>NC_139948.1:8464365-8589365 GCF_963454915.1 Gymnoscopelus microlampas
TCTCTCTCTCATCTATGGTGTTTGTGATGTGAAATGTAAGCTTATAATCACAGTAAACATTATCGTGTCATATTCAAGGGCTTTTTTTTAACTTAACTCCAGTCACTTTCAATTCAGCACAGCTGAGGTTTGTGTGTCACTGTCCAGCTGACGCTCGTTGACACTCGTTAATGTTACTTGCATTAATTATGCTGTGTTTTTGCAGACTGCTAATTTTCAGCGAATGTTCCCCCCAGATTAGGGATGCTAGGGTTCAAGTGTTAATGTAAAAAAAAAAAAGGGGGAACACAAAGATCACACAAAGATTTGGCGGCCCCCCCTGTAGTAACTGTGAGGACCCTCTAGGGCTCATGGACCCCTGTTGAAGCTCTATAAACCAGCGGTTCTCAACCTTGTCTGGATCCGGGCCTGCTGGAAGACTTCAAAAGCGTTCGCGGGCCACCTATTGGACCACTTAAGTCTAGTGGTCAGATGGGTGGGCCCGGGCCGTGTGTGTGTGTGTGTGTGTGTGTGTGTTTTAAGAGCATGTTTAGTTTAAGGATCAATCAATCAATTGGTCTTCCGGCTTGGATCAAAGGAACTAATGTAGTAGTATACTTTTAAGTTATTTAGCAGTTTGACAATGAAAACACACTTTTCAAGGTTTTAAAGAAAAATAATCTTTTTACATTATGTATATATTTGTAATATTAAAGGCATTAGTATGTAACTTTGCCCTGCGTTTACATAACAAAACAATATATACCATCATTTCCCTCTGTACCAGCAGTTATCAGCCAATGGAGCAGTGTGGTGGTGTTTACCTACAGACACAAGGGATGTTCCTAGCGTTTTTTTTCACTGGCGTGTAATTTTTTTAACCGTTTATTCGAATACACGAAAATTAAATAATTAAATTATTACAATTAACACCCAGAAAATGGCCCAAACTGAGCACATTTCGATCTATAAGGTCAATTATCATTTGAAAAAAAATATTAAGAGTATATAAAAGCCATTTAAAATGTTTATACTATTCTTACACACCTGCTCCCAAATAATTAATGACATAATTCCAGTGTGCTGCGTGAAAGTAGGTCATATCAATTAGGCTGTCACTATAGCAAGTCAGAGCCGGTCTGAACAACGCTGACCAGCTCCCCATAAAGTTTAAACCATAACATGACACATAGAATGGATCTTCAGCCAAACAATTGTGATTGAAAACGTAGGCCTATGCTACCTTAATCTATTTTCGGCTAATGTTCCCCTCACAAAAGGAATTCTAGGGTTCAAGTGGTTAATGTAAAAAACTAAATCCTAACACACAAAGATTTGGCGGACCCCCTATAATAGCTCTGAGGACCCCCTAGGGGTCCCGGACCTCCTGTTGAAGACCCCTGCCTTAAAGTACACGCTGGATTATTTCTTCAAATGACCGGATCACAGGCAGCGGGCTACTAGGCAACATGATCGATTCACATCCACCTGTTTATATTGGATGTGATTTCTCCGTCGCGATGCTTTCCCATCAAACTAAGTAATCCAAACTCTGTTTTCAAACCGACAGTGTCTGTCTGTAGCTTCAGTAGGCCGTGTTACGTTCACTCACTGCACCCAGCACCACAAACAGCTGTGTGACCAAGTTTAACCCCTTAATGAAGAGGCTAGAGCGTTTACTGTGAGATGAGACCTTTTTGGACAGATGCGTCGCTAACCTCTCTCACTCGCTCTCTCTTCTCTCTCTCTCTCTACGGCTTTGAGAGACGGAGAGCGACACAGAGAAACAGTGAATGTAGGCTATAATATTTCAAGTTGTACAATAGGATTATTGGCGGAATAACCGGCGCAAGGAATTCATTATCAGACTTTGACCAGTGGGCGCAGTGTCTCCCGTGGGTGCGCGAGCCCTGCGTGATCGGCGCCTGCTTATTTTGCTTGTTAAAATCATCATATTATTAAGAGATGACAGCGATATGGAAAAAACATAAACATCTCAATAAAAATATATATTTAATAGAATAACCGAATATCATTTTGAAAACGGTTAGTGGGGGCAGACCCGTTTAACCGTTTAACCGCATAACCGCGCACACCCCTAAGACACACACTGCCCTCTCGCTGTATTTTGGTGTTTTCTCTGTTCGTTTAGCCAGGGATGTTTTTGGGCAACCAAAACAAACCGTGAAAACACACAAAATACAGCGAGAGGTCAGTGTGTTTCTGTTAACGGCACCACACTACTCCAGTGGCTAATAACTGCTGGTATAGATGGAAATAAACGATGGGTAGAATGTCTTGTGTTATGTAAACACAGGGGACAGTTATATATTGTACCTTTCATGCAATAATATCATCACAATCTTAGTGTTTTGCCAATTAATTGGGGGCCCACTTGCAGTATGCTCATGGCCCACCAGTGGGCCCCAGCCCACAGGTTGAGAACCAGTGTTCTAAACTGTATACTGTATGTCATTTTTGTTGCATACTGCATACATTCATATGGTCCTTGCATCAGAAATATAGCCGGATCAATAGGCATGAATTAGGCCTGGGCGATGTCAACACAATCAAATGTGACCTAGATTTTGATATTGTGATGATAATATAGGATTGTAACGATAATATGAATTTAATTTTTAATTTTTGTAAAATAAAATTGCCGGGGGGGGGGACAAAACATTTTCAGATGGGCGTTCTGCGGCCAAATATATATCATTTTGGGGAGGTCCTTGGCACAAAGTACTTAAGTACAGTACTTGAGTACATGTACTTAGTTACTTTCCACCACTGCCTGCTTGTAATAGTAGGGGGAAAAACCAAGTATTTCCGTCATCCAGTTAGTGTTCTTTTTAACCCCAGGCTTTATATTTCCGTTAATATTTCTCTCTCGTTGGACGCACGCTGACGTCAACGAGGGTGTTGATCAACACTTCAACAGCGACTCGGCGACAGACTAGAGCCCGACCGATACATCGGTGAGCCCGATGTATCGGTCATTTTGGACCAAAATGTCAATATCGGACATCGGTCATTTTTCCCCCCGATGTTCCGATGTTTTTGTAATTAATATTTTCACTGATTGTGCAATTGCTGCGGTAAAGGTGTTTATATTTATTTATGAGAGATCCACAAAGATTGCTTGTTTTTCTCAAAAATCTCTCAATAATACTGAGTGAGATTAAAGTTATCTACCCCTACAATGCCTTCCAGAGAGACCTATAAGCTCAATTAATTAATAAATGATATGAATGACTCGACGCGAGGCTCGTTGTTAATTTATGGATCATGATGTAACGGTTAGGTATATATTTTTATGGGCAATTGGGCAAAGGCTACTACAATCTTCTAAGCTACTTGTATATCGCTAAATAAATATATATGAACGTCTGTCTGAGACGTTAATTTAACATCTCCACGCTGTTTCTGAGCGGAGGAGTGCTGCCTGTCAGTCGCATGGAGAATACCAAAACTCTCGCCCCAAAACACAGTCGCACTAAAACACAGTCGCCCCGGAGCAAATCCGGCGGTATTCACAAACGTAACTTCAGTAAACTATGCCTAAACCTACCTAACCTTATTTCTAAACGTAACCTCATTAAAACTATGTTCTAACCTTATCATCAAACAAATGCAAGAACCGTGGGTCCGCGAAAAAGAATGGGGGTGAGTGTGATTTGGGGCGAGTTTCATTAACTTTCACTTTTCATCAGACGCGGACAAGGTGGTCAGTCAGATGAAGGGATTCCTCTTACAACTTTGTAAAGCATTACCCTTACCTTGGGCCGTTCATTTTGCTCTCAGCAAGACTTTGTTCATAACTAAAATACAAGGACACAGTTTTGTTGTGCTCAAAGCTTGAGTGACTCGACGCTCAAGTTTTAGAATCCCATAGTTTAGAATAGATCCTATAGTCCGAAGGGACAGTTGTGGGTTTTATTGGTTGTTGTTGGTTGTCAGGGCGATTTCACAACCAATCGATGGACGGGCTCTGCGTGGGCACGTCGGGCATGCGGTGTATGTAATATGAAAACAAACTAAATCAATTGACCAAAACCTAAATCCTAAATTTAGAAGTGGAGTACACCCCTTATCATTATGTATGAAAATGTCTTGAACATAGCAGATCTACAAGCTCACAACGCACTGCATAGCAACATGTTGTGAGCTTGTAGATCTGCTATTTTCAAATAGCCAATGGTGGAAAAAGTACTAAAATGTTTTACTTATGTAAAAGTATCAATTCTGCAATATAGAAATACTCTGTAACGAGTAAAAGTCTGGAATTCAAAATGTACTTGAGTAAAAGTACAAAAGTATTGGCATCAAATTTCAATCAATTTCAAGTTCTCAAATGTATAAAAAATATTTTGAAAATAGCAGATCTACAAGCTTGTAGATCGGCTATTTTCAAATGGCCCTATACAGGGCTGAAGTGATCAATGTATGTTTTGTAATAATAATAAAAATATTCAAAGTAACTTAGTAACTAATGTTTTCAAATAATTGTAGTGGAGTAAAAGTATAATATTTGCCTCTGAGATGTAGTGGAGTAGAAGTAAAAGTATTGGACATTGGAAATACTCAAGTGAAGTACAAATACCTCAAAATTGTACTAAGTACAGTAATTTAGTAAATGTACTATAGTTACTTTCCACCACTGCAAATAGCCAAAGTTTAAAAAGGGCTGAAGACTTGTGGTTAATGTATGTTTAGTAATAATATTAATAATTCAAAACTACAAAGTGACTAGTAACTAAAGTTTTCAAATAATTGTATTCATGTTTATTTGTAATAATGTGATTGCATTTTATTTAAATGTTCTCAATCTTGTATTCTTAACTTTAATGAAAAAACTAAGTTTATACGTTTTTGAAAATTATTTTTTATTATTTTATTTAATTAAAAAATATCGGTCAAAAACATCGGCAATCGGTGGTCCAGGATTCTCAAAATCGGCATCGGCATCGGACCCAAAAATCTGGCATCGGTCGGGCTCTACGACAGACATGCCGCGTCGCCTTGTATCTTTATTCTTTTGTACAGTAGCTGCCACCAGTGTGAACGGGGGATAACACGATGTTGATATATTTGCCCAGTCCTAGCATAATGTCCTCTGAAAGCTCAAAATGCTCCTGAAATGGCATGAAAAGGGCTCTTCCTCCAGGGATGGAGAGCAGTCTCGGGGGGTGTGTGGGCCCTTAATCACTGCTTCAGTCTCAAGGGGCCTGTAAAGACAGGCCCACAATTGACAAAGGATACAAACCGCACCGAGTTAGAAAATGAGGCTGCGCTTCAACAATGCTAAAAGGAGGTTGAAACTGAGCGCATTTTGCAGTTTTGTTTTCCAGTTCAGGTTAAAAACTACAGCCGATTTAAAAACATGACAGACTGCAGACTGCATAAGAGGCTGACCTTATAGTACACACGCATAGTAAACACAGCTGCAGCTAATAAAATCAACGATGGGTGTTGTTAGATGTAGGTGTGTGACTGTGTGCAGGCATGGACCAGTGGTGCACCCATGGCTCTGGACACACCTACATCTAACAAACACATTATTAAATGAATTATCTGTTGCGTTGCCAACTAGCCTGTCATGTGTTTTAACCCATTAAGACCTGAGGCCGATTTAAAAAATGTCTTCTAAGTTTTCTGAAAAAACACATGTTGCAGTGGTGCACAAGCGTCTTCGTGTCAAGGACCCACACATTAATATGTATTCTGGCCGCGGACCCCCATCTGAAAATGTTTTGTGCCAGGGACCCCCCAAAAGACAAAATGGCAGGCGGACAGGCGTGAAATAGGTGCCGAATGGAGGCTATACACATGCACAATAATCAAAATATATAATAATAATCGCGGCTGTGAGCTTGTACATCTGCTGCTTTTGAGAACCACTGTTATAAACCACTGTTATAAATCCTAAGAGTTTTATGAAAAATGTATGTTGCTATATAGCTCAAATCTAAAATGATACAGATGCTTTCCCGGTTTTAGTGGGTTAAATGCTCTGCTGCTCACACACCAGCTCTGTGCACACTGGCTGGTCGATTAAATTGCATTTACTTTTTCAAAATCTACAATCTCAGATGTGATATAATTTAGCTATATGGAGCTAAATTATTTGACTTATTAAAAATAAATGAAAAAATCACTTAGGCCTTCCTGAAGTGATCAATCAGCCTATCAATAGATTTTTTTCAATTATCACGATTAATTGATACATAAAAATATACAAATTACAAAAATAACAACAATATACAAAAAACAACAATAGTGCTGCTCGTCTAGTAAATTAATCAAAAAAGCAATCGATATACTCCCAATTGAGAACATCATTGATCGTTAGACTACTTAGATTTAAGAACACTTGTCCTCCGAGAGGCAATTTAGAAGCACAGAACATTACGTACATAAGCAATTAAAAGCTCAGCAGCACACCACATGAAGCACACACATCAGATTAAAAAGCACATCACAAAAACAACAACAACAACAGGACGGGAGTGGGTGAGCGGTTCATATTAGTTCATCCGCTGTGTCAGAGGCGGTGGGTGAAAGGACGTCTGGGAGAGATAAAAGAACCGACTGGCAGCAGACTGGGAGAAGCCAGCTGAAACTCAGGAGACGGCTCGCACTCCCCTGGGGAGTTTTCTCAGCGAGCGAACGCCTCCAGCCCAGACATATTGGTCCATGGTGTAGAGTGCTATCAGGCATGTTCCCATGGTGTAGAGCAGGGGTCTTCAACGGGGGGTCCAGGACCCCTAGGGGGTCCTCAGAGCTACTATAGGGGGTCCGCCAAATCTTTGTGTGATAGGATTTATTTATTTTTTCATTAGCCTTCAACCCTAGCATCCCTTTTCTGGGGAGAACTGTAGCCAAAAATAGCAGATCTACAAGCTCACAACGCCTCACGCTGCGAGGCGTTGTGAGCTTTTTTTTTTTTGATTTGATCTTTATTTATCTTGAACAATTTAAAAGTACAGAAAACTCCATACATCATCATCACAATTTCAAAACATTTGTTCAAGAAGGGACAGAAAGAAGCAAATGCTTATCTAGTCCGGCCCCCTTCTTACCATGACAAATAACCTATTGTAAAACAATATGTTTTAATACAAATTGATATACCATAAAATGAGTACACAATTTACATATAGTACATATAAATCGATCCTACTAAAAGTAATAAAAGATCATATAAAGTAAAGAAAATAGTCAATTTAAAAAACAATTCATATACAGCAAATAATCATAGTATTAAATTAGTCAATCAGTATAAAATGATCTGACCATAATGTAGTATAAATGACTGCTTATAGCATCGCGTGAACTGTTTAACATTTCTGCAGTTTTTGATACTTATATCAAGATTATTCCAAAGATTAATACCTGATATTGAAATGCACATTTGTTTCAGTGTTGAATGAATAATTATCATCTGTTTAAAATTATGTTTGTTTCTTAAATCATATTTTCCATCACTCTCCTTAAAAAGCTTCTGGATGTTTCCAGGTAAACTCTTATTCCAGGCTTTAAACATGATTTGTGCCGTTTTAAATTTTACCAGATCTGAAAATTTTAGAATATAAGATTGTAAAAACAGATTATTAGTGTGATCAAGGTATCCTGCTCCATTAATTATCCTTACTGCTAGTTTTTGTAAAATACAAATCTTATTTAAAGTGCTTTTATAGGTATTTCCCCATACTTCTACACAGTATGACAAATAAGGGTCAACAAGTGCACAATACAGAGTGTGTAGTGATTTCTTATCTAAAATGTGTTTGGCTTTACCCAGTATCCCTATTGTTCTTGCCAGTTTGGTGCACACATACTTTGTATGGGATTTCCAGCTGAGTCTGTGGTCAATTTGGACACCCAGAAACTTGATCTCATACACTCTTTCAATCTTTACCTGGTCTATTTCTACATTTATTTCTATATTCATTTGACGATTTCCAAATATCATAAACTTGGTTTTACTCAAGTTTAGTGATAATTTATTTCTGTCAAACCAGTGTTTCAATTTGAGTAGCTCACTCTTGACTTCTGTTATGAGTTGATTTAAATCATCTCCTGAACAGAAAATATTTGTGTCGTCCGCAAAAACAACTAATTTCAGAATGTCTGATACCTTAAAAATATAATTTATGTATAAAATGAACAATTTGGGTCCTAATACTGACCCCTGTGGGACACCGCAGGTAATGTTTAAGCTATGTGACTTAGAATTTCCAATTTGAACAAATTGTTGTCTATCATTTATGTAACTATGCAGCCAGTCAAGTGCTACCCCTCTAATACCGTACCTCTCCATCTTTTTTAACAGCAACCCATGATCAATCGTGTCAAAGGCCTTTTTGAGGTCAATGAACACACCCACTGCATATTTCTTATTGTCAATACAACCTGTAATCTCTTCAACTGCCTCCAACAAAGCCATACTGTAGAAGTTGATCTTGATGAGCTTGTAGATCGGCTATTTTTGACAAAGAGGTTTAGCTGTAGAGGGTAAAAAAGAGCTGACCAAGTACAAATCTGAAACACAATTTTATACAATATAGAGGGGGTCCCTGCTACATCTCTTTCTCAGGCAAGGGGTCCTTGGCCTGAAAACACTGTGAAGACCTGGTGTAGAGCACTTCTCATACCGTTTTTTTTTGTGCCATGGACCCCCAAATTGATATATATATCTGGCCGTGGACCCCCCAACTGAATTTTCTTTTTGTGTCTGGGACCCCCAGAAGAGTACGTAAAAAAAAAAAAAAAGCTGAAGACCATGCTAGTTTGTTTTTTATCTGTTTTACTGTGAGTTACTCCTTTCTAATTTTGCTTGTTATTATTTTTGCTTTTATATGGCTATCATGTTGTTGCTTGATTTTTGATTGGAAAGCACCTTTGGGGGATAAGTGATAGGAAGAAAGTTCTGACTTCGGATGGATAAATTTGGAGCACCTTAACCCATTAAGACTTTTTTTCGTGCCAAAGACCCCCCCAAAATTATATGCATATTAGGCCTGACCTCGATTATTTGAATAGTCGACTAATCAGTCGAGGGGTGTCTGAGTCGACTGTCAATCCCTCAAATTATGGGGGGAAAAAAAAAAGTTTAGGATATACATCATGATTTATTGGGAGAAACCAAGCAAGTATATGTTAAATCAGACATTAAGCGCCCCAACAGCCCAAATGGAATGTTCCTCTATTGCATACAGTAGCATCTTTTTTGCATGATTCGAACGAGAGATTGGCAGTCGAATCAGATTTTTTTACCCGGTTTTAACGGGTTAAGTCTAGATTGTCCCAGAAAGACTACTGTGATTGTCCCTTTATTGTCATTTAATTGACGACGCGCGGTGTGTGTGTTTTGTTTGTGTGTGTGTGTGTACATATAGGTCTTCATCGCGCCGGCCATCGTGGGGATGTCACTGCTCCACCGCCTGTCAGACGGCGGCTGGGAGAGGATGACGGCGTGGGTGTACGGCACGGGCCTGTGTGCCCTCTTCATGGTGTCCACCGTGTTCCACATCGTCACCTGGAAGAAAAGCCACATGAAGTGAGAGGACGCCGTTATTATCGCATAATTGCAATTATCAAAAATGTATAAAAAAAAAGTAGCAGATGTACAAGCTCGCGGCACGAAGTGATGCGCTGTAAGCTTGTAGATCTGCTATTTTGGAGAACCACTGTTCTGAATCACTGTTCTATATCCTTAAGAGTTTTCTGATCTAAAAGGACACAGTTTTGTTGGGTTGTTATTTTTCCTATCTGCCCTGTACAATTGCTGACGAAGCCAAAATAAATGTCGTTTTTTATATTATATCCCGATGTTCGATAGCAAAAACCACAATTAAATTGTTAATCACATTTCTTTGTGTGACAGTTGATCGTCGTGGAAAATGTCATAATCGTGACAACCCTAGTCACATCACGTCATGTGGCACGTTGACGACAGAGCCTACCTTTGTTGTGAACGATTAAAATCACCAGTTGTTAATTTAAAGGTGCAATATTTCAGCCACACCTCCGTTGCACGTGGTTCCTTATTTTCCTTATTTCTCACTTCTGGTAGGCGGCAATTATGCATCTTCTAAAGTTGTAGGATGGGCGGCCGAGTTACATGGAAATGGAAGAATTAACGCTATGTTTGAATATGACTGACACACTTTTAATGAACAATTCCACACTGTGTTACACGGAAGGCACAAAGTGTCTGTGTATCTTTTCAACAGGGTGAGAGGAAACAATTTCACTAAAATAATCTCTCTGATCTATTTTGCTTCCCGTTGGACCAGTCCTTCAGAAATCTGATGAGGCAGGGAGCCAGCGTTTAAATTTTAGATGGCCCCAAAGTCATTTAGTCCCGGGCCATCACTGTTTGAACGTAATCCCATGTCTTTAATGTCATTTATTTACTGCAGGTGTTGTGTCTGTGTTGTGCCAAATATAACGTACCATTTTGATATCGTCTAGGGACGTGCATGACTGAACAACATTTTTTTTTCCGGATAGTCTACAGTTCTCAACCACTGAAACCCTCTATTCTTAGTAAAAATGGACCTGAGTTGCAACTGTACCTTGACCCGCTGTTTTTTTCCATCTACACCAAATCTTTTCACCAAAAATAGCTGATCTACAAGATCACAGCACGTTGCAACACGTTTTTTTGTTGTGTTATTTATGAAACATTTAAAAAACAAACAAAAAACCTTTACATTAAAAAAAAGGAAACGAACAAGCAAAACGGTTGATATTTACTCGTGGCCCGTAAAAATGGGTCCCAAACGACTGTTTGGGAAACTTGTGCTTTAAATTGATGGCATCACTGCAGACGCTGGCTTAGCCTGGTAAACCATCCGCCTTCCGGAAATCTCATTTGCAAAATGCAAATGAGATTTCCGGAAGGAGGATGGTTTACCAGGCTAACACTGGCTGGCTTGTTAGTGTGGGTCTTGTGACAGGGACAGTGTCACTCTGCATATCGGTGACATCAATTCTATTTCAGGAAGTGGTATGCTGTGATTTTGTGTGTGTGCGCGTGTGTACTTTTTTTCACTATACTTGTGAGGACCAAATGTCCCCACAGGTATAGTAGGATCAGAATCAAGCATTTGAGGAATAATGCATTGTGAGGACAATTTTCCTGCTCCTTATAAGTGAAATGGCTGTTTTATGGTAAAAACCATATACTGTTTGGGGAGTTCAGGTTGGGGTTAGGCATTTAGAGCAGTGGTTCTGGGGGGTCCCCACATGATTTTTGTTGTTGGGGGGGGGCGTCCCTTAACACATTAAACGCCAAGAACGTAGTCTTACGGTCCATTAAATCCAACTGTTAAGCGCCGAGACCGCTACGGTCCGGGTGCTTTTTCCTTTTTTTTTTTTTTTTCCCAATTTTCTACACGGACCATTTTCAGTGTAACACCACCGGAACGGAACTATTTGCGATCCGGTTTTGCCGTTCCCGTCGGCCTCCATTCTAAAGCGCACACAAAAACGCCATTTTCTCCCTTGTAGTTTTTTCTCCTCGGTCATCACTGTTTAACATAAACCGTTCTAACTACAACATGGATGCCCCGTTTGACACGTGGTCTGCACTAGTAGACACAGGGACATGTGCACGATGTTTACAAACAGTGCATCGCGCATTCTAAGGGATTTTAACGGGGTCTATGGCGGCGTGAAAAAAACAAAAAACAACAATAAAACCTTGGCACTGGTGAGTACATTATGAGATTAACCCTTGGCGGTGGATGTGTTAATGACTTTTAAGACCTTTTTAATACCTTTTTAAAAAAAGAAAAGAAAAAGGCCATTACCGCATCAAAAGTAATCAAACTATACTATAAAACTACTATTTTCAAATAATATAAGAGGCAACAATTGTGAAAATAGCCGATCTACTAGCTCACAACGCCTCGCAACGTTGTAATTCATGTAATTCCTCATCGCCTACATTCCAAGTACTTGTCAGGGTGGGGGGTCCCCAGTTCAAATATGATTATTTGGGGGCGGGGGGGGGGTGTCACGGTCTGAAAATGTTGAGAACCACTGATTTAGAGGTTAGGTTTAGGGGTTTGGGGTCTGAGTCATGCCTGATTTGTGTGTCAGTGTTGAACACCGAAAATAGCAGATCGGCTATTTTTGGTGCATGATACCAAAAACTAAAATTGCATTCATAAAATTGCTGTTTTAAAACGCTGATGTCCTCACAGATATAGTAATTCAAGTGTGTGTGTGTGTGTGTGTGTGTGTGTGTGTGTGTTTTTGCAGGTCTGTAGAGCACTGCTGCCACATGTGTGACAGGGTGGTCATCTATATCTTCATTGCTGCCTCCTACACGCCATGGTAAGACCCTCAGCCCCAGTGGTCCTAAACTTATATACATACCGCATTACTGCTCAGACTTGCACGTTCCCCACCTTGCGCACACATCGCATTGTGGCGCGTTGTGGGCTTGTAGATTGGCTATTTCCGGCAGTCGTGCGACTGAAGTGTAAAGAAGGTTCATGTGCTGATGTGTTGACGTTGTTTCTCAGGCTGAATCTACGTGAGCTGGGTCCTCTGGCTGCCCACATGCGCTGGTTTGTGTGGCTGATGGCCGCTGCCGGCACCATTTATGTCTTCAACTATCATGAAAAGTGAGTGAAGCATGTCACCACCTCCACCGTGTAGGTGTATATAGCAGGGGGTCTTCAACAAGGGGGTCCGGGACTGCCAGGGGGTCCTCAAGAGTTACTACAGGGGCCCTGCCCCCCTGGGGCGCCGAATCCTTGTGCGATAGGAACTTTTTTCCCCCCTTTTACATACCCATTAAGAACTTTGTCATTTTTAGATTTGAGCTAAAAAAACATTATTTTACACTTTGGGCTATTAAAAAATAGCAGATATACAAGCTCATAGCGCGGCACCGAGTGCCGCGCTATGAGCTTGTAGATCTGCTATTTTTGAAAAATCGTGAAAATGTGTGCAAATCTTTGAATATATATATATTTTTTTTAAGCGAACGTTTTTAACTCAAATCTTTGCTTCTGGGGGGTCCCTGGAACAAGATATTTTGATGGGGGTCCACGGCCAAATACATATAATTTTGAGGGTCCTTGACATGAAAAAGATTGAGCACCACTGATTTAGAAACATGCATTTTTCAGAATACTGTTGAGATTTAGGAGACATGTAGAATCGGCTTCAGGTCTTAATGGGTTAATCACTTGAACCGTAGCATCCTGAATTCTGGGTGGTAACGTTCACAGAAAACAGCCGATCTAAGAGCTCACAGCGTGTTGCGCTGCGACACGTTGTTAACTTGCAGATCGGCTATTTTCGGCGGGGAGGTTTGATGTTGTGGGGGAACAGTTTCCACAGATCTATCAGCGCTTGAAGAACCACTTCATCACCCATTTTCAACCTACCTTCGTATACAGTCACTGGTCCTCACTAATGACTACTAATGAGGTTTTTTTTTATCACTGCAAGAGCAATGTCTTTGTTTCTATGCTCTTGCATTAATAAAAAAAAGGAAGAAACAACATTTTTTAAATCTTATTTGAAACGACCAAATCTGCCTACCGATGATAAACGGTTCACAGCCCTCTGAGGTACAGACCAAATGGAGAGAAATGCTGCCGTCTTATAATGAGCATTAGTGTGGACCGACTATATGAAGATGGGTTGAAAATGGGTGAAGTGGTCATTTAACCCATTAAAACCGGGAAAGCAGCTGTGTCATTTAACATTTTTGCATAGCAGATATACAAGCCCACAGCGTGTCACTTTGTGCCGCGCTGCGAGCTTGTACATCTGCTATTGAAAAATTATGAAGGTGTGAAATATTTGAAAAATCTTGAAAGTGTGAGAACTACTACTTTAGAAGGCATTTGTAGAATCGGCCTCAGGGATAGTTCACCCGAAAAATGACTTTTTGCTATCGATTAGTCACCCCATGGAGATCTTTTTGTTTTTGTGGCATTCCTTAGCCAATAATTTGATGACCGGCAGTGGTTCCGGCCACTTAAGAGTCTCCTTTGTGTCTCCTACCGGAAACGCTGCCTACCGGTCCACTGGTCATGAAATTATTGGCTTAGGAATGTGACAAAAACTAAAAAAATATCCACAAATTCAAGTCTCCATGGGGTGACTAATCGATAGGAAAAAAAACATTTGTTTTGGGTGAACTATCCCTTTAATGGGATAATGTCAGTGGTTCAGGCCACAGCGGCTTTTTAATTTACAGGCGTTGTGCGCGACGGCTGCCTTTAGCATCACGGCTGTCAACAACATGTGGTGTGTTGTTACAGTACAGTACCAATCATAGAGATTACCACATGTCCTTCAGGCACGTTTATTAAGTTGGCAGCGTTCAGAGAAACGCATGCGGATTAAAGACCTCAGTCTCGCCATGACGCATTTGAGTCATTTGGATTCTGTCTACACTGCTGCCCTAAAGTCAAGCCCCACACTAATAAAGGGCATTTTATCATACGATTAACCCATTCAACCCGGGAACGCTTCTGTGTCTTTAGATTTTTTTCTTTAAAGAAAATGTTGCTATAATAGCAGTGGTTCTCATACTTTTCCATGTCAAGGACTCCCAAAATGATATGTATTTGGCCGCGGACCCCCATCTCAAAATATTGTTGTTCCAGGGACCCCCAGAAGCAAAGATTTGAGTTACAAATGTTCGCTTTAAAAATGTATATACTCAAAGATTTGCACAAGTTTTCACGATTTTTCTAAAATAGCAGATCTACAAGCTCGTAGCGCGGCACTCGGTGCCGCGCTACGAGCTTGTAGATCTGGTATTTTTGAATAGCCAAAGAAATCTAAAATGACACAGATGCGTTCCCGTTCTTAATGGGTAAAAAAAATAGCAGATATACAAGCTCATAGCGCTATGAGCTTTAATGAGCTGTTTTTGAAAAATCTTGAAAATGTGTGCACATCTTTGAATATATATACCTATATATTTTTTAACTCAGATCTTCTGGGGGTCCCTGGAACAACATATTTTGAGATTGGGGGGTCCGCGGCCAAATGCATATCAAAAAATGTTTTCTAAATCCTAACAGTATGCTATATCTGTGGTGCGCCTAACTTTTCCGTGTCAAGCACCACCCAAAATCAGAATCGCTGCTTTACCAGTTAAAACGTGTGAAAGTCCAGCGAGTTCACTATATCCTCCGCCCGCTCCTTCAGTTTGCACTGTAAGCGGCGCTAATCTCTGTTATCGCACACGCTATAGCCTGTGATTGCACGCCACCCAGCAAAATCCTCTCTGTCGATGAATCCATTGGTAAATCTGACCGTGTACAAATGCAACCACATTGGTTAATATTTGTACACTCTCTGACTTAACGTTTGTACTTAAGTGTTAAATAACTCTTATTTTTCCATTCTAACCATTGGCATAAGGTGTTCAGCAAAGGGTTTCTACCAGCTCTTTAGTAAAACAGAAAATGTATTTTGAGTTTGGGGATACCAATTGTATCCAATCAGGAGAGAGAACTCATACAGGATACACAAGTGGAAGTGATGAAACAAAGAAATGAGGAGACAAAATTGAAACTGGAACAGAACAAAACTTATTTTCTGTTTTATTTAAGAGTTGGAGAGACGGGAACAAACACACTATAGCAATGATTATTTAAAAAATATATACATTTTAACCACAGACAAAAAGTATCACTTACTCTACCTTTAACTTTCATACTATGTGGATGTCACATCCTGCTTTTCCGTTTTTAAGACTTTTAAGACTGACAGCAATTCAGTGACAATCTGTGAAAATACAATGTCTGCAAAAACTACTGGAAAAGGTGAACTTTGAAATGTGTTTGAATGTGGCATTTCTGTTTCCCCCCCCGCAGGTATAAAGTTGTTGAACTGGCCTTCTACTTGGCAATGGGGTTTTTCCCTGCATCGGTCGTGACATCGATGGTAAAGTTAATTTGTTATTTGTTTGTTTGTTTTTTTTACCCTCGCCCAAGCAGCCACAGTCACGACATGACATGTCGACAAAAAATGGAGAAATAACTTGTAAAAGGAGTGTACTCAAGTATTTAGTTGATTAAAAAAATACTAAAGTATTGGCATCAATACGTAACATTTCTCATTATGCAGAATGGCCCATTTGTTTGAGTGTGTTAATTACTTTAATGTTGCAGCTGGTAAAGGTGTGGCTGCTTTAATGACTTAATGTGCTGCTGGGTAGTTGAACCTGTATCATTTATCACTTAATGTATGTTTTGTATTAATCTAAATCTGCAAAGTAACTAGTAACTAAAGTTTTCAAACAATTGTAGCGGAGTGAAAAATACAATGATTGCCTCTGAGATGTAATGGAGTAGAACACATTTCAAGAAATAGAAATACTGAAGTAAAGTAAAAAAAAAAAAAAATAGAATACTTGAGTAGATGCACTTTGCTACATTTCACCATTGTATGAGAGGAAGAGAGAGAAAAGGTTGTGTACTTCTAATAGGGGTCTGTCTCTGATTACTGTGGAATGTTGCTGTCTGTGCTTCCCCCTTGTGGATTTCCTATGAATGACAGCCTAATATCCAATGTATTTCTATTGGAGTTCAACACTTAATTATTAAGTCCACGTCTGTCATACATTATACAACATACTTATAAGGCAATATACTCTGCTTTTACCACTGTACAGTTTTAACTATCAACACTCATACATATTCATGATGATACTCAGATAAACCATTATAAAGCATTTTATAATGACTTATTAGGTCAAGTGTCATAATTCTGCGTAATTGCTGGACATTGACGGACTTTGCTTTTTCATAGTGTTTAATTTTCATAGTTGTAACATATTTTATAATTCATTTATAAATGATTATAAGTTATTATGTATTATAGTGTGATTATAAGTCCCTATAAGTGGTCATTATGGGGCCTTCAGTAAAGTGAAAAGAAAAATCATCCACCTTCAGAGGAATATCATTACTGCTACTTGTGAAAATGGATCTACAGTGGATCAGTGAAAGTGGTGCCGATCAAACAAGAATGCCATCAATTCCAGTATGATGATGAGTCTCTTATATCAGTGTTTCCCAAACAGTGGGAAACACTGTTTGGGAAACACTGCTTTTCCTACATTTTGTTTAATTATCATTTCAAAAATATTTTCAGATTTTTTAAAATTTATTTTTTAAACACAATTTGTCATAAATGATGAACAAAATCCGTACTTTAAAAATATATATATTTTCTCCAGTTTCGGTCCGTGGGAGACATACAATTTCTCTTTTAGGTCTTGAGCTAAAAAATCTTAATTGCTATTACAAATAAGTATACATGTGTGAAATATGCTCTCTGTCTCTCACTCGCTGATCAAGCTCTGTTCTGACGTCACGCACAACAACAAAAAAAACATGTATATAGAATAGATCTTAACACATTAACTGCCAAAGACGTATATATACGTCTTTTAATAATCAGCTGTTGCCTGCCAAAGACGTATATACGTTTTTGAAAAAAAAAAAAAAAAAAAAAAATTCAAAACATTTTTATTTATTTTTTTATTTTTTTATAATTTCAACCCTTTTCGAATTTCGAACAGATTAGGAGCTAAAAATGTTCAAAGATTTGCTGCTCCATTCACTTCAATGTTAAAATTTAAACGGACAAACAATTCACATTGTTTTTTGGTTTAAAACTACTGGTTTTGAGCTATATCTCATCTGATTAGAAACCATCTGGGGATCAATCATATTGGAGGAAAAAAATCTGTGGCTACGCGAACAGGTACCAAAATCGTTCAAAACCCAGGCAGAGGCTACAGACTGTTCTGAAAAAACTCTGGCAGTCAATGTGTTAATTGCATCACATCCGGTACCATAATTGTACAGAAAACCTTGGATGATGAGTTTTTTAGGAAAGACCTTGTAAAGTGGAGTGGGAAACCCCTGTTTTTGATCCGACGCTCATGTTTTGTTTGTTTGCAGAGCAACACGGAGGGCCTCCAGGAGCTGGCGTGCGGCGGACTCATCTACTGCCTCGGCGTCTTGTTCTTCAAGTCGGACGGCGTCATCCCCTTCGCCCACGCCATATGGCACGTGTTCGTGGCGCTGGCGGCCGCCGTGCACTACTACGCCATCTGGAAATACCTCTACAAGGGCGGCGGCGGCGGCTCTCTCCCCGTCGACTCCTGACCCTGCCCCCTGTTGCCCGCCCCCCCCACTCCGGTGGTTCTCAGAATGGTGTCCTTGACGGGGGGGGGGGGTTTCAGGGGGGTTCCCCAGCTAAACGATTGATATTTAGGAACCAAATGGACCCTTACAGGTCTGTAACGCTGAGAGTGTACTAATGGAACCAAATGGACCCTTACAGGTCTGTAACTCTGAGTGTACAAATGGAACCAAATGGACCCCTACAGGTCTGTAACTCTGAGAGTGTACACATGTACACTCTCAGAGTTATAGGGTTTCCGTGGCCTAAGGGGCCGTGTCCACAGACAGGCGTTTTTCACGACTGGAGCAAGCGCGCCGGACATCACACGTCCGTAGCGCTTGCACGGAGCATTTATTGTCGCTCCCTCGACATCCATCGGCTGTGCTTGGAACCACATCGTGTCATCTGCGTTTATTGGCACGAATAGCTTAGCCGAAATGGTAAAACGTGGACTTCTTCTCATGGTTGTGGTTAACGATTTGCGTAAATGACCGGGTCGGACACAGCCAGGAGGATCAAACATTACAGCGGTGAGTTGAACTACAGGTTTTTTAGTTTTTTTTTTGTTTTTTGTATTTGTTTGAAGCGCAGACTTTATTCTTTTTGGATTCTGACCTCAGCCCAGCACCTGGCTTTTGGTGAGTGGATGTGCGTGCTTTATTGTTTGTTTTTAGTTTGAAGCGCCCAGAGCGCTCTGCCCCCCACCCCTCAAATAAAAACAAACGCTGGATGCTGGGGCGCTGGGGAAGAGGAGCGCACCAAGCGTGTCTTTACCATAGAAATGCATGGCAGACAGGTGCTGCCAGCTTAATTATTATTTTTTTTATTTTCTGTGGACATGGCCCCCAATACATGCCAAACCTCCTAACCTCCTTTTTAAAGGGTCCTTAAAATGAAGGACCCTTGCCCACTGCCCCCCCCCCCCCCCCCCCCCCCCCCCTCCCCCAGTCTGCCCACCGAGGCTGCAGCGAACACCTTCGAAAGTTTACGGAAAAAAAGACCACGCATTGTTTACTTTTTACTTTTTTTTTTCCCCTAACGTGGCGGGGGGGTCAGGCGTCTATTTTTCCGACCGCTACCTCCTCCTCCTCCTACGAACCCCCTCAATCGGAAAGCTAACTTTCAAAGCTGTTTTGTATACAAACCATTTTTTTGTTTTTCAAAAGGAAGAAAACACTTTTGTAAATGAACCTATCGCCACATTTTCCAGTTTGTTCGTATCCTCTGCACACTGATCCTCGACATTTTGTGCAGTGTTTGATATTGGTCTTTTTTTTTTCCTATGGCCTGGAGTGAAGTCGCATTCCACTTTTGTGTACATTTGTGGTGATTTATTTTTGTCTGTCACCCTCTTCTTCGGTCACCCCCTCTTTTTATTTTGTCTAATGGTCTGAACAATGGGGTTGACAAATGCTAAAGTAGACTTTGAGTTGGATGTAGGGCTGGGCTATATGGACAAAATCTAATATTTTTTCAATGTTTTGCAATATCGATTTCCTTTTTTAATTTGAATAAAATGGTGAGGAATAGCAAAAAACACCTACTGTAATCTACAAGCTCACCACCTCACTATTTCTGACCATCTTTAACCATTTTGGAAATAATGAAAAAAGGCTTAAGTGATTAAACCCAGGGAAAGACAACACTTTTGCCATGTCACGACATTACAATATACACAATCCCAGACGATATCTGGTCTCATATCACAATATTGATGTCATATCGAGATATTGCCCAGCTCTAGTGGGACGCTGGCAAAATCTTTGTTTCTAAGAATTTATCCCACTGGGCTCATCTTTCTCATTTTTCTCACTAGTCCTCACTGAGGTAGTTTTTTGACCAATGAGATGTTAAAGTCATACTGTGTACCTTTTCAAATAAACAAAAGAGTTACTTGCTATAATCTTTCACTGGTATATTTTTCACAACAACCAATCCTCATAAATGTGACAACTTCTCTAAACACACCTCCGACATTTGCCCCGGATGTTAATACATACCGTTTCTGAAAACGCTGTGTTCCAAAATAACCTTGGTGCCCAGGACCCCGCAGCGTTCGTTTAGAAGTGGTTTTTGTTTCAAAATGAATTCTGGGAATCGCGGTTCTTAACAGTCGACGGAGCTACCAGAGGTGTCGCCAAAAAGACTACTAAAATGGCCGTTACACAGTATGACTTTAAAGTTTGATCAACATGCACATTACATTTCTGTTCCGAGTATAACTGGCTAGCTAAGAACACCAAAACATTTGGTCTTAAGTTCACCTTTCTGTAAATACTTCCGCACATTCTGTTTGTGTATTTAGTATATAATGTTATTATGAGGGTATTATGAGCTGGTGGCATGGGATTCGTCAATGTTGCCCTACGGGTCACGCAACAAACAATGTATTTTAAGCTGGGGGGAAAAAAACTAAATGTGAAAGGCGTGTCATGATACAAGTATAAATGAGCTTTAAGCCAATTGATGGAGATCTCTGCAGACACGATGACACAGTCTCTGTTTGGAGAGTGACGTTGTGACAGAGCTTCAGTGTGTGTGTATGTGGTCAGAACAGCAAAGCACACAGCAGTTTGTCTCATATAGTTTTCTTTTTCTTTTATCATATGCTGAATGGACCGTACGGTATGTGTATACAATATCTTTACTGTCGGGCAGAAACCTTTTTATGTCCAAAACTATCCTTTTTTATCATTATTTGGAAAAACATTTTTCAAATGTTCACTACTTTTGTGAAACACCCCTGTACGATGAAGTAGTAGCATTAATTAACAAAAACAATACGTGGTTTGCCACACAAGCTGTGCCACTTAAAGCTGCAATCCGGAACTTAATTCCAACAACAAACAAACACACCTATTGAGTTTCTTCACTTTGACATTCAGAGATTTGTTTTCTGGTCTGGTCCGTATGGCGTCCACGTCCTGTGCTTACACCGGTGTTCACTCTCCATTCCGACATCTCACCACTCCGACTAGTGGCTTCCGCGTGCGGTTAGGGTTAGGGTGAGGGTTAGGTATAGGGTTCGTCAACGTCGGAAAGGCGACATGTCGGAAAGGAGAAATGCACCCGCTTACACCGTGCAGAATGTGTTTCTCCATATTCAGACAGTCCAACTCCACCTCACGGTGCTTCTGAACTTCGACATCCACTTGGCCCCACATTCAATTCACCAGACGTTCCTTGACTGTTTTCAGCTCCTGCTCTGCAAGAAGCCATTTTTTTCTTATGAGCCTTAAAGTTTTTCGCCATGTTCTGGAACGCGAGAATCTGGATTTTTCCCCAGAATTCACCTCGGTTGCCATGTGCCGGGATATTTCTTTGAAGGTCTTTCTTAAAAGATGATTTCTGAACTTGTTTCTTCAGCTGTTGAAACTCCTTCAACTCACAACTCGACACATCTATCTGCTTCTTCAGGACACCGCTCTCCTCATCATGTCGTTTCTGAAGCTCTTCAATGTTCCTGTGGTGCTCCTGTGCCGTTGCTCTGGTTCCTCTGCTCTTGCACAACATTAAGCTCAGCAGCTGTCTCCGTCTTAATCTTGTCAACAATACTTTGGACCAATGAGCACAGCTCTCCGTGGGCGTGACCCTTCAGTAGCTTTTAGATGTCCTGACACAGCTCCGTTATCAACCAACACCAGCCTAATCAATCTTAACAGAACAAATAACTCAATTAAAGTCTTTGCATTGCAGAAGAACCAATGCAAAGACTGTAGGGCCGTCCTTCATATTGGGACGGTGATACAATTGTTTTTTTCAGAGCAGTGGGCATATAGGTTTGTCAGCGGCCTAGCCTGACGTTCAGCCTGCATTTACATTTTGTTTCACTCCATTATTCAGTCTCTGTGCAGCCGTTTTCTGAAATGGGGGCGTGGCCGAAGTGGGACTCTTTGGCGATTGGTTCATACTGAATCATCCCCATAGATTTTCAACCTTCAACAGAGTCACCAGACCCTTGAAACGCTTAGCCTACATGGCTACATACAATTTAGATGTCCCCAGACATGTCGGTAGACAACCTAAGATGTAGATGTCTGGTCCTCTGAGACTACAATATTCCATTACTAGGTCAAAAGTAACCAACAAACTATACTATCATAGGCGATTTTTGCCACCAGGACACCAGGGGGTATATATATATATATGCACATATATATGTGACATATTTGGAATTGGCTGCCTGCATATATGTCTCTACATAATATGTACATATATGTGGAATATATGTGTACAGAATATAAGTTATGTAATCCTTCTCCAGAGCGGCCATATCCTCTCTGGCCTCAGATAACTCGCCCTCCTCCATGCCCTCACCAACATACCAGTGGACGAAGGCCCTCTTGGCATACATTAGGTCAAACTTGTAGACTCATGGCCTCAGCTATGGCCGTGGTGTTTCTCAGCATGCATACAGCCCTCTGGACCTTGGCCATGGGTCTCCACCAGGAACTACTGCGGGAGGCTGGTAGCCTGGGACCAGACGAATCTGCGAGTGCAAAACAAAATTGCACTCTTTTCTCTCGATTTGGGTCTGGCACCGCTCCATAGAGAATCCATTTCCTGCTCCAGAAGACGTGTGTGACCAATCAGGATCCAGTATTTGAATATGGGAGACTGTAATTGGTAGTTGGTTGTAGGTCTAACCAATTGCGTCGAGGGCCATTGTTTTGATCCCGCCCCTTGGGGAAAAAAAAAACTTCCTCATGGAAGCACTAGACTCATATCTACGCAGTGATATAGTCTGTCTACGCCAGGCTAGGAGGCTGGTAGTTTATGCTCAGCACCTTGAAGCCTGTGGGGCACCAGTCCACAAACTGGATGCTGAGTCCGGTCTTGATTGTTGCAATGGCAGAGTTGACGTCTTAATATAGTGTATATTTTTTAAATATAAAAGTATATGTATATATATATTTAAGAAAAAAGAAATTGTCCAGCCCCCCATGCCCCCCGTAAAAATCGCCTATGTATACAATAAAAAATGGTCAAAGATTGGCCAAGTTGTCAAATATTACCTAGGAAAGAGGCAAACATCTTAAAAATAGCCGATCTACAAGCTCACAACGCCTCGCAACGTGTAGTTCAATATATATCTGTGGAACCGAGTCAAACTAAATTTGATGCCTCAACTCCTACAATTCCGAGTGCTTGTCAGGGTGGGCGTCCCCAGTTCAAATATGATTATTTTGCGGGGTCCCCAGTTCAAATATGATTCTTTTGGGGGGTCCCCAGTTCAAATATGATTCTTTTGGGGGGTCCCCGGTTTAAATACGATTATTTTAGTGGGTCACGGCCTGAAATGTTTGGGAACCCTTGGTCTAAATAATAGTACTTCCTGAAGCTCATAAGCGCAATATCTCCGCCTGGCAGCCAAGCGAGGATTGCCACTTGGATGAGCGGTATATAATCTTTGTCTCATTTTATATGCAGGAGACCCCAGGTTCAAATCCTGGCTAGGACGCAAAAGTCACCGATTGCAGCTTTAACTGGAAAAGCAGAAATATCCTCCGACAGGCTGAGGCTAGGTCTAGGTCGCTGGTTGTCAGCATGGGGTTCGGGGACCACCAGGGGTCCAAATGGACCCTTATGGGTCTGTAACGCTGACGATGTACAAATGGAACTAAATGGACTCTTATGGGTCCATTTGGTTCCATTTCTTCTCAGAGTAAAATTAGCACTGAGAATTGTACGGCGTAGATTGGGATCCCAGAGACCAAAAAAAAAAGGTATTGAATGGGGGTCCGTGGCCTAATGAATATCAAACTGGACGTCCTTGCAACTCAAAAGATTGAGATCCACCGTTTTTAAATCAAATCATGATGGTTTGACAGATTTGGTTAGCGCAGGGATCTTCAACAGGGGGTCCTCAGAGTTACTACAGGGGGTCCGCCAAATCTTTGTGTGATATGATATTTTTTTTTTTTATCTTAACCACTTGAATCCTAGCATCCCTTTTCTGAGGATAACTTTAGCCAAAAAATAGCAGATCTACAAGCTGACAACGCCTCGCGCTGCGAGGCGTTGTCAGCTTGTAGATCGGCTATTTTTTGGCAAAGAGGTATAGGTGTAGAGGGAAAAAAAGAGCAGACCAAGTAAACAAAAAATGTATAATCTGAAACACAATTGTACACAATATAGTGGGGGTCTCTGCTTCATCTCTCTCTCAGATAGGGGGTCCTTGGCCTGAAAACGTTGAAGACCCCTGGGTTAGCGGCTACTCGACTACCCTATGTTTTGAAATCAAGGAATGGATCATTGGTTAACTCCCCCCCCCCCCACATAATATTATTGTGTGGAACTTGTATTGTAAATCTCAACAATGTATATTTTTTAAATATCGTGGCTCCTACTGAGATGTAGCATTGATTCCTTAACCACTGTGTTTTGTAATGTTTGTACAAATCTGTTTTCTTTTTGGATTCTTCAAAATGTCTTGGCCTTTGTAATGGGGTGGGGGGGGGCTGCTTCTTGTTTATTCCATTGGCTGATATTGAAGGTGCTGCATATTAATGAGCGCTCCTCCTATGACCTTTCTGACATGACAATAAAAAAAAATGAATAAAAAAAATATGTAATCTGGAACCCTTATGCCTCATTTCCATTGACCTGTGTGTGTGTGTGTGTGTGTGTGTGTGTGTGTGTGTGTGTGTGTGTGTGTGTGTGGTGTGCAATATTCCCTCTACTGTTATACAAGGAAAATGCATACATTTTACGGATGAATTGAAACGATCATTATTTTTTAATTCATGTAAAGTGAAATTGAGTACCCTGAACAGGGCTCTATAAATACTGTACATATTTCCTGGTACACAAAGTCCATAAAAAGTCGAGCAAAATCAAAAGTGCTTACTTTTTTTTCATGATTTTTCCATACGGCACAAAAACAAGGAGTTTCGCACACATGGGAGATCAGGGAGGGTCCCATAAAAATGTATTGAATTAACGGACTACCAGGACAGAACATACTGCTGTGTGGAAATTAGTTAATTACAGTGCCTAATGTATGCTCAAGACAGGGCCGCCATTCAGTGCTGTGAGAGTAGCCTGGCATGGCCAGACTAATACCACTGCGTAGATATTAGTCTGCAATCTCAGTGTGGAACCTGCGTTTCCGAGGGGCAAATAAAAAAAAAAGCCTCTGGTGATGAACCCGCCCCATATTTGCATACTGGGCCCTGATTGGTCCCTCACAACTAAGGTGGTAGAGAAATCCAATCTCTATTGAGAGGGGCCAGACCTAATCTGCCGAGGGCAATTTTTTTTTGCAATGGCAGATTCGTCTGGAACCAGGGGGAGCGTATCTATGTTCCCCGGGTTCTATGTTCCCCGCTTACCTAACCCTAGTGGGAACATAGAACCTGGGGAACATAGGGATGACCCCGAACCGGGCTTCTGTGAGAGGGGCCTGATGTGACAGGGCCTGACATCCATATACAATTGTACTTTGTATGACGGTGTTGCGCTCCGACGCTTCAAAATGAATGTAGTGTAAGCTCACAGCGTATCGCATCCTCGTCACGTTGTGAGCTTGTAGATCAGCTATTTTCATCTTATAGATCTCCTATTTTAGGCATGCGTTTACCGTCCTTTGACAAAGTAGAAATTATACTTTAAAGGTCGCTGCTTGTGAGTTCATTGGTTTCCTGTTAGTTTAACTGAGTGGGTACAAAATGTAACCTTTCTACACACGAAGGTTACATCTCGTACACACTCAAAGGTTACAAATGGATAAATGAACACTGCGGATTTTACTGTGTACTCTATTGTTTTGTATAGGAAACCAAACATTCGTGGTCTCATATCCTGAATGGGTTTAAATGGTGCCTATTTGAATCAATCAAAATTGAACAGCGGAAAGAAATACAAAAGGCACTTGAACGGCAATTAGGCTGGATGTGGGAGCAGGGCCGCTTCTAGACTGCTTTGATTTAATGGGAACCTCCTATGGGATTGGCTTACAGTACAACAAACTGTGTTGTTCAGTCTACTGACATAATGATCTATATAATGTGAACCTACAATGTAAGTGGCATTGCTGGTGCCTCCTGGTGGCTCTATAAAAGGCTCCAGGGCAGAGGTTTTTCCTTGGCCTCTAGGGATCTTAAAATTGTTGTTTGTATTATTGAGTGGATTTGTCTACATTTGTATATTTACGCAACTTTGCCTACTTTTGGCATATTCCGAGCCTGTTTTTCCACTAGGCCACCTTATAAGAAAAATCATAACGCTCGGATAAACTCCTCAAAAGATCACATTAAATTGCCTAAAGCTGCATGAAAACTAACATTTAACAGTGTATGAATTAAGCCCAAAATGTGAAACACTGTTAAAGGGTAAGACCACGTTGGTAGAGGTTTGGGTTGTGTAGTTACCTTGCCATGATGTAACTCCAAAGGTGGACAAGAAATCAAAAATAATTGCTCCATTGATTAGAAATTGATAATTCAAAATATGCTCCTCATTGACTTACATCGTACGGCAAAACAGCTCTCAAAGTCACTCTTTTAGCACATAAATGAACCCAAACATAGCTGATTCAGACAATATAGAACATCACCAAACCCAGTACTGTTTTTTTTTTTATAAAAATGTCAACTTCCTGTTGATTTTACTATTTGAAGATCTGGATCCGGATCCGCGGATCTTATTAAAAATGGCAAAATCAACAGGAAGTTGACATTTTTATTAAAAAAAAACAACAGTAGGCTACTGGGTTTGGTGATGTTCTATATTATCTGAATCAACTTTGTTTGCGTTCGTTTATGTGCTAAAAGAGTGACTTTGAGAGCTGTTTTACCGTACAATGTAAGTCAATGAGGAGCATATTTTGAATTATCAATTTCTAATCAATGGAGCAATTATTTTTGATTTCTTGCCCACCTTTGGAGTTACATCATGGCAAGGTAACTACACAACCCAAACCTCTACCAAAGTGGTCTTGCCCTTTAAGTTCCTCCTGGAATTCTTGCCAGGAGGGCAAAAACAAGAATTTGTGTAGTGTAGATGAAAACAAAAAAAACACGTTCTGTACATTCTCTCGTTTGGAAAGAATGTGTGGACTCCAGGAAAGTTGACGTGAGCGCATAAAGCCTGATTTACATGCCTGATTTACACAAGGTCGCAACGCGACACGCTGTGGGCTTGTAGATCGGCTATTTTCGAAACTAGGTCAGGCTTCAACGGTTGCACCTACCTGCATGAGCATTGTTTTCATAACACCCAGGAGCCACCCATCACCTTAAAGTTTTTTTTCTTTTTGTCTTTGTTTGTTTTAAACCTGGGCCCTGTAGTTTTACAAAATTATCGGAATTGGTCCATTCGTTCCCCTCCAAACGTTTTTTTCAAATAGGCTACAGGCTAATATAATTATATCCATCTGAAAACATTATTAGTGTGAATCGCCTCTGGATGTTTCGCATCCGAGTGGACCAATTCCAATAATTTTCACACCCAGACTTTGTTTGTGGTCCAAATGATCTAAAAACAAAAGGTTACGGTCCAGGTTGAAAAATAAAATAAAAATATAGCTGCAAGCAGCAATAAGTGGTTTCGAGAATAGGGCAGAGAGAGAGAGAGCGAGAGAGAGAGAGAGAGAGAGAGAGAGAGAGAGAGAGAGAGAGAGAGAGAGAGAGAGAGAGAGAGAGAGAGAGAGAGAGAGAGAGAGAGAGAGAGAGAGAGAGAGAGAGAGAGAGAGAGAGAGAGAGAGAGAGAGAGAGAGAGAGAGAGAGAGAGGTGGTGTCACTACCGAAACGAAAAAAAATATGTTCCCCCAAAAACCTGTTAGGAGTACGTTTCAGGCAATTTAAAGTTGATTGGTAGTGACTTTTTTTTTTGTCCCTAACATTCATCGAGCTCTAAACTTAGTAATTTTTTTTCCGTTTCGGTAGTGACACAATGGTGTCACTACCGAAACGAAAAAAAAAGTGTTCCCCCAAAAACCTGTTAGGAGTACGTTTCAGGCAATTTAAAGTTGATTGGTAGTGACTTTTTTTTTGGTCCCTAACATTCATCGAGCTATGGACTTAGTCATTTTTTTTTTTCGTTTCGGTAGTGACACCATTGTGTCACTACCGAAACGAAGTTACATCCGAAAAAATCACTAATTCCAGAGCTCGATGAATGTTAGTGACCAAAAAAAAGTCACTACAAAGTACTACCAATCAACTTTAAATTGCCTGAAACGTACTCCTAACAGGTTTTTGGGGGAACAATTTTGGCCTCCACAATTTTTTCGGATTTAACTTCGTTTCGGTAGTGACACAATGGTGTCACTACCGAAACGGAAAAAAAAATGACTAAGTCTAGAGCTCGATGAATGTTAGGGACCAAAAAAAAAGTCATTACAAAGTACTACTGTACGTGAAATTTGTCCTCTGCACTTTAACAACTAACAGCCTCAAATCACTCTAAGATTGCCATATTGTTGACCTGACCTGGAATCGTACCCAGGACATCCAGGACCTTTGGTTCACCAGGCAGGCCCACTAACCACTCAGCTATGGCACTCTGATTAACATCATGTCAGAAAATGAAAGGAAACAAAAGTCTGACTATACTGAGTCAGAGTCAAGCTTTACAAAATGTAAGTTGTGTAAAAAAAAGTCTGACTAATACTAAGTTGTTATTTGTTTGTTTAAGTCAGGCTATACTCTACTCAGAGTCATAAGTTTACAAAATGTACTAAAGTACAGTGAACGTCTGTGCGGTTTGTCTCCATCACTGAAAATCACGTACATGTAAACAGATATAAAACTGCTGTCCTGTGCAGTTGGGGTGAAAAAACACAACCATTCCACTCCTAATAATACATATTTGATTTGACATCCTGACTTGCTGCTGTGGCTGAGACTTGAACCTGTCACCTGCGGCTCACTAGTCAGTGACTCTATCCATTCACCTACAGCTGTTTCCTTGGAATCCGTGGTTCTAAAACATTTTGTTGTCAACCCCCCAAATTGACATGTATTTGGGCAGTGGACCCCAATGTGAAAAGTAACACATTTTCTAAAAGTTATTTGTCTTGTTTGTTGTTCAAGTCAAAGCACCAGGAAGGCTGTATTTCTTGGCCAACAGTTAGCTCAATGGGTTGAGACGCAGTATTCATGATCCAGAGGCCATGAGTTCAAATCCCACTGGTCTCTTTACTGTGATGCTTTCCTTTGCAGACTAACTTTTAGAAAAACAAGTTAAAAACACCAGGAAACCTGTAACTCTCGGCCAACAGCTTAGCTCAACTGGTAGAGCGTCTGTCCAATAACATGTCTTGACTTGACTTGAGTGGGTTCGATTCCCACTCGAGTTAAGTGTCCCCGGCAACTAGGGGCAACGGATAAATTGACTGATATCCTTAGTGATGCTTCCCTTTGCAGACTAACTTCTAGAAAAACAAGTTAAAACCACCAGGAAACCTGTAACTCTCAGCCAACAGCTTAGCTCAACTGGTAGAGCGTCTGTCCAATAACATGACTTGAATTGACTTGAGTGGGTTCGATTCCCACTCGAGTCAAGTGTCCCCGCTAACTTGGGGCAACGGATAAATTGACTGATATCCGTAGTGATGCTTCCCTTTGCAGACTAACTTCTAGAAAAACAAGTTAAAAGCACCAGGAAACCTGTAACTCTCAGCCAACAGCATAGCTCAACTGGTAGAGCGTCTGTCCAATAACATGACTTGACTTGACTTGAGGGGGTTCGATTCCCACTCGAGTCAAGTGTCCCCGGTAACTTGGGGCAACGGATAAATTGACTGATATCCTTAGTGATGCTTCCCTTTGCAGACTAACTTCTAGAAAAACAAGTTAAAACCACCAGGAAACCTGTAACTCTCAGCCAACAGCTTAGCTCAACTGGTAGAGCGTCTGTCCAATAACATGACTTGAGTGGGTTCGATTCCCACTCGAGTCAAGTGTCCCCGCTAACTTGGGGCAACGGATAAATTGACTGATATCCATAGTGATGCTTCCCTTTGCAGACTAACTTCTAGAAAAACAAGTTAAAACCACCAGGAAATCTGTAACTCTCAGTCAACAGCATAGCTCAACTGGTAGAGCGTCTGTCCAATAACATGACTTGACTTGACTTGAGTGGGTTCGATTCCCACTCGAGTCAAGTGTCCCCGGTAAATTGGGGCAACGGATAAAATTGACTGATATCCGTAGAATAACTTGTAGGAGTGTCCTGGTTCAAATCCAGTCACCACCTTAGTAACTGAAACCGAATCTGGCCAATTCGGTCTCAGTTACTGAGATTGATAGAGGGTGTGTAGAATAGTGAGTAGGGTAGAGTAAAGAGGGAATATAGTCGGGGAGTAGGGGGAGGAGTAGGAGTAGGGCCCAGAAGGGCCCAGAGTAGGGGGAGGAGTAGGAATAGAGCCTAGAGTAGGGGGAGAAGTAAGAATAGGGCCCAGAGTAGGGGGAGGAGTAGGAATAGGGCCCAGAGTAGGGGGAGAAGTAGGAATAGGGCCCAGAGTAGGGGGAGGAGTAGGAATAGGGCTCAGAGTAGGGGGAGGAGTAGGGCCCAGAGTAGGGGGAGGAGTAGGAGTACTCCTCCCCCTACTCTGGGCCCTATTCCTACTCCTCCCCCTACTCTGGGCCCTATTCCTACTTCTCCCCCTACTCTAGGCCCTATTCCTACTCCTCCCCCTACTCTGGGCCCCTCTGGGCCCTACTCCTACTCATCCCCCTACTCCCCGACTATATTCCCTCTTTACTCTACCCCTACTCTACTCACTACTCTACTCCGCCTACTCTACACACCCTCAATCTATGGCCAGATTCGGTTTCAGTTACTAAGGTGGTAACTGGATTTGAACCAGCACACTCCTACAAGTTATTCTACGGATATCAGTCAATTTATCCGTTGCCCCAATTTACCGGGGACACTTGACTCGAGTGGGAATCGAACCCACTCAAGTCAAGTCATGTTATTGGACAGACGCTCTACCAGTTGAGCTATGCTGTTGGCTGAGAGTCACAGGTTTCTTGGTGGTTTTAACTTACAGATGTCCTTGTGGTTTTAACTTGTTTTTCTAGATGTTAGTCTGCAAAGGGAAGCATCACTAAGGATATCAGTCAATTTATCCGTTGCCCCAAGTTACCGGGGACACTTGACTCGAGTGGGAATCGAACCCACTCAAGTCATGTTATTGGACAGACGCTCTACCAGTTGAGCTATGCTGTTGGCTGAGAGTTACAGGTTTCCTGGTGGTTTTAACTTACATATTTCCTGCAGGTTTTAACTTGTTTTTCTAGAAGTTAGTCTGCAAAGGGAAGCATCACTAAGGATATCAGGCAATTTATCCGCTGCCCCAAGTTACCGGGGACACTTGACTCGAGTGGGAATCGAACCCACTCAAGTCAAGTCAAGTCATTGGACAGACGCTCTACCAGTTGAGCTAAGCTGTTGGCTGAGAGTTACAGGTTTCCTGGTGTTTTTAACTTGTTTTTCTAGAAGTTAGTCTGCAAAGGAAAGCATCACAGTAAAGAGACCAGTGGGATTTGAACACATGGCCTCTGGATCATGAGTACTGCGTCTCAACCCATTGAGCTAACTGTTGGCCAAGAAATACAGCCTTCCTGGTGCTTTGACTTGAACAACAAACAAGACAAATAACTTTTAAAAAATGTGTTACTTTTCACATTGGGGTCCACTGCCCAAATACATGTCAATTTGTAGGATAGAGTCACTGACTAGTGAGCCGCAGGTGACAGGTTCAAGTCTCAGCCACAGCAGCAAGTCAGGATGTCAAATCAAATATGTATTATTAGGAGTGGAATGGTTGTGTTTTTTCACCCCAACTGCACAGGACAGCAGTTTTATATCTGTTTACATGTACGTGATTTTCAGTGATGGAGACAAACCACACAGACGTTCACTGTACTTTAGTACATTTTGTAAACTTATGACTCTGAGTAGAGTATAGCCTGACTTAAACAAACAAATAACAACTTAGTATTAGTCAGACTTTTTTTTACACAACTTACATTTTGTAAAGCTTGACTCTGACTCAGTATAGTCAGACTTTTGTTTCCTTTCATTTTCTGACATGATGTTAATCAGAGTGCCATAGCTGAGTGGTTAGTGGGCCTGCCTGGTGAACCAAAGGTCCTGGATGTCCTGGGTACGATTCCAGGTCAGGTCAACAATATGGCAATCTTAGAGTGATTTGAGGCTGTTAGTTGTTAAAGTGCAGAGGACAAATTTCACGTACAGTAGTACTTTGTAGTGACTTTTTTTTTGGTCCCTAACATTCATCGAGCTCTGGACTTAGTCATTTTTTTTTCTCGTTTCGGTAGTGACACCATTGTGTCACTACCGAAACGAAGTTAAATCCGAAAAAATCACCAAGTGTGGAGGCCAAAATTGTTCCGCCAAAAACCTGTTAGGAGTACGTTTCAGGCAATTTAAAGTTGATTGGTAGTATTTTGTAGTGACTTTTTTTTTGGTCACTAACATTCATCGAGCTCTGGACTTTTGGATTTTTTCGGATTTAACTTCGTTTCGGTAGTGACACAATGGTGTCACTACCGAAACGAAAACAATTGACTAAGTCCAGAGCTCGATGAATTTTAGGGACCAAAAAAAACTACCAATCAACTCTAAATTGCCTGAAACGTACTCCTAACAGGTTTTTTGGGGGACGATTTTGGCCTCCACACTTTTCGGATTTAACTTTGTTTCGGTAGTGACACAATGGTGTCACTACCGAAACGGAAAAAAAATTACTAAGTCCAGAGCTCGATGAATGTTAGGGACCAAAAAAAAGGCACTACCAATCAACTTTAAATTGCCTGAAACGTACTCCTAACAGGTTTTTGGGGGAACATTTTTTTTTCGTTTCGGTAGTGACACCATTGTGTCACTACCGAAACGGGAAAAAAATTACTAAGTCCAGAGCTCGATGAATGTTAGAGACCAAAATAAAGTCACTACCAATCAACTTTAAATTGCCTGAAACGTACTCCTAACAGGTTTTTGGGGGAACAATTTTGGCCTCCACACTTAGTGATTTTTTCGGATTTAACTTCGTTTCGCTAGTGACACAATGGTGTCACTACCGAAACGAAAAAAAAAATGACTAAGTCCAGAGCTCGATGAATGTTAGGGACCAAAAAAAAGTCACTACCAATCAACTTTAAATTGCCTGAAACGTACTCCTAACAGGTTTTTGGGGGAACATTTTTTTTTCGTTTCGGTAGTGACACCATTGTGTCACTACCAAAACGGAAAAAAAATGACTAAGTCCAGAGCTCGATGAATGTTAGGGACCAAAAAAAAAGTCACTACCAATCAACTTTAAATTGCCTGAAACGTACTCCTACTTATGGAAAATCCGCTTGCTCACGTCTGTCGGCATTGGTCCAAAGTTCATGTGTAGACAGTTTCGTACAGATTGCTCAAAAATCCCAGGAGGAGAGTCATTTTTACTGCTTTTTACTGCTTTTCATAGAATTCGAAATGGTGGGAGATCTAAAGGTCAGAGGTCAAAAGTCAGACTGTGAAAGTTGTTCGGCATGAGGAGACGCATGTGTGTATTGAAGTTTCAATGCTGTAGGTCAAACAGGGCATGAGTTGTACCTGTTCAAAGTTGGCATATTTCAATCGAGTGCTACAGCGCCACCCTTTGGCCGATGGTTGTGAGTTTCGGGTCTTCGCCGTTTGGCATAGCCCTCTACCATATTGCCGAGTTTCATAAAAAGTGACCACGCGGTTAGGCCAGAACTGCCAAAAGCGGCGGAAGAATAATAATAAAGAAAGCCTAGTATCCCAAGAAAGGCTTCGAGCCTGATGGCCTCGAAACCTTAATAATAAATCCCCTTTAAAGCGATCACAATTGAAAAATCAAAATACCACTCTCAGTTTGTTTGCTTTTCTGAGGAATAGACTTGTCATTCTTTAATAATATTCTGGATCTTGTGTGCCTTTAAAATACATAGTCAGTTTATGTAGTATAGGAAAAATACTGTACAAAAAAAGAACAACTTATAGAATAGCTTTATATAAACATATCTCTTATTATAACCAATATAGCATATCTCTGTTGTGGTGAACGGTTTGGTCTGTAGTAAACAAATTGATTGGGTTAACCACAGTACTGGACAACAACATCACCTAAAAACCCACCCTCCCCACATCCCATTATAGCATCTTTTACATTCATTCAGCCATCTTAAAAGTAGGCAGACATAACAGAAAACAAAAATAATAAACACAATAATAGACATCTGTTAACGTTACTTGCTTTCTAAAAATAGCCACTCGTGTTAATCATGCTAAGAGAATGAAAAGAATAGAACAAAATACAAATAAAATAAAGAACAATTAACAACTTGGGAGAGAAATCATGCCGAATAAAAGGAGGATGGTACAAAAAATGAGATTAGTTTTCATTAACAATTAAAATGATAGATTAAAAAAACGTATCGTCCATGTATATGTAGATTTAAAGTGAGTGTTAAGAAGAGGTCAGATTGTGAGACGCGAATTGTAGCAAAGACGGAGAAGGGGCTTTAAATGCGGTTGAGCAAATTAACCTATATGGATCAATTTGTTAATTTTGGCAGCAAATTTTCAGTCTTTTGAATAAAATTCAGTTTTAGTCATGTTTTAGTCATCTGAAATGTTTTACTTTTAGTCTAGTTTTAGTTGACTAAATATGATCATATTTTAGTCGACAAAATCTACTGCTGATTTAGTCGACAAAATGTTATTTAGGCAGGCCTTGATGGGCATCATAATGCCTGATTTATAGTTAGCTGTGTGCAGGAAATAGCCGGAGCGTGACACCCATGCACAACCAAGCATAAAATAGTCTTGTCCACTAGTCCCTCCCTAACATTGTCATCTAGTTTTTATTTGTTGATGAAATTGTCAGTATATTTAGTCATCGTTTTAGTCATTATAGCTTTGTTTTTATTTCGTTTTTGTCAACGAAAAGAATTGTCGACAAAACATTTTCCTCATAGTTTTAGTCTACGAAATGAACACTGATTCCGATTTTTGTGAGGGTGAAACTTGCCAAAAAATATCTACAAGCTAACAACTTGTAGATCTGTTATTTTTGGCAAGCAACACCATTGTACTAAGACATATAAATGAAGGTCCAGAGAGAAAAGCGCACATGTTGTTAAGAACACAGACATCAATCGCACACTTTAAGCTAGCAGACCACGCCCCTGCACAACTGCGTTTTAGCGACGGCGCCAACGGGTTGAACGGCGCGACGCATTGAACGCGGAGAAGAGGACCGTTTGCCTTTTTGACAGTAGATACAACAGGCAGGCAAAATAAAATGCCGCACGCACACCCTTTGCTAGCGAAAAGAGGTGAAGCTCACAGCATGATTTTTTGTTTTATTTCGTTTCGTTTTTTTTTAAAGTACAGCTGGGAGTGGAGTGAGGAAAAGTTCTCGCTCCGGAACGTACGTTAGGAAAAGAAAACGGGGTACGAAACAGCATGGCCTCATTTTCAACATGAGGTTCATCAACTCCTTAGAAAGACCGAAGGAGTAAAGTATGTATACAGTATATATACTATATATATATATATATATATATATATATATATATATATATATATATATATATATATATATATATATATATATATATATTTATACTGTGTGTGTGTGTGTGTGTGTGCGTGTGCGTGTGAGACTATTTATTTTTATGACGGGTAGCCTACACGAAAATAACAAAGAGGAGACAAACACATGAGAAAGCTTATGTATGACAGAATTCTAAACAATTAAAAATTACAATTATTAATACCAGAATCATATAGAATTGTGTTTCTGGGGGGGGAGGGCATTGTCCTTCAAGCTTCAGGGGAAGTGGTCAAAGTTGGTGTAAGTCATGTTTTTGTGCTTAAAACAAAGGTTTTTTCATTAAAAGTTAAAGCTCTATATTATGATAGTAATCATTGCTATAGAGTAGACTGTTAGTTCAGCAGCAGGGGTCTCCCCGTCTCTCCAGCTCTTTGGTAATCTGGTAATACATTTTCTGTTTACTAACTAAAGAGCTGGAGAGACGGGGAGACCCCTGTTAATGAACAAACATCTATAGCGCTGGCTCTCAATATTGTGTCCGGGGACCACCTGTGGGGTCCAAATGGACCCTCACAGGTCCATTTGTTGAATTAACACTGAAGATTTTACAGTATAGATTCCCACAGATAAAAATAATTGTATCAAATGCATATCAAACTGAGGGTCCTTGAAATGAAAAAGGCTGAGAATCTCTGCTCTGTAGCAATAATTACTATCAGAGTAGATCTATGTATTTAACACTTACTTTAACAAAAACAAATCACTTACAACACCTTTAAGAGAGGTTGTGTGTGGGGTTGGGGAGGGGGGTTCCAGGGACAGGGTGGGGTTTGCTGGGGGCGTAGCGAGGCCCTCATAGGGGCCCGTGGCGCAGCGAGGGCCCATCACAGGGGCCCGTGGCGGGCCTCATACTTTGCTAAAACGTTCTTGCATCGGCCCAGCTCCTTACGCAGGTCGGTCACCTCCATGCGCAGCGCCCCGTTCTCCTTCTCCAGGAAGCTGGCGCGGATGGCGATCTGGTTCTCCTTGAGGCGCCGGGCGTCCCGCGACCGCTTGGCCGCCACGTTGTTCTTCCTGCGACGGGCCCAGTACCTGTCGTCCTGCGACCAGAAGTATAGTGTTAGGGCAGAGAGAAAAAGAAATCCCCCGGAACACGCTCTCCGAAACACAGTCTCAAGGTGCACGGCCCTACAGTACAATGAGAACAGAATGAAAACACATGAGTTTGCCTTCTACATCAGTAGATCTCACACTTTCAAGATTTTTCAAAAATGTTCAAAAATAGCCGATGTAGGCGCCCGCTGGCCTAGCGGTCCAGGCGCATGCCACATATAGGCTCTGATGCCTGACAGCATGTCGCAGGTTCGACTCCCGTTCCCGACGACCTCTGCTGCGATCAATAAAGGCAGAAAAAGCCCCCAAAAATCTTTTAAAAAATAGCAGATGTTGAAGGATCCGATTCTCATACACGGTGTGATCAAAAGCCTAAGGTGAATGATAAATGATAGAGCAACCTATCAGATGTACAAGCTCGCAGCTGTGAGCTTGTATATCTGCTATCTTTGAATAGCCAACGCAGAAATATAAAATTACACCGATGTTTTCCCGCTTTTAATGGGTTATTTGCCTCACCTAGAAAGGCAAACCTAATCGGCCGTCCTCAGCGTTGTGTCAAGACAAAAGGAAGTGGCGATTAATTCCCAACAGGAAGTGACAGCCTAATAATATTTAAACTGATATTATTAGGGCAGCCAGAGCTGAAATGGGCAGAGAGGCTGCCTGGGGGAACCGAAGGTCCCAGGTTCGATTCCCGGCCCCGGTTTTGTGTTGAAGTGTCCATGAGCAAGACTCTTAACTCCAAATCTCTTGCTTAGGCCAAGATTGTTTGGCTATTAAGATTATTTACCTTAGGGATGGGACATTAACTGTTTTTTACTATTAACCACAATTTTAAACGTCACAATGAATTAATCGTAGAGGCTCAGTATAATTGAGATTTAAAAGACATATACTTTTTTTTTTAAATTATTATTATTTTGTATGTGTTATGTTGTATGTATTATTTGGCTACACAGCATTATTTGGCTGCTGTATTATTTGTATTGTGAAAGGCAGCAACAACAAAAAGCAAATACAACAAAAACCTCAAATTTACAAATGCTCATGTGATTTTATACATCAATAGTGTACTAATCGTTGATAATCGTAAAACCGTTAATATTTCTCTCACTATAAATCATACTGTCTAAATCCATAATCATCCCACCCCCCTAATTCAAGGGTTCCCAAAGCCGTGACCCCCCAAAATAATCATATTTGAACTGGGGACCCCCCCACCCTGACAAGCGCTTGGAATTGTAGGCATTACATTTAGTTAAGACTCGATTCCACGGATAAATATTGTGTAAAAAAAAGCTCAAAACGCCTCCCAATGCGGGTTGTGAGCTTGTAGATCGACTATTTTCATCATGTTTGCCTCTTTCTTATATAATATTCGACAAGTTGGCCAATTCGGTATTAAAAAAGGTCTTAAAGGTCATTAAATTGTAACTTTAGAAATGTGCAGATACCCTGTATACACTTATACTGTATGCTGGGTTGTGTTGAGTGAGAACACAAGCTAATCATCTGGGGACCCCCCAAAAAATAATTTGGGCACCCCCGGTTTGGGAACCGCTGCCCTACTTTACCTTGAGGCCCTCGGGGATGAAGATCTTGCGTGCTTTTTTGATCATGGGTTGCGGTTTCAGCTCCTCGGCGGAGAACTTGCGTTTCCTGGGGTCGTACATCTCCTGGCCCGGCACGCTGGACAGGGCCAGGTCGGCGGGGTCCGGCTCGTAGCCGGACGACACCTGGATGGAATCTGGGTCGATGGGACTGGGGGAGTCCCGGGCCGACGGCATTGCTGCTGGACACGGGACAAAAGGAGACATGCATACACTACGTGTTAAAAAACGGGTTACGTAGGTTTTACTGTATGTCCACAGTAGGAAACAAAATACACGCTGAGGAAGGCTTGTCGATAGGAGATAGGGCAGGAGTCTATCTCCCGTTTCTGTCCGTGCGCTTATGAATTAAAAGTACCAGAAGGCTATTACTTTCTTACTGTGAATGTTGTTTTACTGTATGTCCTCCAGGTGCGACATTTGCGGTTTCCGGGGGATGGTAATTGTCACCCCTTAGCTTTCACATTTAAACTGGTCTAAAGAAGAAGTGGGTGAAATTCCATTTTGTTTGTGTAAGCCCCATCATTTTTTTTTTCCCAGAAAGGGAGAAAAAGAGAGAGGTCGCTCCACGGCAAAATAAATATACATTTGAGGCAATCTGAGAGCCACTCCTTTCCTGAAATCCTTGCATGCTGCAGTTCCACAAGACAACCACCAGGCGGTGATGCCACACAGGCATTACAACCAGGGCAGGCTCAGCGGTTGATTTAGAAACATGCAGTTATTCTCAACCTTTTTAATTTCATGTCCCGCCCCCCCCACCCCCAGTTTGTTATGCATTGGGCCATGGACCCCCATTAGACACTTTACCCCCCCCCCCCCCCCCTCTACACTGTAAAATCCTCTGTGCAAATGGAACCAAATGGACCCGTACCGGTCAAAGTCATAGTTACAGACCCGCAAAGGACCCCCTGGGGGACCAGACGTTGAGAAACAGTGACGTGGACTCAAGGCAGTGTGTGTGTGTGTGTGTGTGTGTGTGTGTGTGTGTGTGTGTGTGTGTGTGTGTGTGTGTGTGTGTGTGTGTGTGTGTGTGTGTGTGTGTGTGTGTGTCATCAGCTGATCTCATCTCACACAGTCACATGTGGTCTTTAAAATGACTTTAAGACCATATGTCCCCGTCTGGACTTTGCCTTCTGCAATGACCGTCAACACGGCTGGATTTGCCTGGGGGGATCCATGCCTCTGCTTTTGATATCCCCCCCTTCCTCTGGCCATTCAATGTGATGTTTAATCCCTGCTTCCGATCAGACGGAATTAAATACATGCGTTTCCTTCTGGGAAATGTAGACTGTCTGATACGTTTTGTATGTTTCTTATTACGTATTTACGTGTGTGTGTGTGTGTGTGTGTGTGTGTGTGTGTGTGTGTGTGTGTGTGTGTGTGTGTGTGTGTGTGTGTGTGTGTGTGCGCGTGTGCGTGTGTGTGTTAAACAACATTAACCCTATGGTGTTTTCATATTTAGATAAAACAAATACATTTACATAAATAGCAGATCTACGAGCTCACAACGTGTCGTATTTTGAGCTTGTAGATCTACCATGTTCGCTGTTTGCCGTACAACAAAGTATACAGGGCTGAAGTGGGTAAGAAGATGTAACCCCCCCGCCCCACCCCCCTCCTCAGTTTCTGGACAGAAACTGCACTTTGCCCGTAAAGATTTTGCCCAAAAAGCTTTGTAAACAAAGGGAACGCATGGTGGGGGCGCAGGTCAAACAGCAGAGGAGGATTAGTTTTAATCAATTAACCTGCTTAATGACTCAATGGTGTGTTTACACAAGCCGTTGCCTCACTAAAATACCACTCCACGCAGGGCTAGGATCACCTGACAAGCAACACAAACAGATCTTCTCCTGACTGCAAGACACAACATAAAGGCAGTGGTGAGAAAGTAACGGAGTACATTTACTCAAGTACTGTCCTAAAGTAACATTTTTAGGTACTTTTACCCCACTACATCTCAGAGACAAATATTGTACTTTTTACTCCACTACAATGATTTGAAAACTTTAGTAACGAGTTACTTTGTAGATTAGTATTATACATATGATATTAACCACTTCCGCCCTATTTAAACTTTGGCTATTTGAAAATAGCCGATCTACAAGCTCACAATGCGTCGCGATGTGATATTTGTTTACACACCCCCATGTCAAGGACCCCCATGATGTATTTGGCTGGGGACCCTCCATCTCAAAAATATTTTGTGCCAGGGACCTCCAGAAGCAAAGATTTGAGTTAAACATTTTCAAAAAAAGAAATAATAATAAATACTATATTCAAAATTTGCACACATTTTTCGATTTTTCAAAAATTGCAGATCTACAAGCTCATAGGGTGGCACAAAGTGACGCGCTATGAGCTTGTAGATCTGCTATTTTTGAATAGCCAAAGTATAAAATATGGTTAAAGTGGTTAAAATGATTGCGATGCTAATAGAGTGAGATTCCAGAGCAGAGTTTTCTGTCTCCGTCCAACATAAGCAGGTTCATTACTCAAAGCAAAGAAGGCGCTTCCAGAAAAAGGTTGCGATCGTTATCAGACTAAAAGGAAAGTGCAAATTTCACTAGTGACTCTGTGTAAAGGAATAGAATGTAACCACTTATGCCCTATATATACTTTGTCCTAATAGCAAGAAATATGGCAGATCTACAACAGCGTTGTGAAATGGGCCATTCTGCCTACTTTAAAGGGCAAGACCACTTTGGTAGAGGTTTGTGTTGTATAGTTACCTTGCCATGATGTAACTCCAAAGATGGACAAGAAATCAAAAGTAATTACTCCAGTGATTAGAAATTGATAATTAAAAAATATGCTCCTCATTGACGTACATTGTACGCTGAAACAGCTCTCAAAGTCGCAACGCAAACAAAGTTGATTCAGACAATATAGAACATCACCAAACCCCAGTGCTTTTTTTTTTTTTTTATAAAAATATTGACTTCCTGTTGATTTTGCCATTTCTATTATGAAGAAAACCCGGACTGGATCCATGGATCCGGATCTTCAAATAGTAAAATCAACAGGAAGATAACATTTTTATTTAAAAAAAACAGTACTGGGTTTTGTGATGTTCTATATTGTCTGATCTGAATCAACTTTGTTTGCGTTCGTTTATGAGCTAAAAGAGTGACTTTGAGAGCTGTTTCAGCGTACAATGTAAGTCAATGAGGAGCATATTTTGAATTATCAATTTCTAATCGATGGAACAATTATTTTTGATATCTAGTCCACCTTTTGAGTTACGTCATGGCAAGGCAACTACACCTACAACCCAAACCTCTACCAAAGTGGTCTTGCCCTTTAAGTGTATTTTGATGAGAATACTTGTCATATTGTCCTTTTACTCTAGTAATATTGCAAATCGTTGCTGTCGGGCAATATTTCGACTTTTTATGTTTTTTTCAACATAAGGTTTCCACCCAACAGCAATGAAACGCAGGATTTCTACTTGAAATATATTCTGTTATATTTCTACATTGTGGTATTGCTTGAAAGTAAAAACAACCTGTGTGCTTCTTCCAGCACTTACTCCAGGACATAAGTAACTTAACACAGCTCGTATTAATAGACATAATAGATGGGCCATGCCAGATATAGGCGAAGCTAATCACGAAGCCATTTAAAAACAGGAGCGTAGGGCACACAAATAGACAGCAAGCTTCTTACAGGGCTCAATTAAGACACATAGTGGATCACCCCACACCTAAGACCTGAGGCCGATTCTAAAAATAAAATCTATTTTTTTGAAAAATATATAAACGATACAAAAAATATTTAGTTCCAGGGACCCCCCTAGAAGCAAAGATTTAAGTTACAAATGTTCTCTTAAAAATATATATATATATTCAAAGATTTGCACACATTTTCAAAATGTTCAAAAAATAGCCAAATAAATCTAAAATGACACACAGATGCGTTCCCGGTCTAAACGGGTTAACAGACAGTGTGGGTCCAACCTTTCGACCTCTACAAAATAGCAAGCCTAGCATAATCACCCCTTGTCATTCACCTTGAACTCCTGATGATTACTAATAGCTGCTCCTGCTCTGACGTCTAGTTTGCGGTGAACTGAGTTGTGCCTCAGTGGTCTACTGCAGTAACCTTTTCAGGCCCCCCAAAACAATCATATTTTAACAGGGGACCCCCCCGGGGACCCCCCCCCCACCCCGACAAGCGCTTGGAATGTAGGAGTTGAGGCATTCAATTTAGTTTGACTCGATTCCACAGATATTGTGAAAATAGAAGATCTACAAGCTCACAAGCTTTGCGAGGCTATTTTTATATTTTTTGTTTTATGTTTCTTTCTTAAAGAAAATTTGACACTTTTCTTTTCCTTTTTTGGGGTATTAAAAAGGTAATAAAAGTCATCTGGGTACCCCCCCCCCCCCCCAAAAAAATAAAATAAAATAATAATAATAATAATAATGTTGGGACCTCCCTGGGGGTCCCACTGGTCTATTGTACTTGTACAATGTGATGTTGTGTACAGGTATGTTTTCAATGTATCATTATTGTATGGTTTGTTGTGTTTTATCCTGCTCTGTCCATGGCACTTGTGAAATATCCTGCATCTTGGCCAGTGCATACATGTATGAAATACTTTTTTTACTGCTGCGTTTGTTGGCAAAGTATTGCTCGAGCCGGCATCAGTGAGAGAGAAGCCTTTCTTACCTACATACTGTATGCACACCAATGGCTATTTTAAGAGCCGGATTATGTCAGACTGCAGCCAGCCTCATCCATATAGATTTAACACCTGAGACAGAAGCTGGGGATTAAGGTAATAATGCTTAAATGTACACAACGGTGTGTCACGCGCTGAAAATGGCCTACAAGAAATTGGATCTACGAGCTCACTAACCAGTCGAGCTTACGATTGAGGATTTAATTGGGTTTTTGGCACTGAACTTCCTGCTTGCCTTTTTTTGTGATAAAAAGCGTATTACTGAAATGGGTTAGAAATGGATTACATACAAAGAAATTACATATACTTAATAATTGTATACTTTCAAAACGTCATGACGCGATACTTTGTGAAGCTTGTAGCCATAGGCGGCGGGTAATGAAGGCTAGGGTAGGCTATGCCTTCCCAAATGTTATGCTGGAGATTGTGCAAATTATATATAATATATGTGCGCAGCATTATACAGACCAATTATTTATTTACAAACATTGAGACTGGACGCACAGGTGACTGCTTCATGTAATCAATTCCCAACATATCCCCAAACCTGTTGTTTTGGGGAGCTCTGGTTTCAGTGCATTCAACCTCCTCTGTGTGTTGGCTAGTGAGGTGCGTGCCGACAATAGCTGACATACTGTTCAAGGCACAACCGCGTCGCAGATGCGAACGTTGTGGGCTTGGAGGTCTGCTATTCTTGAGCCGTTCTCTGCGCGCGGGGTGGAGCATAAATTAGGCTTGATGGGCTGCAGCTGCGTCAGCAAGAGCAGTCTCTGGTGCCGTGATCATCGCACGCTCCCTCCGGTCTGATGACAGCCACTGGAGGTGGGTTTTGGAGGACAACTGCTTTGAATTGCTATTATTGTTTACACACAACAGAAACCAAGGATTGTATAGCCTATTTCAAGAGCGATCGAGAGATCTTGAAATATATATTCCTACGCGCCGCCCGCAACTACTGATTTGCAAATTGCACAGATAATTCCATTGTCCAGTAGTAACATTATGGTCTTAATAAATGTCCTCCCTTTTGATTTTGAAACAGAAACGTTGTTGTGTTGTTATTATCTATCCTTTCTGATACTATTGTATAGTTATTATTAGTTAATATTTCATGATCAGTCGTTTCAAAGTTCATCCTGGCACTGTGTATACATTGGTCAATATAGCCTTCCCAATTGTCAGGCTCACCCGCCGCCTATGCTGGTAGCTCTAGCATTTCCCACTTCATTTTGAAAGAAGGTTGCCAGGTTTACAGTGTGGGGTCATTATGTAATAGTTGTGACAGGCCTGAGCCTGGGCCTGGCGGACACACACCCTGGTACGGCGAGGTATGAATGAGGCTTAAGCAGTGGCGTACAGCCAGCCATATCCTGGCTGCGCTGAGCCCAGCGCAGGGGGGGAAATGTATGGAACTCTGCCCTGGGTGTGACCCAACTTAAGCAGCAGCAACAAACAAGCCTGTTCTTCCTCTTTCTGCTGGCCAGACTCCGAGAGGGGGAAAGCAAAGACAAAAGGCAGTTCTCTCTCACAAGCTTTAAATAGCCTTTCTTTTTTTTCTCTCTCTCTCCTTTTCAGAGAGAGAGAGAGAGAGAGAGACAGACAGAACACACAGGTATGGGGCCGTGTTTGGTATGTTCCACTGTTATTGATGATAGGAGCTGCACGTCACAAAGTTCACCCCCACCTCGCCCTGATACGACCCCCCCCCCCCCTTCCCCCTCCCCCCTCCCCCAATTGTCCTGATAACACATTTATCAGCAGTTGATGGACTTTTTTTTCCAGAAGGTTCTGATAAGTTATACTGTGGAAGAAGAACACGCTGGTCTGGCAAGCAAACGTAAGTACTTCCTTCACAGGTGATACCGATGATACTAATGACGGCTCTGTTCCATTCTGGTCAAACAGAGTCAGGGTGCTGGTATCGCGCATCACTTGCTCACTGGAAACACTCTGCTGCAACAGTGGGTCTCAAAGTGTGGTCCAGGGACCCTCATGGTTGCTTGAAGGGGTTCCCTTACGGGTGTGTAACTCTGAGAGCGTACAAATGGAACCAAATGGACCCGTAAGGGTCCATTTGGTTCCATTTGTACGCTCTCAGAGTTATAGGGGTCCTTGAAATTAAAAAAGTTTGAGAACCACTTTGCTACACTAAATGCAACAAAGCCTTCATCAGCATAACTGGTAACACCTGCAAAGGAAGTAAGGAAGAGGCCCGAGTTCTTTCCAATATGGCTGCTGTGCACAGAGCCTACTTAAGCCTCCGTATTGAAAGGTGCTACAAAACAACCACTTGACAATTTCTAGCTTGAGAAAAGCTCGCCTGTGCAACAACACAAACAGTACAGCAACATGTCGCAACCAGGTAACCTATCCTCTCTGTCCGGGAATGCCAAGCATCCCCTGCTTGTTTTGCAGCTCGCGCCCCGGGGGTTGATGTGTTGTTGGACCAAATATCTCCACATCTAAGTCTGTGACCAGGGGCCGGGGTCACATATTATGTGGCATACACTGAGGTCTGGAAATACTTATTTGAATGTTGTTACTATCTGTGTTGTTGTTGTTGTTGTTGTTACCTTATCTTGAACACATAGGACCACAATGGAAACAAGCCCTCAGGGCTTTTTGTGTTATCCTTTTAGCATTAGTGTATTACTTTACCCATTTAGGGCGGGAACCCCTATTTGTAACTATGCCTTTCAGGACGGGAACAACTTTTTGGGGTTCTTGTTGTTACTGTATGTAGCAACATACATTTTGTTGTAATTTTTTAGAAGTTTTTCAGAAAACTTAAGTCAGGATTTAGAAGGCGTTTTTTTTTTTCAATCAAAAACTCCAAACCTAATACCCTAAACTGAGGGAACATATAGGCATGACCCCATGTTGCATTGTGTTTGAGGTGGCATATCATCTCCCTCGCTTTTACGTTTGTGACCAAACAGCCTCACACCCCCCCCCCCCCCCCCCCCCCCCCCCCGCCTCCCTTTGCAACACATGAAGGAAGGAACGCTACCACAACACGACCTTTAACCTCTCCCCTACGGCCCGCTGCCGTGTGTGTGTGTGTGTGTGTGTGTGTGTGTGTGTGTGTGTGTGTGTGTGTGCGCGCGCGTGCGTTTTGAAAAATACTAATAATAGTGCAAATAGCAGATTGGGTATTTTCACTATATTTGAAATAGATGGGTAAATTACACTACTCAAGTAAATGTTCTTAATTCCTGCCCACCTCAGTCTGTAAGCGCCAGCAGCACATCCCCGTGGTGGACAGTAATTAAGCACATTTACTTGAGTACTGTAGAGAGAGAAGTACTCCCAAGCTTGTGTTCAATATTGTGGCTGCCCGCATGTGACCGGAGCACGGCCAGAGCCATGTGATGTGTGTGTGTGTGCACACACACACACACACACACACACACACACACACACACACACACACACACACACACACACACACACACGGAACACACTGTGCCTCTCAGCTAAGAGAGAGAGAGAGGACGCTCCCATGCTCGCTCTGGCAAGCTACAGGGGCCGAGCGGAAAGGAAGAGAGAGATGGAGAGAGAGAGGAAGAGAGGAAGAGGGGGGAGGGATGGATTGAGAGAGAAAGAGAGAGAATCCTATTTTGTTTTATCCATTAGTAAGGACCCCTACGGTTAGGATTTAGTAAGGACGATGCATAACAGTGTGATAACAGTGTTATAACTATTACAATAATCCAACTCAGAGAGAGAGAGAGAGAGAGAGAGAGAGAGAGAGATAAAGGTGGTCCAATCGGTGGTCCACCCAAGATAACAAACAGCCGTATAGAGACATGTTTGTATTCTCTGGCTGACTGACTCAGCTCTTGAATCACAACATGAACAGATGCATGTTTTACTTAAACTACTGTGTATTTGCATGGGGGGCAGGGGGATGGGGGGGGGCTTCAAAATAGGTTTGTTTACACTGGTAAAGTTTGTAACCACTGGAGTACCATTATACCTATGTTATTTTCATTATGTTTGTTTTTTAGTCTTTTTTTATGAGAAAGTTCCCAATCGCACATTTCCCCTCGATATAAATACAATTCTGCAACCAAAACAATCCCACGTTGGGGCCTTTAACCCATTTAGACCTGGAACTCTGTGTCACTTTAGATTTCTTTGGCTATTCAAAAATAGCAGATCTACAAGCTCATAGCGCGGCAGCTTGTAGATCTGCTATTTTTTTTAAATCTTGAAACATTTTTTTTTTGGATTTTTTTCAAAAAACTGTTAGGATTTAGAAAACATTTTTAAGAATCGCCTCAGGCCTTAATGGGTTAAAAGTGTAGTTCCCTTTGTATTTGCTGGGGGGGGGGGGGGACTGCAGAAGACCATGCCGTGACAAGGCTCCAGTACACAGCCTTAGCAGCGCGGCGCCTGCAATGTGTGTCCCTCACATGGCTCACAACACCAGTGATGTAAAGTAACTGAGTACATTTACTCAAGTACTGCACTTAAGTACAATTTTGAGGCACTTTTAGTTTACTGGAGTATTTCCAAATGTCTATACTTTTACTTCTGCTCCACTGCGTCTCAGAGGCAAATATTGTACTTTTACTCCACTACAATTACTTGAAAACTTTAGTTGCTAGTCACTTTGCAGATATAGATTATAACATTATAAAACAATTAACCACTTCAGCCCTATTTTATACCTAGGCTATTTGAAAACAGCCGTTCTACAAGCTCACAGCGCGTCGCATCGCGACGCGCTGTGAGCTTGTAGATCTGCTATTTTCAAACATTTTAGTACTTTAAGTACATTTTGATACCAATACTTTTGCACTTTTACTCAAGTCAATTTTGAATTTCGGGGTTTTACTTAACAGAATACTTCTACATTGCAGCATTGATACTTTTACTTAAGCAAAACCTTTGAGTACTTTTTCCACCACTGCTCAACACACTGCTGCTGCTGCAGAAGAAGAGAGAAGAGACGCCTCAGATTCTCTCGGGTTGATTGTGTCCCTTTTTCCACATGAAAATGACATAAACAGGGGGGGGGGGGGGGGGGGCAAGGTGTTCGGTCTGATCTGATCTTTGCACACGAGCACGTGTTTGCCGTGCCGCGGATGTGCGAGGCTGGGGGGATACGATGTACCGTCCTAGCCTATACCGACGGACGCGTGGCTTCATTCATCTGCGGTGCCGTGTAGTATTACGGCCGGGGTTTATAGTCTGGCGTACGGCGGTGCCGGAAATAGCTGATCTATTAAGCTCACAACACGTCGCAGCGCGACGTGTTGTGAGCTTATAGATCAGCTATTTTTGTTTACCCGCCGGAGGACAGATGGCTTTGGGGAGGCTGAGGTTTTACAGCGCCACATCAAATTGGACGGGGGAGGTGTGTGTCTGTGTGTGTGCGTGCGTGTTTGTGTGTGCAAGCACTCTTTGTACTTGAGAGTTATTTTCTCAGGCCCGCTGCAGACCTAAACGGCTCTGATGGGGTGGCCATTGAAACCGATCGGGAAACGGTACTTTGGATAAATATACCGCTCAGAAAAGCCGCTCCGACACAGACGGACTTGATTCAAAACCCAGGCGGGTTATTCAGAGCCACGACGTAGAGACTCCATTGTTGCCAAAAACCACAAAGGCCGTAGGCCAGGTCAAACGTGTGCCTCCCCAAACGAAATGACCCCAGGCATATCAGGTAAATGTGTGTAAAAATGTAAACAAATAAATACAATATGAAATGATTAAATTATTTCTTCCATCTGTTGTTGTAGACTTGAATTTATACTTGTCACAAACCCACAGCTCTGTGTCCATCAGTAAACGAGAGATTGGCTAGGTCAGTGGCTCTCAAACTCGGACCCCCACATTAATATGGATTTGGCCTCAGAGGCGCAGACCCCCCCATCAGAAACTATTTTGTGCCAGGGACCCCCACACAAGATTAAAATATTTCCAAAAATGTAAAACATTTGAACAAGAGTTGTTCAAGATGCGACATGTTGTGAGCTTGTACGGTTATTTTGAAAAGGCCGTATAGGATGAAAGTGGTTGAACTGATTTTGATGTTGATCCTATATTAACTCATTTTGATCAGGAGTCCCTGGAACCCCCTCAAGGACCCCTGGGGGTCCCCGGACCCCACTCAGACAATCACTTGGCTAAAACGCAAAATAGGATGCCAACAAACAGACATGATGCTTTTTAAAAGACAGTTGAACCTTGTGTTGTTTTTCTCTTGTCACATTTTGGACAGAGCAAACACCAGGTGAGCTCCAGTGTGACCAGTGACATTTGACCTTTCAAGGTCACTGAAAATTCAATGGTCATGTTGCCAAATGTAAGACCATTACTTGACTTTTTATCTGTCAGCAATAGCAAGCAGGACGCTTGCGTTACAGTGGAACATATTCTTTTTTGACTATTGCTCTTTATTCCAAAAGTTTGAACCCTACCAATCTTCGATATTTAGGATTATAGCTCAGAAAAATAACAATTGGAGTTTGAAGTAAATTGCACTATTTTTGGACAAATGGCTGAACATGATGTTTTTGTCAATTGTCATGACAGCATTTTGGCTGTGCAACTTATACTAAATTGTTCTGCAGACTAAACAGGCGAGCAGATTTATTACATCGGCTGAAGATTAGTTAAAATTGTAGCCACTTTCAACCGGTTGGCATCCATCATTTTTGGCATGTCATAGGCAACAAAAAAAAAGATGTAAAGAAATTCTCAAAATGTTATTTTTCCCCAAACATTTCTAACAATTTAGACATTTTCAAAAGTAGCAGAAATAACCAATCTAAAAGCTCACAGATCGGCTTGTAGATTGCCTATATATTCTCTATATGTCGTACGACAAAAGTAGGCTTAGCTAAAAGAACATTTCCAAAGTTCCCAAATATTCATAACATCACCTGGTGGTTTCCCAAAACGCAATATTACAACACTGTAAGCGAACTTTAGCCTAGTACAGTCAGTAACGCCAAAGTCCAGCGCTACAGAACGCCACGGCACAACTATCTGTGTGTATAAATCCGAGGCAAACAACAGCTCTGCGAGGCTCAGCTGTGGTCTACACAGAGTCACGCTTGTCAGCCAAGGCAAATGGAAAAAACAGCCCCTGGAAATAGTTTGGGTGAAGGTCAGAGAGTACTTGGAGGGAGAGATAACATCTTAGGGAACAGAGATTAAGGGTGCAAGGCAAACAGCAACAACTTGTTCCCTCCCCTGGTTGTCATGCAAAAGCCTTGCTCCCGGTGTTGAAAATGACCTGTTTGCGGAAGGCGATAAGTTCTGCTGCACGCTCCATTGTGAGCAAACAGCTGCTCATAATGGAGCATACTCGCTGGCCTAAACAACACACCAATAAACGTTGTACGATTACTGTTATCTTCAATCGCATAATAGACAAATACTGTACATATGTACACACACACACACACAGTTGATTATGGCTAGTTTATATTGCACGTTTTCATCAAAAATAGAAGAATGGATGTGCTTTCCTACATCTCATAACATAGATGAATCTTTATGGGATTTATGGGATGATTTTTTTTTAAAAGACGGAAATCTCCATCAATTGCAGTCAAGCGTTGGATTTGAAATGACGGAAATTTCCGTCAATGGCAGGGAATGTGTTAATCCCTGTTTTATATTTTGTGTCTGTGTAATAGAATTAAACAATTCAGCCCCGCAATTTTATTATATGGATATGAAGCATCAACTGACGGGGAAAAGGTGCAAATTTATCCAAAGAGTAGGAAAAAAAATCTCTAAACACAGACGTTATCAAATGAAACTCAATATCATAAACGACACATTTCGTGACCCAGGGGGTTAGCGCGACTGACGTCAGGACTTCGGTACTCTTATTTTAATGAGCATTAGTGAGGTCCAATTATATGAAGATAGGTTGAAAATGGTTGAAGTGCTCCTTTAACCCATTCAATCCGGGGATGGCGTCTCTGTCATTTTAAGATTTCTTTGGCTATTCAAAAATAGCAGATCCACGCTATGAGCTTGTAGATCTGCTATTTTTCAAATAGCCAAAGAAATCAAAAAATGACACAGCGTTGCGTTCCCGGATTCAATGGGTTAAGTGCAGTACTCAAGTAGATGTACTCGGTCACTGTGCACCGCGGTCTGTAATCAGCCACATAATGCTATTCTGCTGGCTGACTGTCTGTCTCCACCGCCGCCCACGCATCATCTCGCCATCACCGTGGCAACAGCCAGTGTCACCGGGTCCTCCGGCAAAAGGTACAGTACAGCAGTGGGGGGGGGGGGGGGGGGGGTTCCAGGGGGTCCCCAGAAAAAGCAGTTAATAAAGCAATATCTACACAGCTTCATTTTAACCACTTTATCCATTAGTGTACAATTTGGCTATTCAAAAATAGCAGATCTACAAGCTCGCATCGCTTCGTGTCACGCTGCGAGCGTGTACCTCTGCTATTTAAAATACATTTTGGAATAATTGAGAACGTTTTTTAACACAAAGCGTCTCTTCTGGGGGTCCCTGGCAGAACATATTTTCAGATGGGGGGGTCCGCAGCCAAATACATATACATTTGGGGGTTCTTGATATTGTTATCTTGATATTGTAGCAAATAGCAATAACTGCTATTTAGCATATTTAGCCGATATAAATATGCTATTTAGCATATTTAGCCGATCTAACGCCTCGCAACAATATTTATCTGTGGAACTGAGACAAAAGAGTTGAATGCCTCAACTCCTATATTCTAAGTGCTTATCAGATGGGGGTCCCCAGTTCAAATATGAATAAGTTTGGGGGGGGTCACGGCCTAACTGAAGAGCATACTTGTGTCACAGAAAAGGACATGCATGTATATTACCGTGGTGTGTGTGTGTGTGTGTGTGTGTGTGTGTGCGTGCGTGCGTGCGTGCGTGCGTGCGTGCGTGCGTGTGTGTGTGTGTAAGAACATTATTTACCGGGTCTGCTGGGGCTGTGCTGGCAGTTGGGGGCCGCCACCATGGTGCTGCCGGTATGAACGGCTCGACTGCTGAGGTCCACCACGGACGGGCTGGTGACGGCGGCGGGCGTAGAGGAGGGCGCCGCCTGTTGCAGAGGAGGGGAATGCCGCTGCAGCTGTGGGGGCGGGGGGGCCTGGGGGTTGTTGTTGGGGCGGTTGCCGTGGCTCTGGGACGACGCGTTGTTGGCGGGGATGCCGTTCTCCGACAGGAACTCCTCCAGGTCCATGTACTCCAGCTGGAAGTTGTCGCCGTCGTACGGCAGGGTCTTGTCCCACAGGGTGGGCCCCAGGAAGGCCGACTGCGGGTGGCTGCCGGTGCCGCTCTCATCGTCGAGCTTCTTGATCTCCCTCTCCTTCTCTTTCACCAGACCTGTGGCAATGGAGAGCGACAGGGGCGTCAATTGGTTACGGCAAGGTATGGCGAGGACTTTTTTGGACGGACCTTTTAGACAAAGTATTTATAAATGTTGTGCTGCTTACATTTTTTTGCCTAATAAAACATTCAATCAATCAATCAAAATGGCAGGTGCCATAACTTGGCTCCAGATTTTTTTTTTTTTATAAAAAAATCATCAATAGCAGCCTAATGCAGGTGTAAGACCATAGTGTTTGTATTGTGTTATAGGTATAATGCATAGTTTTCTATGCATTTCGGGGGGCATTTCGGCCGCGTGGACCGCAGTGTCCCTTATTTTATTCTCTGGGAGTTGGCAACCCTAACCTTGCCAATACCTTAGCTTTTGCTGAACTGACACCACTGGGAGAGCAGCCAGTGATACTTAACCTTTTTTGTCAATACATTTCAAAGGACCCCCCCCCCCCCACCCTCCAGTTTGATACTGTCGCTGTCGGGTGTCCAAAATGGTTACTTTTCAATACATTGAAAAAAGGAACGTGTGCCAATGGATCCAGTGTAGTTATCATTTAGTCACAAGCTCTTGTTAAAACTTTTTATTGGTTCAAAAAATGTTTTTTAACTACCACGTTCACTTTCAAAAATTGTCAAAAATAGCCAAAAATATACTATTTTTGCTACTTCTGAGTGACACTGTATGACGAAGTAGGGAATTGATTTACAAAAAAAAACATAAAAAGTTGAAATATGAAGATACAAGGTTTTTGCCCAACAGTGACAAAAATGCATTAGGCCACTGACCCCCATGTGGGGTTCTCTTCTCCCTGGCTCCCAAACTTTGGAACAAACTCTCCATTCCCCTCCATTCTTCAGACTCCACCTCACTCCCATTGCCCTTCACCCTCCCTGTACCCTTTCTTGACACCTTTCCATTGACGCCAGCCATTGACCAAGACATGACTACTATGCAGACAAATCACTTGTACTCGTGTTTTTGTTTCATAGATTGTGTGTTTATTTTCTCCACCACAAATGTTAAGAATGCGATTTAGATAGCATGTTATTTCAACAGATGCTAGGTTCATTGTTTGCCTGGAATCCTATAGTTTCAAATGTACATAATGTTGTCAGTGGTGGAAAGTAACTAAGTACATGTACTCAAGTACTGTACTTAAGTAAAATTTTGAGGTGTTTGTACTTTACTTGAGTATGTCCAATTTCCAATACTTTTACTTCTACTCCACTACATCTCGGAGGCGAATTTTGTACTTTTACTCCACTACAATTATTTGAAAACTTTAGTTACTAGTTACTTTGCAAATATAAATTATTACGTTATAAAACATACATTAACCACTTTAGCCCTATTTTAAACCTATGCCATTTGTGGTACTTTAAGTACATTTGGATACCAATACTTTTGTACTTTTACTCAAGTCAAATTTTAATTATGGACTTTTACTTCTAACAGAGTACTTCTACATTGCAGTATTGATACTTTTACTTAAGTGAAACATTTGAGTACTTTTTCCACCACTGAATGTTGTTTAGATAGCACGTTGTTAGACAGATGCAAGGCTCATTTCTTTGAGACACTACATTGTTCTCTCTGCACACTATTTATGTGCTTATCTACCTTGTTTATTGACTATAGGGTTCATGTTTACATTAATGCTTACAGTACATCAGTAAAAACAATATACATTCACCCTTCATATAGAGCAGTGTTTCTCTAACTTTTTTTTTCCAGCTCTGGACCGCTGGCACATTTTGAACAATTGTGTATGATTTAGTATGATTTAAGACTTTAATGTCACTCCAAATCAGATTCAAGACCAATTTACTGTACCAATACTATACCGATACAAGACCTCCTCATCTCTCTATCTCTTTAGTAAACAGAAAATGCATGTTCAGGGCAGGATACCAACTGTTTGTCAATCAGAAGAGAGAAGGAACATTCTCTCTTGATTGGCTGACATTTCGCAACCCACCTGAACATGTATGATCTGTTTATTAAAGAGCTGGAGAGACAAGGAGACCCCTGTCACTGAACAAACACTCTATAGCGATGAGCACTATCAGAACAGACGTATACAAGCGTTTACCTTTTTAGGAAAAAAAATACACATCACTTACACTACCTTTAATAGGCTCTATGCACAGCAGCCATATTGTAAGACATTCACAGGTGTTACCAATGATACTAATGAAGGCTCTGTTCCATTCTGGTCAGACGGAGTCAGGGTGCTGATATGGTAACCGTCTTCCATGCCGACATCTCGCCACTCCGACTAGTGGCTTCCGCGTGCGGTTAGGGTTAGGGTGAGGGTTAGGTATAGGGTTCGTTAACGTCGGAAAGGCGACATGTCGGAAAGCCGCCATGTAACCGCTGATATTGTGCATGTTGGCTCACTGGAAACACTCCCAAATGGCCCTTTACGGGTGTGTAACTCTGAGAGTGTACAAATGGAACCAAATGGACCCTTACGGGTCCATTTGGTTCCATTTGTACACTCACATAGTTATGGGGGTCGTGGAAATCTGAAATTCAAAAATCTGAGAACTACTGTGCTACACTAAATGGAACAGAGCCTTCATTAGTATCACTGGTAACACCTGTGAAGGAAGTGATAATATGGCTGCTGTTCATAGAGCCTATAGTGATGGACTTATGAAATATTATTTAAACATAATGTTTTTAACTAAGTATGTTTATTTGTAAACATTTCCCCATGGACCCCCTGTACTTATTTGTAATTCATTACCTGCTAATCAACTGTCACTATCAACAGAAGCTGCCCCAGTCTGATTTGTTTAAAAGAGACGGCGCCCTCTATGGACAGCTGCCGGAATGACAATATACCCTTCAGAGACCCTAGCCTAGAATGAAGCTGCATAAAACCTAGACTCCATGCAGTCTATTCACTGCCATTACTGTCAAGTCTGTCAAACCCACCTATGGCTTTGAATATGCTTCAGTCACACATACATATGAGCCCCATATATGAATATGACTCCCACCGGAATATGCATATATCAATCTCATATATAGACTTTTAAAAGCCAGATACCTTTTCTTCTTTTTTTTACAAAGAGATAAAACAAACAACAAATAAGGGAAGAAGGGTCTTTTTTTTAACAGTTATTCTCGCTGGCCCTCACTGCGGTTGTGTTGGACTATTATATCTGTCAAAGACAGACTGTGTTGTAATGTTTACTGATAAACAACCAATCAAGATAAAATGACCATCACAGCCAGCAAACCCCACTAGACTGACTCAATGTCCTCGGTATTCATTTAAGTGTGCAATAAAAAGAGTGTGCAAAATGTATATGAATTTAGCACACTCTCGGGGTTAAATTAGAATAGTATTAATCTTGCTTTAACAGTGTCAAAACAGTGATATTAGGCTACACTATGGGTTATTGCACCGGTCAATACGCATCAATGCACAATCCCCCTTCTGACACCAAGGTAACGTTTTCGCACTTCCAAGCTGGAATCGAACCCCGGTCTCCAGCTCGGCAAGACCGGCAGGTACAACAAGTAACGGCCAGGAGAGCCAGCTTGCTTGGAGGAGCAAGTTACGGCCGGGTCTTTCGCGAGATCGCTATAATATTGTACAGTACATTCATATAATGCATGGTAATACAAGTATTATCACTGACACTAATGCTGTAAACGACCGGTCAACGCAAGCGCCCCGAGTCGCGATAGAACCCGTGACCCACGGTTCACCAGTCCGGTCAACAACCCCCTGCGCTAAGCAACAAGGCTCCCTCGTTCGGAGGAGAGAGCGACACCACATACCTTCCTGGTGGTGGAAGGGCAGCTTCAGCGGGTTCTCCAGCAGGGACTTCAGCACGCCGCCGTGGTGCGTCGGCGGCGGTAGAAAAGTTGGGTTTATCGGGAGAGGTCTGGCCATTTTCTCCATGATTATGTTTTAATTATTGTTTTTGTTTTGTTTTAGTCCGGGGGGCACGGGCAAGAAGCTCACAAGGGCCCCCGCAAAAAGAAAAAAAAGGGAGATAAAAGTTGTTATTTTGCCGTCCAAAATCCTCCAGGGGAAAAAAACCAGCTCCCTTTTCTCCTCGGCCCTGACGGACGGACCCCGTGAACGAACGTTGATAAAAGCTCCGTTCAGTGACTGATGTTGGATGAGGGCGTCTGTTCTGTACTTCTGTACTGTTCCTTCTGTACTGTACTGTGCTGTGTGTGAGAGTGTGTGTGTGCTGTACTCTGTGCTTTGCTCGCTGTACAGTGTTCGTTCTGTCTGTCTGTCGGTCTGTCTATCTGTCTGTATTTACTGACTGTGTGGAGGAGCGTCCCTCTCTCCATGTGCGGACACTGTGGTCCTGTGACGTCAAAATTAGACCCAGCCCCGCCCCCGAGGTATGGGACCGTATCTCATTGGTTTAGGATCGTACTGTGTGTGTGTGTGTGTGTGTGTGTGTGTGTGTGTGTGTGTGTGTGTGTGTGTGTGTGTGTGTGTGTGTGTGTGTGTGTGTGTGCGTGCGTGCGTGCGTGCGTGCGTGCGTGCGTGCGTGCGTGCGTGCGTGCGTGTGTGTGTCCCGTTAGGCGAGTACTGTTTTCGTAGGACGCGAGAGGGACGGAGGAGGCGTGGTCTCGCTGTGATTATGATGAATGAACCATTAAATGGTAAACAAACAATAAACAAAAAACAATTAAACAAATAAAGTCACCCTGTATAGTATCATGTTTATCTGTCTGTCTCTTATATGTCATCATGATTTGTGTGCATGGGGATCTCATCTTAAACAAGCTTAGTGCTTAATGAGCTTTCCAGTTTAGTAGACCTTGTATTGTGAATTTGTACTTCCATGTACTGTTATGTACTGTCATGTACTGTTCTCATGTCTTACTAAATAAAGTACATCAATCAATCAATGAAACCCAAGTCGCCTTACTATAGTGTTGGCTGCCTAAATATATACACCGTAGGCTACAATATAGAATATATAGCCTACAGCACTACACTATACAATATGCAATATAACATGCACTACAAGATGCAATTTACAATACACTGACTATAATTAACATCCATTTCCCAGGCCATAACCACTTCAATTCAATTAAATTCAAAGGAGCTTTATTGGCATAAGAAAACATACGTTTGCATTGCCAAAGCAAGTGTCAAAATATAATAAATACAGTTTAAGACTAGAAAAAGTGCTCGTCGGAGCACAGGTTATTGCGGGCCATGTGCGAAATTCACCAATCAGGATGGAATATGAAGAATCGGACGGATCCGTCTTGATCACATGACAATAGAGTAATGGGCCCGATTCAGTAAGCTGGTCGTAAATAACATGTAAATAAAGTTACAAGGCGAGCGTATTTTCGATACACACAAATGAGGGCAGTACACGGTGTTTGGGGAATGACACGTTAGATTGTGCTTGTCGCTCACAAAACACATATAGCTCATTTTTGCTTATGACAGTCACGAGCGCGCTCCCGTGTAGATCATCCACGACCACGCCCCATTTTACACCATAAAAGTCAACCGGGAACTCTAACCTGAGACCATAAACATCATCACACTTCAAAATGGACAGATACACAAGCTTGCAACGTGTCGGTACGCACCGCCTTGACAACTTGTAGATCAGCTTATTTTGGCAAGCGAGTTCCTCATGCGATGGATCCACTGAACGTCATAAGTATAGAGCGTACGGTAATGAGATTGAGAATAAGAAGTTAATTTATCAAGTTCAACCTTATACGACCAAAGGCTAATAACTTCAAGACTTGGAAAGGGTATTATGTAAGCCTTTTCTACAGAGCGATTGCTCACTAACCTTTGCCGAGGTAATAAAAGATTATTCTGGAATCCGCCAATATCCGAGAATTTTTATCAGAGCTATTGATTACTGAGGGGAATCTGTCCTTTGTACAAACCCTCCACTTTCCTAACCTGACACCGTCAAATGGAAGAAGCTTGCGACACAACTTTGTTTAATACCGCCCTCATCTGGCTAGTCAGGTTACCACTTTCCTGCATCGGAATTGAAAATGTAGTAATGGACACGTATCCTCATCAAGGTAAGACTGCGTTCATGTTATGGTCAATATTATATATTATTTAAAAAGGTACAAAAGACTGTAGGGGCTGATGTAGCAGTGTAGGCAGATAAATACGGATAAGTACCATATCCATTTCACTATGTATATATGTAGGCTATGTATGAATAAACAAAATTAATGAATTATTGCAGTTGCTGAATGATTTGAGTATACCATCAGCTACTCAATGCAGGAGAGCACTGTTAAGTTAACACATCAGTAGCTTGAACACTGGGAGACCAGTGATTCACTTGCTGTGTAAATCAGTGGTTCCCAAAGTGGGGTCCGGGGACCCCCAGGGGTCCTTGAGGGGGTTCCAGGGGGTCCCCAGCTACGTAAATGAGTGGTAACTCTGAGAGGGTACAAATGGAACCAAATGGACACGCAAGGGCCCATTTGATTCCATTTGTATACGCTCTCAGACTCGTGGTGGTCCGTGGCCTAATGCATAGTAAACTGGGGGTCCTTGAAATGAAAAGGTTCGGGAACCACTGCTGTAAATAGACAAAAAATCGGGTGTTGTTTTCATCATCACTACAACACTCACATCAGGCCTCCGGTGAAGGCGACAGCCAACCGGAGTCAGACGTGATGAAGAAAGTACCGAGACTGCACCAGTGAAGGTCATGTGAAGTGAAGTTAAACTACTTTTCACGAATGGCTGTCGTCACATTGTCGGCTGGTTGTGGGCACATTGAAACTCATGTGTTCAAACTGTACTTGACATGCAGGGAGGTGCCTTAAAAGCCTTTGTCTGCAATATACTGTATGTATTTTGTGTGTATTTTGTGTGTGTGTGTGTGTGTGTGTGTGTGTGTGTGTGTGTGTGTGTGTGTGTGTGTGTGTGTGTGTGTGTGTGTGTGTGTGTGTGTGTGTGTGTGTGTGTGTGTGTGTGTGTGTGTGTGCGTGTGTGTGGCGTATGAATTAATGAAAAATAAATAAACAGATTCAATGAAGATGAAATTCTGAACATAATAATAGTTAAAAGTCTGGGACTAACCCATGCATTTGAAACTGGCACCATTTGCACCAAATAATTGGTGGGTTCACTTGAATGAAACCCTAACCCAATAGCTGCACAGTTCAAATCCTCTAATAAAAGAGTGTACAAACGGAACCACAATGGACCAGTGGCTCCATTTGTACAGTATGATGTACACTCAATTAGCACTGAGGCTTTTAACTGTGTATAGTAGGCTACATATGCATAGAACTGTACAATTTACAATTTACAATTTAGCAGACGCTCTCAATCCAGAGCATGTACACAAGGACAACACAAGGTAATACATCAAATGCATAGAAACAGTAATCTAGGATCATAAGTAAACTAAGAATCTATCATCAGTCTAAAAGTGGAATATACAAAAAAAAAAAATGATAATCTGTACATTGAAACTATGCACACTATAGGATGCCAGGTCAACAATGACATGGCATCTGTCTACATAACATGCTATCTAAATTACATTTTAGCCTTTGCATGAGATACAAGTTGTATCTTAGACCTTTTGCTTCCAAATGCACTTTCTTTAAAAAAAAGTGCCAACAATTTAATGACAAAGAAAAGAAAAAAAAGGTTGTAGGTTAATCCCTACAGAGCCGTCAAGCCTGTGTTCCACATTTGGACAGATCTTTCAGAGGAGTTGTACACATGTACGAGCTGCGCCCCCTTTTCGGGCCCCTTAATCATTTCGGAATTCACTGAGCCTCGAGATGCCCGAGAAGGCTGTGCAATAAACCCGGTGGCTTCCACTGTCCACTTGAAAAAATATTGAAAGCATTCGCGGGCCCGCCCATGTGACCACTTGACACGGCAGCCATTCGGCTGCCGTGTCAAGTCGTCAGATGGGTGGGCCGTGTGCATTTTCAGAGCATGTTCATTTTGATGATCAATCAATCCATTGTGTTCCACCTTGGATCAATGGCACTAACATAGTATGCTTATTTATTGGTATCACTTTTTTTTAATATGAATGTTATATTATCGTTAAAATCGTAGTGTTTTTGCCAATTATTTGGGGGCCCACTTGTAACAACCTCACGGCCCACCATCTCAGGTTGAGAACCACTGCAATAATGTGCATGAGGCCTTACCACAGCACTTGCACAGCAAAATCCTGTGTTAATTTAACTCAGAGTACGTGTACGAATCCATTTGTACAATCTCAGAGTTACGAATGGATGAATTGCAATAAAATTCATATTAAAAATATATATATTCAAAGATTTTCACAAACCTTTCCACGATTTTTCCAAAAAGCATTAAAAAAAATAATCAACTTGATTATTTCAGTATTCACTACAATGACCATTCAAAACAATGGAGAAAAAGGCCCAATTGCCTACATTTAACCACAGTCTACATGGGGGTCAATACATATCATGAACACAAACAGCAGCAATGTTTTTCAGATTAAACTTTTTTTTAAACCTGGTCTGCTCTTTTTTCCCTCTACACCTATACCTCTTTGCCAAAAAGTGAGCTTGTAGATCAGCTATTTTTGGCTAAAGTTCTCCTCAGAAAAGGGATGCTAGGGTTCAAGAGGTTAATGTAAAAGAAGAAAATCATATCAGACAAAATATTTGGCGGACCCCCTGTAGTAGCTCTGAGGATCCCCTAGGGGTCCCGGACCCCCTGTTGAAGACCCCTGACATACAGTACATACCATGACATGTATGTGTTAATTTGTTATGCTATGTTGATAAATTGTATACATAGGACCACAATAACAGTAAGGATTTTTTTGTCCTTTTAGTCTAAATGTCTAACAGTACCACATGCTGTTTACATTTCTTACTAATAAAGTATTCAATCAATCAATCAACACTTGATTTTTAAAGGAGATATCCACTAAATTAATGGTGATTCCAACCCTCTAGAAAAGTACAAGTTATGACATACTGCTGGACTCACTATGAATTTGTATTCATTAAATTCACTGGTAAAGGGGTATTTCACACTTCTGGGGTAATTTTAACTTCTACTCTGGCTTTTGTTCATTTCCACTCAGCGTTTTACTGTGTATAATTTCAGAGTAACTGCCCACTATAGTTTCTGGTTCAGCATAGCATGTTATCAGGACAATTCTTTTTTTACTTGAGTTGAATCATACCGATAAGGAAAATCAGGGCATATAATTAAATAGTTGCAGAGTCAGTGAAGCAAGAAGACACACACTGAAGACTGGATATCACACATCTTGATTTCTGTCTTTCAGAATTGCTTTGCGATGGATTTATGAGCACTGTGATTCTAGCCTGGGGCATCCCAAACTTTTCCACACCAAGGACCCCATGGGACTACCACGTTTTAACCCCTTGATCAATTGATAGACGCTGGCGTGGCGGTCCAGGCACCCTAGACTCCAAAGCAGCATGACTGCGAGTTCGAGTCCCGACCCCGACGGCCATTGCTGCATGTCACTCCCCATTCCCTGTCAGACATCCTATCAATAAAGGCATAAAAGCCCAAAACAACATCATATAGGCCTATATATGTTTTTATTATTTTACTGACAGACCAGAGTAGGCATTTTGAGAAGGGCAATTTTCTCTCTCTCTCTCCCTCTCTCTCTCTCTCTCTCTCTCTCTCTCTCTCTCTCTCTCTCTCTCTCTCTCTCTCTCTCTCTCGCTCTCTTCCTCTCTCTCCCTCTCTCTCCCTCTCTCGCACTTTGAAGGAGCGAGAGCACGCGTGTGTGTGTGTGTGTGTGTGAGAGAGAGAGAGAGAGAGAGAGAGAGAGAGAGAGAGAGAGAGAGAGAGAGAGAGAGAGAGAGAGAGAGAGAGGAGAGAGACAAAGGGAGAGGGACGGAGGGGAGAGTGAGTACATTTCAAGTCATACAATTTGATTGGCTGATGATAGAAATCATAACTGGCACACGGACATACAGTGACAATCAGACTTTTTCAGATTACAGTGACGTTTGAATGACAGAGATCCATTCAGGATTGCGTGGTGCATATGAGCATTCCCAGCAAGTGCACTGTGCCCTGTGGGTGCTTGGCTTTCTCCGTAGGCCCTGAAGCACCCGTGGATCCAAGCTAGAACACAATCAATTTGATTGATCATTAGAATAAACAGGAACACCTGAACACTTAACACCTGAACACTTGGAAAGCTTTTGCTCGAACACCTGAACACTTGCACGTGCGTGCAGTGGTGTAAAGTAACTAAGTACATTTACTCACGTACTGTACTTAAGTACAATTTATCATAGAGGCAAATATTTTACTTTTACTCCACTACAATTATTTGAAAACTTTAGTTTCTAGTTACTTTGCAGATACAATATATATATAAACCACTTTAGCCCTATTTTATACCTAGGCTATTTGAAAATAGCCGATCTACAAGCTCACAACGCATCGCTATTTTCAAACATTTTAGTACGTTTACTTTTGGTACTTTAAGTATATTTTGATGCCAATACTTTGGTACTTTTACTCAAGTAACATTTTGAACACAGGCCTTTTACTTGTAACAGAGTATTTTTTACAGTATATTGTGGTATTGCTACTTCTACTTAAGTCAAATATCTGAGTACTTCTTCCACCGCTGCGTGCGTGCACCGTCCACCACTTTTTGTGTCTGCATTTTGAGAACACATGCAGCAGTAGCAATATTTATTGTTAGGACTTGTGTGTGTGTGTGTGTGTGTGTGTGTGTGTGTGTGTGTGTGTGTGTGTGTGTGTGTGTGTGTGTGTGTGTGTGTGTGTGTGTGTGTGTGTGTGTGTGTGTGTGTGTGTGTGTGTGACCCAAGCGCACAGCAAGGAAGAGGCAAATTGAGGGTCTCCGCCAGATGGGGGTGGTATTGACTTCACAGGTTCACAATACAGCCTCCAACTGGGATCGCTGAGATAGTAGAGCTACTCTACTATCTGCGCAGTCGTGCGCACTGCGCGTGCCAACCAATCAGCGTCTGCTAGGGGCGGGATCTTGGCGAGACCCGTCAATATGATTGGTTGATAGACGGTGATAGACAGACGGTCCCATCCAATCACCTGCCAAGTAGCTTGAAAAAAAGTGACCGCCCCGTCATCGATTAATTTGCGCTACCGAGGTCCCAGATGGAAGTAGCCTGTGAAACAAATGTGACGCAAGCTTCTCCCATCTGGCGGAGTCAGGTTACAGAAGACGGGCGAGACGTAAAATTACCATGGATATGCGCTGTATAGTGAACACAAAATACATTTACCGCGAGCGCTAGCCTACGCTCCGCAAACGCTTTCGAGATGTTTCAAGTGGGCCCTGATCCTCACCCCAAAAAAGGTTGGAAACCAATGGTGTAGCCAGTTGTGTAAAGTAACTAAGTACATTTACACTGTACACTTTTGAGGAATTTACTGGAGTATTTCCCATTTTCAGTACTTTTACTTCTACTCTACTACTTTTGCTCAAGTCATTTTGAATACCTTACTTTTAGAGTATTTCTACACTGCAGTATTGATACTTTTACTTAATAATGTAGTACTTTTTCCACCACTGGTTGTAGCCTACAGTCTTGGGCTGCATATGCGGCTTTGGCAGTTGCACACAACACCAGGGTGTGTGGGCTTCCTGTGAAAGTATGTCTCCAGACTGGAGAAAAAAAAGGAGAACATGAAAGATGTGGAGGTCAGCGTCATGCTGACCCTGAAAGCCTGTGTGAACATAATCTCTCAAGACAGCTTCTGCTAACGGCAGACTCTGTCAGCACCACTGCCTTAAACATGTAGTGTTGTTGTTAGTATAGGATAGTATAGGATAATAACAATAAACACAGAAACAAACCCGGAAGAAGTGGACTAAGAAGTGGACTAATGGGAGGAGCCAAACTGACTTCATGTTTCTACACAAAAAAGAAGGTGGTGCCCCCAGATGGAAAAACAGAGGGAAAAAATGTATTTACCCAATGGGCTCCCAGATTGGTCTGAACATACTGTAACACACACCACAGACACACACTGAACATACACATCACAGACACACACTGAACATACACACACCACGGACACACAATGAACATATACACCACAGACATAACAAAACAAACACTGTCATCTACTGACTGATGGCTGACCTTCTCTCTACTGGCTTCATTTGTAAAGATGTACAATTTTGGACACACTCATACGCAAGCACATGCAGGCGCACACACACACACGCACGCACGCGCGCGCACGCACGCACACACACGCCTCCGCGCACACGCACGCGCACGCGCACGCACACACACACACACACGCAGGCACACGCACGTACCTTGACCTTTATTTATACAGGTAAAATCCCGTGGAGCTACAAGTTGTGCTTCTGTTCACCATATGTCAAAGTCCTGAATGAAAGAACCTTCTACCGGTTCAACCCCATAGCATCCCTTTTCTTTTGTACAGGGTTTAAGTGCTTAATGTGTGTTAAAGGGTAAGATCACTTTGGTAGAGGTTTGGGTTGTGTAGTTACCTTGCCATGATGTAACTCCAAAGGTGGGCAAGAAATAAAAAGTAATTGCTCCATTGATTAGAAATTGATAATTCAAAATATGCAGCTCCTCATTGACTTACATTGTACGGTAAAACAGCTCTCAAAGTCACTCTTTTAGTACATAAATGAACCCAAACATAGCTGATTCAGACAATGTAGAGCATCACCAAACCCAGTACTGTTTGTTTTTTTAATAAAAATGTCAACTTACTGTTGATTTTACTATTTGAAGATCTGGATCTGGATCCGCCGATCCAGTCCGGGTTTTCTACTTATTAAAAATTGCAAAATCAACAGGAAGTTGACATATTTATTTAAAAAAAACAGTACTGGGTTTGGTGATGTTCTATTTTGTCTGAATCAACTTTGTTTGCGTTCGTTTTTGTGCTAAAAGAGTGACTTTGAGAGTACCAAAGTGGTCTTGCCCTTTAAGACCCATGCATCAGATGAGCACTCACTGGTTGGACACTCAGGCCACACAAAAAAATGTGTGCATGGTGTGATGTCACACAATCAAAGCCTCATCTACACCTGTGGTTGTCCCACGTTGGTCTGTTCCATCATCTGTGTGTGTGTGTGTGTGTGTGTGTGTGTGTGTGTGTGTGTGTGTGTGTGTGTGTGTGTGTGTGTGTGTGTGTGTGTGTGTGGTGTGTGTGTGTGTGTGTGTGAGTGTGTGTGTGCACGCTGTGCATGAGGTATACTATAAGCTGCTGAGCGGCTCCGTTCAGTGTTACATAACAGGAGCAATTTTCCGCTCATGCTGTAAGACTTTCACCATCATTTCATCTTACCGCCTGTTTCTACTGCAGTGTACAGGCTTTACGCCTGTTTCTACTGCAGTGTACAGGCCATACCGCCTGTTTCTACTGCAGTGTACAGGCCTTACCGCCTGTTTCTACTGCAGTGTACAGGCCTTACCGCCTGTTTCTACTGCAGTGTACAGGCCTTACCGCCTGTTTCTACTGCAGTGCACAGGCCTTACCGCCTGTTTCTACTGCAGTGTACAGGCCTTACGCCTGTTTCTACTGTAGTGTACAGGCCATACCGCCTGTTTCTAGTGCAGTGTACAGGCCTTACCGCCTGTTTCTACTGCAGTGTACAGGCCTTACCGCCTGTTTCTACTGCAGTGTACAGGCCTTACGCCTGTTTCTACTGTAGTGTACAGGCCTTACCGCCTGTTTCTACTGCAGTGTACAGGCCTTACCGCCTGTTTCTACTGCAGTGTACAGGCCTTACCGCCTGTTTCTACTGCAGTGCACATGCCTTACCGCCTGTTTCTAGTGCGGTGTACAGGCCTTACCGTCTGTTTCTACTGCAGTGCACAGGCCTTACCGCCTGTTTCTATTGCAGTGCCTTACCGCTTGTTTCTTCTGTTGTGTACATGCCTTACCGCCTGTCTCTATTGCAGCGTACAGGCCTTACCACCTGTTTCTACTGCAGTGCACATGACTTACCGTCTGTTTCTACTGCAGCGTACAGGTGTTACCGCATGTTTCTACTGCAGTGCACAGGCCTTACCGCCTGTTTCTACTTATATTGTTTGGAGACAGATAATGCACATTATTATTTGCATCAGTTCAAGGCTTTACATGTCATTTTGGACCCATTGCTGTGCAGGTGTTGCAATCTAGAGTTCAATGGGTATAAGAAAAGCTGTACTAACTCTGAACATACAGGTATTTTATTTTGATTTCTTTATTGTAATAATCTTCCATGGTTTTATATATTCATTGCTCCTGTAGCATCGTAATGCAGAGACAAATTGTGACTGCACCTTTAAGAGAGCAGAGCAGAGCAGCAGTGACTGACCTGAGAAGGTGTGTTAGAGACAGAGTGTGGAGAAGTGAAGCTGCTGTGAAAACTGCTTTGTGAAAACAAAAACACTAAATGCAACAGAATCGGAACAATAAAGTTGCCAAGAAGAGAACAGAGTTCATGTGGAGTCTGGATTTTTCAAGGAGGACAACACATGGAGATAGTTACCGATAGTCCAGTGAACTGAGCAGCATCTCATCTTCTCTTTACAATTAAAGTTATCTCTGGTTATCTCTCAGAGTTATTTCCCTGGTTTCCCTGAGTCATATCTAACTCTGACCAAAGCTGTCATTACAGAAGGTCTATACAAAACAGTGGCAGGGGGCTACCCACTGTGCCAGCAGCGACAACACGATCCCATATCAAATAAATGCCATTCCCCCTTTAATAACACAAAACATGCTCTGCAATGAGAAGACCGCAGTGTTTCTTTGTTTCCAAAAGACCAGCGGTTCTCAACCTGTGGGCCGCGAGGGTATTGCAAGTGGACCCCCCAAATAATTGGCAAAACAGTAAGATTGTAATGATAATAATGACGTTCAAATAAAAAAGATTAGAGGACGACTTCACCCATTTTCAACCTATCTTCATTATGGTCATCACTGCTAACTTTCAAGGAATCAAAAGCCTGCAGTTTCTATTAGCTTGGATTCCCCATTGATGATGTCACTGGTAGGCGGGTTTCTGAACTGTCCACAGCCCTCCTCTGAGACACAGACCGAGTATGGTACCATATTATAATGAGCATTAGTGAGGACCAATTATATGAAGATAATTTGAAAATGAATTAAAGTCGTCCTTTAATGTGGAAAGAATTTCATGGAATCTTTTCTTTAAGACCTGGTGGGAGAAAAGTGTTAAATAGGAGCTTCACTGACTACGTTAGTTCCATTGATCAGAGACGGAACGCAATTGATTGATCGTTAAAATAATCATGATGGGTGGGCAGCCAACACTTAAAAAATGTTCAAGTGGGCCCTGTAGAGGTCGAGAACCACTGCATAAGACCATATCAATGTCTCTCTCTCTCTCTCTCACACACACACACACGTTTTTTTTTCTGCTTGAATTAGCCAAAGCCTTCTCTGAAAGGTCAGAGCACGTTTTGTGGCTCTTGTGGGTTTAAAAGCAGTGACAGCAGCACTAAAGAGAAAGAAAGAGAGAGAGACAAAAAGGAGAAGCGTGCCGTAAACAATACATTAACAGCATGTAATTAGATTTGGCAAGTGGTCCCTCTGGTGAGATGTGTGCCTCTCAAACCTCATCTCACTCGATGGCTCGACAAAAGGATCAGTGTGTCTGCATGGTCCTTAATAGCGTTTCCCTGGAAACCTTACCACGGTGACAGGGAAACCAAAACTACTGGGAAACCACTGGGAAACCAAAGCTAGAGTGATGTCGTTGCACTGAAATCCTTCGGTTCCATCTGTACAAATGCATGCCTCTGCTTTAGATATATCACAAACTTATACTGTATATACAATGCGATGCGACGCATTGTGAGCTTAAGTTGTAGATCTGCTATTTTCAAAAGATTTGTATACATTTTATTTTGAAAACTTGCAAAACGGGACATTCTGCATAATGAGTACTTTCTACTTTTGGTACTTTAAGTACATTTTGATACCAATACTTTTGCACTTTTACTCAAGTTGGCTACATTTTGAATTCCGGACTTTCACTTGTAACAGAGCAATTCTACATTATTACAGTATTGATACTTTAACATAAGTAGAGTACTTTTCCCCACCACTGGCAATAAGGAATCGGCTCGATTTGCGCAGCTGCAGGATCGATAAGGCGATCACAGCTGATAAAAAATGAACAATCCCCCAATCCCTATAATTCTCATGACGTTTCCCCCTCCTCTTCTGCAGCTGTCGTCTGCAGCCTGCCTTGCTCACCAACCCTCACCCCCCCCCCCCCCCCCCCCCCCCCACACTCTGTTTTTCCTCCATGAGAGATGTTGAAGGCAGAGAGGTCAGCCTCATGCACATCCCACACACTGCAGCATAGAAAGCAGCATACTCGGCAGGCCGCCTAAATACGCCCGTGGCCCACCCACACGCCGCCTCATCATCAGGAGGAGTGCAGGTGCACGGGGAGGGGGGGGGGGGGGGGGACAAGTGGGATGACAGATACAAAGATACAATGGCATGTGTATTTCTGGAATCCTGCGGCATACGTATGCTGGCTTGTCCCATGCGGCGCCTCGAGGCACGCTTTTTTGACCCATTAAGACCGGGAACGCATCTGTGTGTCATTTTTAGAGATTTCTTTGGCTATTCACAAAATAGCAGATATACAAGCCCTTCTCATAGCGCGGCACTCGGTGCCACGCTATGACCCCCAAAATGGGGGGTAGGACCCCCCAAAATGATATGTATTTGGCCGTGGACCCCATTACAACATATGTTGTTCCAGGGACCCCCAGAAGCACAGATCGGAGTAAAAAATGTTCGTAAAACATATATATGTATTCAAAGATTTGCACAAATGTTCAAGATATTTAAAAAATAGCAGATTTACAAGCTCTTGCGCGGCACTCGCTATGAGCTTGCTAGTGCCGCGCTATGAGCTTGTTTATCTGCTATTTTTGAATAACCAAAGGAATCTAAAATGACACAGATTCGTTCCTGATCTTAATGGATTAAGGGAACACTGAGGATTTGCATATCAGGGGTCCTTGAAAGGGAAAAATAAAAAGGTTGAGAACCACTGTGGCATGTCACATGGCGCTCAGCAGTTTCTGTTGTTCGGTCAGGACAACTCATAAATGGATAAAGACAACTCATGAAGGATAAGATATATTTCTTGAATATAAAATGAGCAATATAGTTATTATGGTTTGGCGATGAATTGGGTCTGCTTTTAGGTACTCTGATAAAGCGCATCTCCCAACCATAGGGACTCCGAATCCCCCGTACATAAACAGCGGATCCAAAAACAACAGGTGGTAGCTGGGGTGGTGGAGGGTGAGCAGCAATTTTAGCAAGACAGCAGTGACAGCAGCCTCAATTGCATGAGCGCAGCAAAAGCAAGCAGGACTGAGAAGTGCAAACTCCCAGTTTAAAGAGGTGGTGCCATGGTTTTGCACTTTTTCTGTTTTTCATGTGTCTATGAGGTTGATAGAACTTCATTAATCCCCCTGGTGGTGTTTTATGGTGTTGTATGTCTTCTCTGACTATTTTGAGTTTCTACCTGGAGGCTGAAACCTTGAGGGTCAAACGTGCCAATAGAAAACAGCCCTTTAGTGACATAGTAAAAATATACCCTTCCCCTCATTATCATCACACAACAGGTGTGGGCATGAGGAGGAGGAGGGACTAGGACAGGTGGGTGGTGCTAAGGTGGTGGAGGAGGTGCTAAGGCGAGAACCAGGTATACTTAATGAACTGGAGCGTGTCCACATAAAAACAAAATTTTAACAATTTCTGTACACTTTTTTCTCTTTTACTCTTCCTCCTAGTATAACCATAATACCTGATGATGATTAATATGTTTTAGGGGGGGAAAGAATCACTGAAAATCACAGCACCCCGTCTTTAAATAGAGCGGTCTGAGAATGAAATGAGTGTGAGTGGATGAGTGCATGTGAACGTGGACTGAGGCGGTCCAATGGTAGGCCACCAACAACTGCACTGAGTTCCCTGACAGAACTTGCACTGCGCATGTCTGTGACCGGTGCGACACTCATTCACTGCTCTGGGAAGACGTGCACACACACACACGCACGCGCACACACACACACACACACACACACACACACACACACACACACACACACACACACACACACACACACACACACACGCACACACACGCACCCACACAGAATAGTTCTCACCAGTGTACACCCCGTGGGAAGCCTTGCTTCTGCCGCACGTACACGCATGCACGCAGGTTTGTATTACTGAAATTCTGAGGACACCGACATTTTTAACCGTAACCCTGAAAGCCCAAAATAGCCGCTCTAAAAGCTCACCTGTCTGTAGCCTATGTCTATGTTGTGAGCTTGTAGAAATGCTATATCTTTCCGCTGCGAAAAGTATAAATCAGGCATTAACTCCAAGCCTAACCCCTAAAGCCTCTACCCCGACCATAATCTTTTCTTCATTGTAAATATTACTCTCTCTTTTCCTCATTGTTATCCTTTTTAACCATGAATAAACCGGATTTCTCCGTTCAGGACCAGGAAGAATTGTCCACACAGTTGTCTATTTCTCAAATTCCTGCTTTACTTGTGGCAACACTGCCAAGAGTCTCTCAGCTACTACTCGGCAGTGGTGTAAAGTAACTAAGTACATTTACTCAAGTATAATTTTGAGGTACTTTTACTTTACAAAATGTCAGTACTTTTACTTGTACTCCACTACATCTCAGAGGCAAATATTATACTTTTGCTCCACTACAATTATTTGACAACTTTAGCTACTAGTTACTTTACAGAATTGATTATAATTACAAAACATGCATTACCCACTTCAGCCCTGTATACACTTCGGCCATTTGAAAATAGCAGATCTGCAAGCTCATTGTGAGCTTTTAATACATTAGAAAACTTCTGCATCGCGCGACATTCTGCATCATGCGTACTTTCTACTTTTGGTAATTTAAGCACATTTTGATACCAATACTTTTGTGTACTCTTACTCAAGTACATTTTGAATTCCAGACTTTTACTTGTAACAGAGTATATGTCTACATTGCAGTTTTGAAAAATTGAATACTTTTCCCACCACTGCTACACGGTCACATGTCGTTGGCAGGGGCTGACACGTTTGTGAGCACATGGCCTTTGCGTGCAGCTCCGCTGTGCCTTGCCCTTCATGTTCCGTTCGTCACGGTCGGTCTCCTCTCTCCTCTTCTATTACACCGCCATATACGTCTTCTCCTCCTCCTCCTCCTCTCTCAGGGAAGAAGTACTCTGATCAGTGGTGGAAAAAGTAAATTACTTAAAGGCATTGTAGGGAACATTAAGCCTAAATTTAAAAAATATTTATATATATATTTTTTGCATTTTTTCCCCTCTATCAGCCACTATATAATGATGCTGGGGTGTTTTCCTGCATTGAAACACAGGCCTCTCTCTGAAAACCCCATTTTCCCTATTGTTGTTGTTGTTGTTATATTTGTCCGGTACGTAAGGAAGTCTATGGAGGCATCACCCCCTGGTGGCCGGGAAACAAACTGCACAAACAATAACAATGCAGGGAAAATAGGGTTTTCAGAAAGAGTACTGTGTTTCAATGCAGGAAAACACCCCAGCATCATAGTGGCTGATAGAGGGGGAAAAATGCAAAAAATATATATATAAATATTTTTTAAATTTAGGCTTAATGTTCCCTACAATGCCTTTAAGTAAAAGTGTCAATACTGCAAATGTGTAGAAGTACTCCGTTACAAGTAAAAGTCCGGAATTGAAAATGTTACTTGAGTAAAAGTACAAAAGTATTGGTATCAAAATGTACTTAAATTACCAAAAGTAAAAGTACTAAAATGTTTGAAAATAGCAGATCTACAAATTCACAATGCGTCGCGATGCGACGCGCGTTGTGAGCTTGTAGATCGGCTATTTTCAAATAGCCTAGGTATAAATTAAAAGTGCTAAAGTGGTTAATGTTTCATAATATAACTAGAAAAAGTGCTCCTCGGAGCACAGGTCTCCGCCAGGTCAGGTAGGTTATTGTGGCCTCCTGGTGGCGCTATAATAGGCCGCAATGTGAAAAGGGTGGCATTTCTTCTTAGGCCTTTCACGGCAATCGGACACTGCATTCATGTTTTGAGGCATTTTGTTAAAAAAAAATGTTTTGCTAAATTAGACCTCCTGGTGGCGCTATAACAAGCCAATGTTAAAAGGGTGGCATTTGTTCCTCAACGTAGTGCGAATGTGCGTGCAAAGTTTCACCGCAATCGGACGCTGCTTTGCAACATTTTGTTCAAAACGGGCCACTCCTGCAATTTGTTCAATGAGGATGGAATATGAAAAATCTAACAGATCCGTCTTGATCACATGACCATAAAGAGCATGTGTACCGATTTGCGTGACATTTGGATAAAATCTGAAGGAGTAATATCCAAACATGTGTTTTACATAAGTTGGCCTCCTGGTGGCGCTATAAAAGGCAGATGTGAAAAATGCAGGGCAAAGGTTTTTCCCTGGCCTCTAGAGAGTGTGCATACAAAGTTGTACACAGATCGGTGCAGTTATAGGTCAAAACACGAATCGGCCTGTTATAGCGCCACCATGAGGCTAATTTGAACATTTTCATGTGGCATTTCTTCCTCTACTTAGTGAGAATGTGTGTGCAAAATGTCACGGAAATTGCATGCTGTGTTCATGATTTGAGACATTTTATTCAAAACGGAGACCTCCTGCAAACTTTGGAAGCCATTTTTAGCCAAACAGGATGGAATATGAAAAATCTGAAAAACCAGTTTCGTTTAATGACTATAGAGATACTGTGTACAGATTTGCGTGACGTTTGGACAAAATCTGTAGGAGTTTTGCTAAAAGTGGCCTCCTGGTGGCGCTATAATAGGCCCATGTGAAAAATTTGGGGCAGAGGTTCTGAATTGGCATCCAGGGAGTGTGTGCGCACAGTTTGGCTGCGATCAAGCCAACAGTGCCGGAGATTAGCTGGTCACAGACGGACGGACGGACGGACGGACGGACGGAGGGTAAAACATATTCTCTCGCCATGCCTTTCGGCCTGGCGGAGACAATAATTTATATCTGCAAAGTAACTAGTAACTAAAGTTTTCAAATAATTCTAGTGAATTCTAATTCTAATGAAGACAGACGATAGAAAGGCAAGAACGCCCTTCTCTCTTTTACTTCCCGTAGGTATCCCGTAGTGGTCGCCCGTTTAGGAGACATAGGTTTCATATGGTTGTGAGTCTATTAATTCCAATGGGGGAAGTGAACGTGAACACAGTGACTGATTCTTTTGCCCCATGGCCACTGAACAAAATGATTGGACTCATTCTTCACAAGCCACACATCTTCCAAACATTCTGACACTAAAAATTGCTTTTTTTCAGAGAGACAAAACAGGAGAAACTCTACTTTGTTGTTGACGTTGCACTGTCCCAGTAACTCACTCTCACGATATGACACTCTGGACATGTGACACACAACCGATGCTTTCATCCACCGCCAGGGAGAGCCCTCTTACTTAATGGCCCTCTTACTGTATGTGCCCTGCTGCAGCGTTGATTTCGTCGGGAGGCATGCGTTAATCCGACAGACCTTTTCTCCGACTATGTGGTATCCGCGTGCGGTTAGGGTTAGGGTGCGGGTTTGGTTCGGGTTTAGTATTGGAAACGTCGGAGCGCTGCGCTGTCGGAGGAATGCGCTGTCGGACTAACGTACTGCACCCGATTTCGTCGACTAAAACTATGACGAAAAATGTTCGTCGACTACCTTTTTTCACTGACAAAAACTAGATAAAAACGAAATAAAAAACTAAGCTATGATGACTAAAACGAAGACTAAATGTATTGACAATTTCGTCAACAAATAAAAACTAGACTAAAATGTTAGTGAGGGACTAGTGGAGAAGAGATCCAGTACAACTAAAAGACAAGTCATTTTATGTTTGGTTGCGCTCGGGTGTTGTGCTCTCAAAATAGCAGATCTACAAGCTCACAACGCGTCGTGAGCTTGTAGATCTGCTATTTTCAGCATGCAACCAAGTGTAAAATCAGCCATTACAACGCCAACAAGGCACCGCCAAAATACATTCGAGTCGACTAAATCAACTGTAGATTTAGTCGACTATAACCTTATGATATTTAGTTGACTAAAACATGACTAAAACTAAAACATTTCAGATGACTAAAATATGACTAAAACTAAATTGAATTTTATTCAAAAGACTATGACTAAAACTAAATCAAAATTTGCTGTCAAAATCAACACTGCCCTGCTGTGCTTTCTGCCTTCTCCATCTCGCTTCCACCACTGATTCTGTGACGACGTTGCGTGCCTGTGTGACGTCAGCGCGACATGGTCTGACAAAAGGGTCAGTGCAAATAAAAGTGACTCGACTTTTCAATTTCGCTCTGTGTTCAGAAATGGCGTGTGGAAGTGTTATGCTCTCTGAAGAGCGGGTGCGCTGTGCGATCTGTCTGGACGTGTACGCTGATCCAGTGACCATTCTGTGTGGACACAACTACTGCAAAACGTGTATCACACATTACTGGGATACGAACGATGTGTGTCAGTGTCCGCTATGTAAAAGGAAATTCTCCAAAAGACCAGAGGTCTTCGTCAATACTTTTATTTCCGAGATGGCTGATCAGTTCAGGCAGTCACAGCAGCAACCTGCCGAGCCAGATGAAGTCTCCTGTGACGTCTGCATCGAGACCAAGATCAAGGCCCTGAAGTCCTGCCTGGTGTGTCTGGCCTCCTACTGTGAGACTCACCTGGACCCCCATCAGAGAGTCTCAGCGTTAAAGCGACACAAACTAATTCACCCCGTAAGGAACCTGGAGGACATTATTTGCAAGAAACACGAGAGACCTCTGGAGCTGTTCTGCAAGACTGACCACATGTGTGTGTGTCAGTTCTGCACCGAGTCAGACCACAAGTTGCATCAAATTGTATCCCTGGAGGAAGAGTGTGAAGGAAAGAAGGCTGAGCTGCGAAAGACAGAGGCTGAGGTTCAGCAGATGATCCAGGAAAGACAAATGAAGATTCAGGAGGTCAAACACTCATTAGAGCTCAGCAAGAAAGACGCGGACAAAGAAACGACAGACACATGTGTGCAGGTCCTCACTGCTCTGATGAGCTGTATTGAGAAGCATAAAACGATGGAGAAACAGGCAAAATGCTACATCAAAGAGCTGCAAAAGGAAATCACAGATTTAAAGAAGAGAAGCTCTGAGCTGAAGCAGCTCTCACACACTGAGGACCACCTCAACATCCTCCAGAACTTCACATCCATCAACACCCCTCCGCCCACCAAGGACTGGACAAAGGACAATGTCCATCAGTCTTCGTACGCGGGGACCGTGAGTACGACTGTGATTCAGCTGGAGAAGACGCTCAGTCAGGAGATTAAGAAGCTGTATGATGCTGAGTTGAGGAGGATCCAGCAGTATGCGGTAGATGTGACTCTGGACCCAGATACAGCACACTGCAGACTCATCCTGTCTGAGGATGGAAAACGAGTGTATCATGGGGACGTAAAGAAGAGTCTCCCAAACAACAAAGAGAGATTCACCAATTGTACCAATGTGTTAGGGCAGCAAAGCTTCTCCTCTGGAAGATTTTACTATGAGGTTCAGATTAAAGAGAAGACTGACTGGGTTATAGGAGTGGCCAGAGAGTCCATCAACAGGAAGAGTCCCAACACACGGATCCCCAACAACGGTTACTGGACTATATGGTTGAGGAATGGAACGGAGTACAAGGCTGCTGCTGGCCCTGATGTCCTGCTTCTCGTCAGAGAAGAGCTCCAGAAAGTGGGAGTGTTTGTGGATTATGAGGAGGGTCTGGTCTCCTTTTATGATGTGGAGACGAGAGTTCACATCTACTCTTTCACTGGCTGCACCTTCACTGAGAAGCTCTATCCAATTTTCAGTCCTGATCCTAATTATAATGGTAGAAACTCTGCTCCTCTGATCATCTCTCCTGTCAAATCTCAGAATAGAGTCTAGTATTACCTCAATCCTCAGCTTTTCATGAAAATATGAATTTTCATTTAAGGCCCTAGTGATTCCGGCTACATACACAGATACCACAGTTTATACATGTATTTACCACATGCATTGGCCACTTTTGTTCATTGGAGCTATGTGCCATCGTGGAACTTTTTGAAGGGGTATGAGAAAGGAGTTTCCCATTCATTAAGCAATAGATGTTTAATAAAATTCTCATATGAAGAGTTTTAAGCCTGGAATCAAGCCAACCATCATGAATCATGACTACATTTGATTCAAGTGCAATAAATAAAGTGTAATACTAATAATACTAATAATAACAATAATAATAATAATCTAGGAAAAGGTACAAGACTCCTTTAACCTTTGTAATTATTATAGTTTTTATATTCATGTTAATGGTGATATTGTAGTTGACTGGTAGTGATTTTTTATGAAAATGTATTTACCAATTAGAGATGTCGCTGCTATACTGTAGGATTGTGAGTAGTGTACTATTTCTCCTCAAATCGGGAATCATGGGAGCGCCTCAATACATGGCTGCTTCCGTACTAGCTCCGTTATATCATTTTGGAGTTTGAGTACATTTCTTTGTTCTTTTTTTTAATACTTTTTAGTGTTCCTTTTTTTTCATGCACACTGCACACTCAGTTATGACAAACAATCACTTTGGACATCTTGATCGGCGATTGCTCACGTTTACTCGACTGTTTTGACACTAATACGACAACCGGGTTCACAACTAACCTCCACACCAGCTCTGGGAACAAACAAGCGCGTAGTCGCCGACACAGATGAGGTCACCTCGAATCCGCGATACATAGGTAAGAGTTTTAGACGTCCTGGAAATAGACTTCCCTGCCTTCCATTCTTCTGGTTAATGTACTGTATAGTCCTTCGATAATAAGCTGGATGAGCTCCAGTCTCGCGTGAAATACCATTGTGAAAAAATGGGTTCCTGTGTAATTGCAATGACAGAGACATGGTTGTCTGGACAGGCGTTGGCAGCATCGATCCAATCAAGAGATTTTACTGTGTTTTACTGTGTTCCCCAGACCTGGCTGGAATATATGACTGCTACGTGTCCGGCCGGGTAGCTCACTCGGTAGAGCACATGCCTTTGGATCGAAAGGTTTTGGGTTCGATCCCTGAAACCCCCAACTACCTCCAGAGAGAGACGGATATTTTCAACCTCTCCCTTTCCCAGGTGTAAAAATTATAATACCTGGAGTTTACATAAAACGTCGCTTTACATGTGTGTGTGTGGGCCAGGGGGAGAGGGAAAAAAACAACAACGTAATAGTGCAATACCCAGGAACAAACTCAGATAAGCAAATAATAAATCATAATAAAAGCAATAAAACACTAAAAAACAAGAGTCAAGGGCACACGCTGGCCTAGTGGTCCAGGCGCATACCATTATGCTGCAATCCAGCTTGACAGCGTGGGTTTGACTCCCAATTGCTGTGTGTCACACCCTCCCCCATCTCTCCCCCCATTTACAGTCAGCATACTTTCCTATCAATAAAGGCCAAAAATATCTTTTAAAAAACAGTTGAAATCAAAGTCAATTCGGAAAGGCAATTCTAAACAGGTGGGTTTTCAGGGCGATTTGATGGTAGGGAGGGAAGGGGCATCTCTGATATGTTTGGGAGCGCATTCTAGGGGGAGGGGGCATTCACAGAAAAAGCCCTGTCGCCCCAGGTTCGGAGCCTGGTCTGGAGACCTCCCGGGCCTCCCTCACACAGTTAAAACAAGTGTTTTGTCGCTGCCTTACGCCTTACGTGAGGCATAAGGCCGGTTCAATTAATTCCCTATGGAAGTCACATGGTTTGATAAAGATGACTTGCTTCGCCGCTCTCTGGCTTTACCCCCCCCCCTCCCCTAAGGCAAGTCAGCTTTATCAAACCATGTTACTTCCATAGGAAATGAATTGAAATGGCCTTATGCTTCACGTAAGGCATAAGGCAGCCATAAAACAAGTGTTTTAACTGTGTGAGGGAGGCCCAGGTGTGAACCATTCGAACTGAGAGTGAGCATGTGAGTATTATCATCACAGATGTCTCTAGGACAGGGGTGTTCAACATTTTCAGGCCAAGGACCCCCTAGCTGAGAGAGAGATGAAGCAGGGACTCCCTCTATATTGTATAAAATTGTGTTTCAGATTAAATTTCTTTTTTTTTACTTGGTCTGCTCTTTTTCCCCTCTACACCCTCTTTGCCAAAAATAGCGGATCTACAAGCTCACAACGCCTCGCAGCACGAGGCGTTGTGAGCTTGTAGATCTGCTATTTTTTGTCAAAGTTCTCCTCAGAAAAGGGATGCTAGGGTTCAAGTGGTTAAGGTAAAAAAAATAATCATATCACACAAAGATTTGGCGAACCCCCTGTAGTGACTCTGAGGACCCCCTAGGGGTCCCGGACCCCCTGTTGAAGACCCCTGCTCTAGGACATGAGGAGATATTAGGCTACAGGGGAAAGACGTGAATCCTGACCAGCAGCACGGTCACCATGGTCCATCCATTTCAATCACAATACATCCAAATTCAACACAATAACACTGGTCAACATGATGGTTGGCATTTCTGAGGGACTCTGCGCACTGATAAAAAATAAATAATGTTCTGGGGCCAGATAATCAATATATTTGGTTGAGTGCCTGTTTTTGTTTATATATCTTTGTTTTGTTTATGTATCTCCTCCTGTAAGAATGTTGTGAGCTTATTGCCTCCTGGCTTTCTTTGTCTCTGCTCAATAGACAGAAATTATTGATCTTCAATACCCATAGAGCTCTGACACAACAACGCGCAGACTACAGCATCTCTGTCGTGGACCGCTTACCGTCCTGTCACGACCTGACTCCATTGATGCTTATTCGTATATTTAGAGGTCCTTCTTGATCTTGTTTTGACCTGTATGATTAATTTGTATATTTTGTTTTGTCTGATTGCATTATTGTTCACACACACGTAGCATTAGGGTGATGATCACATGACCTGTGTGGTCTGTGTTAGAGATGGTGCTATGCTACGTGTATTCAGTCTGAAGAAGAGCAGTTGCTCTAAAGGTCACATTTTCGGAGGTCCTAAATAAAGCTTATTGTCTCCGCCAGGAGACTATGTTTTCACTTTCCGCCCCCCCCCCCCTCGGCCAAGCTAACATTGGTCAAGCCTCACGTGACACGTGACAATACATTGAAAGAGTGTGCTCTGATTGGCTAGTGAGACGCATGACGTATAGCGGCCTATAAATAGATGTGTCACTTCGGAGCGCTGCGCCTTTCCGACAGACGGATAGGACACTTACACAGACAGGACGGATAGGACACTTACACAGACAGGACGGATAGGACACTTACACAGACAGGACGGATAGGACACTTACACAGACAGGGCGGATAGGACACTTACACAGACAGGACGGATAGGACACTTACACAGACAGGACGGATAGGACACTTACACAGAAAGGACGGATAGGACACTTACACAGACAGGACGGATAGGACACTTACACAGACAGGACGGATAGGACACTTACACAGACAGGACGGATAGGACACTTATACAGACAGTGTGTCATGTTACTATGACACAGTAACATGTTCTATTTTTTGTAAGAATTAGAACATAAGAATTAGAACATTCCCAACATTCCCAACACAAGTCTGCTGGCGGAGACTTGTGCTCCGAGGAGCACATTTTCTAGTTTTAACTGGAGCTACAAGTGTGCAGACTTGCCTGTTTGTCAGTTCTTTTTGGGACCAGCGCCTGCCTTTAAGAGGTTATTTGGATATCATTTGATATTCTCTGATCTTGTTTGTGTCTCTGTGTCTGCCTCGTTTATGCCCAATTATGGAGATACCTGACGGCATAGTGACGGCATATGTGTGATGTCATAGACTTTCCTTCAAGTACTCAAGGTATTGCACAATGACAAATTATATGCCATGAAGAGTGCTGCCTAGTTGTACTGGCATCTCTGTGACGACATTGCATACTATGCATTGGTGTAAAGTAACTAAGTACATTTACTCAAGTACTGTACTTAAGTACAATTTTGAGGTATTTGTACTTTACTTGAGTATTTCCAATTTCCAATACTTTTACTTCTACTCCACTACATCTCAGAGGCAAATATTGTACTTTCACTCCATTACAATAATTTGAAAACTTTAGTTACTAGTTACTTTGCAGATATAAATGATTACATTACATAAAACATACATTAACCACTTTAGCCCCATTCTATACCTAAGCTAAAGTGACGCATCGCAACGCGTTGTGAGCTTGTAGATCTGCTATTTTCAAACATTTTAGTACTTTTACTTTTGGTACTTTCAGTACATTTTGATACCAATACTTTTGTACTTTTACTCAAGTCAATTTTAAATATCGGACTTTCACTTGTAACAGACTACTTCTACATTGCAGTATTGATACTTTTACCTAAGTAAAACATTTGAGTACTTTTCCAACCACTGTCTCTGTGACATCAGTGTGACATGGTCTGATACGGCGTGTCTATAAAAATAAGGTTGATTCAACTTTCAATGTTGTTGTCAGTGTTCAGAGATGGCGTGTGCAAGTGTTACGCTCTCTGAAGAGCAGTTACAGTGTTCTATCTGTCAGGATGTGTTCACTGATCCAATCACCATTCCATGTGGACACAACTTCTGCAGAACCTGTATCACACACGACTGGGTGACCAACAATGTGTGTCAGTGTCCACTATGTAAACAGCAATTCTATGAAGTACCAAAAGTCTTCGTCAATACTTTGATGTCAGAGATGGTTGATCAGTTCAGGCAGTCACTGCAGCAACCTGCTGAGCCGGATGAAGCCTCCTGTGACATCTGCATTGAAACCAAGGCCAAGGCCCTGAAGTTCTGCCTGGTGTGCGTGGCCTCCTACTGTGAGACTCACCTGGAGCCCCATCAGAGAGTCTCGGGGTTAAAACGACACAAACTGATTGACCCTGTGAAGAAAGACACATGTATGTGTAAGAAACACGACAGACCTCTGGAGCTGTTCTGCAAGACTGAGGACATGTGCGTTTGTCAGATCTGCGCCGAGTCAGACCACAAGTTACATCAAATCGCATCTCTGCAAGAAGGATGTGAAGGAAGGAAGGCTGAGCTGAGAAAGACAGAGGCTGAAGTTCAGCAGATGATCCAGGAGAGACAGGTGAAGATTCAGGAGGTCAAACATGCAGTAGAGCTCGGCAAGAATGAGACCGACGACACACACGTGCAGGTCTTCACTTCTCTGATGGGCTCTATTGAAAAGCATGCCAAACTAGAGAAACAGGCTGAAGGCTTCATTAAAGAGCTGGAAAAGGAAATCACTGAGTTAAAGAAGAGAAGCTCTGAGCTGGAGCAGCTCTCACACACTGAAGACCACCTCCACCTCCTCCAGAACTTCACATCCATCAACACCTCTCCACCCACCAAGGACTTGACAAAGATTGATGTCCATCAGTCCTTATATGTGGGGACTGTGAGTACGACTGTGGTTCAGCTGGAGAAGACACTCAGTCAAGAGATGAAGAAGCGGTACGATGCCGAGTTGAGTAGGATCCAGCAACATGCTGTGGATGTGACTTTGGACCCCGATACAGCACATCCCTATCTCCTCCTGTCTGAGGATGGAAAACAAGTGAGTGAAAACAAGGTAAAGAAGACATTCCTATACAACGAAAAGAGATTCCTTCCTTATGTCTGTGTCTTGGGAAATCAAAGCCTCTCGTCAGGACGATTTTATTATGAGGTTCAGGTTGAAGAGGAGACTGACTGGGTTATAGGAGTGGCCAGAGAGTCCATCCTAAGGAAGGGAGTAATCTCAATGAGCCCCAACAATAGTTACTGGGCAATATGCTTGAGGAATCTAAATGAGTGTAAGCCTTCTGCTGGTCCTGATGTCCTCCTTGTCAGAGAGAAGAAGCTCCAGAATCGGCCAGTTAAGAAGATCCAGAAAGTGGGAGTGTATGTGGATTATGAGGAGGGTCTGGTCTCCTTTTATGATGTGGAGGCCAGAGTTCATATTTACTCGTTCACTGGCTGCACCTTCACTGAGAATCTCTATCCATACTTCAGTACCGATCCTACATATGATAATAATCATAATCGTCAACAGATATATCAACATAGATCGTATAACACTCAGTTAAATCATGATAATTATTATCATAATAATAATAATCCTAATCAAAACTCTGTTCCTCTAACCATCTGCCCGGTCAATCACGGACAAGAGTACGACTCTTCACCACCTCTTACCACGGTCTCTTCCCTTCAGAGAATGGATTTAACTTATCAACTTTATTAACTATCAACTTTATTAGAAAGGATTAATATGGGGGCCCGCTGGCCTAGCGGTCCAGGCACATACTATATACGCTGGTAATCCAGCTTCACAGCGTGTCGGGGGTTTGACTCCCGATCCCGACGACCTTTTCTGTGTGTCTCCCCCCATCTCTCTCCCCATTTCCTGCCAGACTACTGTCCTATCAATAAAGGCACAAAAGGCCCCAAAAAATATCTTTTAAAGAAAAAAGAAAAGATGAGTCATTTAAGAAGTGTGTGTTTTCATTGCTCTTGGTGGCTTTTTTCTTTCCAGATGTCAAAGCAGTCCACATTTTCAAATTGAATTGACCTAATGCAAACCACTGGACTGATCAGTTGCCAATACCTGACTGGTGGTCGGATCGGCCTGAAGTCTTGCCCAAATTTGGAGTCATACGTCAGATACTTCATAGTTGGCTGATGTCGTAGACGAGACCAGTGGTTCCCCACCGGTGGGTCGGGACCCCCAGGTGGGTCCCCACATGACTTTTGGGGGGTGTCCCCAGATGACAATAAAGTTACAATTTAATACACCTTAAAAAAAAAATAGAAAAATGAAATAAAATGAAAAAAGACCATCACTGCATCAAAAGTAATCAACAAACTATACTATAAAAACTGGTCAAACATTGGCCAAATTGTTAAATAATACAAGAAAGAAGCAACCTCATAGCGCGTCGCAACAAGAGGCGCTGTGAGCTTGTAGATTGGCTATTTTCACAATATTTATCTGTGGAACAAAGTCAAACAAAATGCCTCAACTCCTACAATTTCAAGTCCTTGTCAGGGTGGGGGGAGCAGTTAAAATATGATTATTTTGGGGTCACGGCCTGTAAAGGTTGAGAACCAGTGGACCACCAGTGGTTCGAGACCCAAGACAATTTTGATTTCTCCCCGGGACCCAAACTAATAGTGAAAATAGCCGATCTACAAGCAAGGGATGAGGAGGATTCAGGGTGATTATGCACCGACTGCTGCTTATTTCAAATTTTCAATGTGTTTTCTGTGTGTTTGTTATCAACTCACTACCCCTCCCCCATTGTGTACAGGCCTGTAGGTACTCACGCAAGGAGTATGTGTGTGAGAGAGACCATTTTATAAAAGCCAAAAGTAGCCCAAAGTATAATTAGCGGACATGGCAACACTGAGCGTGCGTTCTTCAACGTGGTGTGTGTGTGTGTGTGTGTGTGTGTGTGTGTGTGTGTGTGTGTGTGTGTGTGTGTGTGTGTGTGTGTGTGTGTGTGTGTGTGTGTGTGTGTGTGTGAGGTCGGCTGTAATTTTGATTACAGCTTAGAGGAAGCCCTAACCAAAGTGCTAAAATACCATCAGCTAGAGCAGACCATCTCTCAGCTATTTAGAAAAAAGGAAAAAAATAATTTTAGTTCCGGTGGTTGGTTCCGTTTGGCGTCGCATTGTTTTTGTTCCCCACATAATGCGAATCAATTAGTTTAGTCTCGCTAGTCGTGCCACGAGTTAGATTATAAAATGAACACACCGAACGATTATTATACATACAAAAGAAACAAAGCGATTATACGAAACTAAACATGTTTTAAACTAGGGGAATAATTTTGGAGATGCACGACGCCGGTGGTTCCGGTCGGTGGTTCCGGCCACCTGATGACTCAACGTTCCGACCGGATCAGAAACCCGAAAATGGTATTGATCACAGGCTAGTGGGAGGCAGTATAGAGGCCAGGATTACTGAATGTTTTCTGTGAGGGTAAAGGATAATTCCTTTTAACAGGTCGTTCATGAAAGTCCTTGCGGTCTTGTTTCCAATGAGAACCTGTGAGCAATTAGGGGTTAATAGTCTTGCTCAGGGACAAATTTCATTTCATCGACACATATGCTGACCTGGCCTGGAATCGAACCTGGGGCAACCAGGGACTCTGGCTCCCTAGGCAGGCTCACTAACCATTCAGCTATGGCCGCCTCCTAGGGTACCTACCCTAGGAGACGCGTCGAGAACATGCAAACTCCACACACTGAGGCCCTTTCACCAACCCCACCTAGGGTAGGGCACTGATGACACGGAGGAGAGGACACGCACCCAGCGCCCACAGCGTCCCCGGTGGGAATTGTATTTACCGACTGCGCCACCGTGCCCCTTTTTTCTTTTACAGTATTCAATGATTCATCAATATTTCAATATTTAGATATTGGATATAATTCTTTTCAGATACGCCCCCTCCCTATAATGTAACTTGAAACTCCATTTCAACCATGTTCATCATTCATTCACTCATTGAAAGCACACGTACCTGCTTCTGGTGCCTGGTGGCCCTGGTTGTAGCCCTGCCCCAAAAAGTCTTAACCCACAGCCCTGCCTCAGAGTCAGGGATCCGTGGCCAAAAAGTTTTGAGAAGCACTGCTCCAGCAATATCGGGACTGTGTAGGCTGGTTTATTTTTGTTCCCTGCAGAGGAAGAGACTGGGAGCACTACGCCTATAGGTGTGTGTGTGTGTGTGTGTGTGTGTGTGTGTGTGTGTGTGTGTGTGTGTGCGCGCACCCACCAGTGAACCTGGCAGACGACCAGAGGAAAAGAGGCGAGCAAGCATCACAAGAGAGAAGGAGAGAGAGAGAGAGAGAGAGAGAGAGAGAGAGAGAGAGAGAGAGAGAGAGAGAGAGAGAGAGAGAGAGAGAGAGAGAGAGAGAGAGAGAGAGAGAGAGAGAGAGAGAGAGAGAGGTTGCGCAGAAACAACGGCAAAGATGTTCCTTTGACAGAAAATGTTTAAGCCCATGACATGTTGTCTGCCAGACCTATGCGTTTCCCTCTTGATGAGAACACAAAGGGAGCTGTAATGCTGCTAGAATGTGTGGTGTGTGCTTGTTTTCCTTTTGTTTCGGTATCCAAGCATCAGTGAAGATGTCATAGAGACGGATTCATTCTAACCCTGCCATCCTTACGTGCATGCCGTTATGCGTGAAAGTTCTCCAAAAGCCTGGGCCTATATTTAAAGCTTTTTTATTTTATTTTTTTCAAGCTTGACTCACCTGCCAGCAGTGGTGTAATGTAAATTTACTCAAGTACTGTTAGTACAATTTTGAGGTATTTTTTACTTAACTTGAGTATTTCCAATTTTCAATACTTTTACTTCTACTCCACACTACATCTCAGCGGCAAATATTGTACTTTTACTCCACTAGAATGATTTTAAAATTTTAGTCACTAATTACTTCTCCCTGCTCTTCTATTGAGACATTTAGATCCCGTGTCTAGGTTGGACACGACAGAACATAGGAAAGTTACAAAGTGCAGCTTTAAGTGGTAAGTGTTAAACTCGCTGGCACATCTTTTGTCAGCGGCAGCACCGTATACATGCACAGCAATGACTGTCCCTGACATACCAGGTTATTACTCTATTAGCCTTTTCTCTTCAGGCCATGCACATGCGAGTCATTCTCAGATAAACAATCTACAACAGGGGTTCTACAACAGGGACCCCCCTCACCCCACCCTGACAAGCACTTGGAATTGTAGGAGTTGAGGCATAACATTTTCCTTTTACTCGGTTCCACAGATAAATATTGTGAAAATAGGCGATCTACAAGCTCACAACGCCTCGCAATGCGAGGTGTTGTGAACTTGTGGATTGCCTATTTTCACAATGTTTGCCTCTTTCTGTAATTTGGCCAATGTTTGACAACTACTTTATAGTATACAGTTTGTTGATTACTTTTGACGCAGTAATGGTTTTATTTATCTATAGATTTAATTTTCATTTCTAGAGGTCTTCAAAACACATTTTATCTGGGGACGCCCAGGAACCCCCTCAAGGGCCCTGGACCCTTTGAGAACTACGACTGCTTTATCAAACACTCCATGTGACATGTCACGTGTGTGCGTGCGTGTGTGTGTGTGTGTGTGTGTGTGTGTGTGTGTGTGTGTGTGTGTGTGTGTGTGTGTGTGTGTGTGTGTGTGTGTGTGTGTGTGTGTGTGTGTGTGTGTGTGTGTGTGTGTGTGTGTGTGTGTGTGTGTGTGTGTGTGTGTGTGCATGTGTGTACGTCTGCGTGTTTGTTTTTAGTGCTCTGTCTGTCTGTCTGTCTGTCTGTCTGTCTGTCTGTCTGTTTGTGTTTCGACTGCTGCTGAGATGGGAACACGATGTACACATTTCAAAGACTTCCAGCGACAGTCGTCTGTGTCAGCTAATGAGGAAATGAAAAGGTTATCACAGCATCCAGTCAGGGGGGGGGGGGGGCGTTTCACTCGTTGTCTCTATGCTGGCTTAATGTGTCTGTCTGAAACGATAGCACGTTTGGCATTAACACGTTTGGTATTAATGCAGTGACGACCATACATTATGTGTTGCCATGTGTGTGGATAATTTTACCGAGACGGAAGGAGAAATACATACAAATGCACGCACACGCACGCACGCGCACACACACACACACGAGAGAGAGAGACAGACAGACAGATTTGTTTTGCTTAAGTAAAAGTATCAATACCGCAAAATAAAAGATTGGAGCTTGTATTTTTGCTTAAGTAAGAGTCCAGAATTCAACATTTACTTGAGTAAAAGTCCAAAAGTATTGGTATCAAAATACTTAAAGTACCAAAAGTAGAAAGTACTCATTCAGTCAGGAACACTCAAAGTAGATTTAACCATTAATTGCAACACATAATGGAAATGGAATACAGAGATGTTCCCTGAATTTGGTCCAAGCAGCATGCTAAGCAAAATCAGGGAACGTTAAGCAAAATAAAAAACACAGGGATACAATAGCAATACAATAAGCAATACATTGACATATTAGCTTGAATCAGCAGACATAAAATCACAAGTATTTGAGCCTATGCCACACCCTGATCAAAAGGTGGAGGCTGGGGTGGAGGAGGCAGCTGAGGCGTGCAAGACTTCCGTGTCCTGCATGAACTAACGCTATACGCTTCATTTATGCAGAATGTCCCATTTCACACGTTTTCAAATGTATATATATTTTTGGAAAATAACAGATCTACAAGCAGATATACAAGCATATCTAATAGCAGATCTACACTACAAGCTACGAGCTTGTAGATCTGCTATTTTCAAATGGCCGAAATGTATAGGGCTGAAGTGGTTAATGTATGTTTTGTAATGATAATCAAAATCTACAAAGTAACTAGTAATACAGTTTTCAAATCATTGTAGTGGAGTAAAAGTACACTATTTGCCTCTGAGTTGTAGTGGAGTAGAAGTAAAAGTATTGAAAATTTGAACTGTACTTTAGTACAGTACTTGAGTAAATGTACTTAGTGACTTATCACCACTGCAGACAGACAGACAGACAGACAGACAGACAGACAGACAGACAGACAGACAGACAGACAGACAGACAGACAGACAGACAGACAAAAAGACAGACAGACAGACAGAAAGACAGACAGACGTCAGAGCACAAAAATGTAATAATAATCATTAAATCAATATATATCGTTGCTGCGGGGCAGAAACATTGTATCTACAACATTGTAAAAGTACTCATTACACGGAACTGTCCCATTTCACAAGTTTTCAAAATGTATGAATGAAAATCTTTTGAAAATTAGCCGATCTACAAGCTCACAACACGTTGCAAAGCGACGCGTTTTGAGCTTGTAGATCTGCTATTTTCAAATGATTGTTTATACTTTTGAAAACGTTCTGCATATAACGAGCGCATTTACTTTGGTGCTTTAAGTATGTTTTGACACCAACACGTTTGGACTTTTACTCGAGTCAATTTGGATTACCGGATTGTTTGGAACAGAATGTTTCTACATTGCAGTATTGATACTTTTGAAGAAAGAAGAAAGTACTTTTTTTCTCCCCCACCACTGCATGGCTCTTTCCACCCATGTGTCCTGCTGTGCGCTGAAGTGTTCTGGAACACAGAGAGAGCATTCGAGGTCCTGTGTGTGGAAGACTAGTTACATAACAGCTGACATTCCAGGTAGGGATTTCTGCAACCCCACCCTCCCCTCCCTCGCTCTCCTCCCCTGCTGAACTGAACGCCACAGATCACGGCACAGATCTACTGACAACAGCCTCTCAGGAAAAGAACACATGAGGCCTATAGCCTTAAAGAACCCCCATTATTTATATTGTGCTGTCGGGCAAAGAAACCTCCTATCTCCATGTACAGTATTCAAATTATTTGTGTTTTTTTTTTCATTAAATTAAACGCCCTGCTTGATCATTGCTACTGCGTCACACGGAAGCATCGAATGTAGCAGATCTAAACAAGCTCGAAACGTAACAGTTGTAACAGTTTTGGACAGAGACGTTATGTTGCATTACAACGGTGCATACATTCAGTCAGTGATCCTCAACGCCTTTTTATCTTTTCAAGGACCCCCCCACTTTGAATATGCATTAGACCGCGGACCCCCATTTGATATGATTTTCTTCCCGTCTCTGGGACCTCAATCTATACTGTAAAATCGTAAAAAAAAATGCACTATTTTAGTCACAAACTCTCGTTAATACTTTGTATTGGTTCAACATTAAATTAAACATTAAATATTAAATGAAGTGTTTAAGTGTGTCTGTGTGTTTATAAATGTTATAAACACACAGACACACTTAAACACTTTCACTTTCAACTCCCAAACAGCAAAAACAGAAGTTCTTACAAGCTGCTATTTTGGACCCGCAAAAGGGTCTATCTTGGACCCCATGGTGGTCCCCGGACCGGATGTTGAGAAACAGCGACTTAACCCATTAAGACCTGTCATAGCGCGGCACCGAGTGCCACGCTATAAGCTTGTAGATCTGCTATTTTTGAAAAATCGTGAAAATGTGCGCAAATCTTCTGAATATATATATTTTTAAAGCGAACATTTTTAACTCAAATCTTTGCTTCTGGGGGGTCCCCTGGAACAACATATTTTGATGGGGGTTCGTGGCCAAAAACATAATTTTGGGGGTCCTTGACATGAAAAAGTTTGAGCACCACTGACATAGAAACATACGTTTTTCAGAAAACTGTTGAGATTTAGGAGACATGTAGAATCGGCTTGGTCTTAATGGGTTAAAAAGCAACCGCATACACATCCTGCCCCCACCAGGCACGCACGCACATAAATAAAGCCCCTGGTTTAGCTGTGTTTACATAGATCTAGATTAAGTGTTTTGCTAATGTATGGTCGGCCTGAGGCAACCCGTACATTATGTCCCCACATCGTTGTCCTCATGTGTCCTCATGTGTCCTCTAGGCAGGAAACTTTCCTGTACATGAAGGGGGGCGGGGGCCATGAGGACATGTGAACTCAGAACGAGTTCATCCCCCCTTGCACTGTATGTGTGTACTGTACATATGTGTGTGTGTGTGTGTGTGTGTGTGTGTGTGTGTGTGTGTGTGTGTGTGTGTGTGTGTGTGTGTGTGTGTGTGTGTGTGTGTGTGTGTGTGTGTGTGTGTGTGTGTGTGTGTGTGTGTGTGTGTACGCCCACATGCGTACATTGCCGTGAGAAATCCTGCCTCCGAATCTGTTTTTTTTTTTTTTTTACTTTTTTTTCAAGTATTATGAAATCCCTCCGCTACTATGACAGCATCTCACTTTTTCTCTTTTTTTTTACATCACAAGCCGGCATGATGATGACCCCTGCTTCCCATCTCACCCCGGACGGGGGACGGGGGACGGGGGGCGGGGGGGGAGAGAGAGAGAGAGAGAAAGAGAGAGAGACAGAGAGATAGAGAGATTTGGGGTGTTTATTTATCACCGTTCAGTCCTCAAGAATGCTCACTAAACATCCTTCTTTCACCACCGGGTTTGTTTGTCCACTTTTCCTGCAGTGCACGCACGCACGCACTGTGGTGGAAGAAATACTTAGACATTAAGCCTTAAGTAGCAATACCACAATATAGGAATACTCTGTTACAAGCAAAAGGCCTGTGTTCTAAATGTTACTTGAGTAAAAGTACAAAAGTATTGGCATCAAAATATGCTTAAAGTACCAAAAGTACAAGCTCACAACGCCTCGCATCCGCTGATCAGCTATTTTCAAATAGCCTATATGTATAAAATAAGGCTAAAGTTGTTAATTTATGTTTTATAATAGTAATTTATATCTGCAAAGCAACTAGTAACTAAAGTATTCTAATATTTGTAGTGGAGTAAAAGTACAATATTTGCCACTGAGATGTAGTGGAGTAGAAGTAAAAGTATTGCAAATTGGAAATACTCTAGTAAAGTAATTAGTAACTCAAAACTCAAAAAAGTACATGTACTTAGTTACTTTCCACACTGCTCACTCACAATAGTACGGTGTCACGTTTTAACCCCTTGAACCCTATAGCAGTCCCATATTCTGGGGGGAGCATTTGCCACGAAAATAGCCGATCTGCAAGCTCACACTACTTAATGTGTTGTGAGCTTTTAGATCGGCTATTTTCTTTTTTTTAATTTTGGGAGTCCTTGGCACAAAAATGTTTGAGAACTACTGATTTAGAAGGCATTTAATGGCTTAAAAAAAAAAAAAACCTAAGCACATCTAGAATAAAAAAGTCTTAAGACAGGTGCGTAGGCAACATCAACAATAAAAATAAGCCTGCACACTGCCCGCACGGTACAGGAGGACATTTTTATTCAGAGAAGGGGCAACGTGTCAGTCACAAATGAAAACTACCTTCTTCAAGAATAATACAGCAGAATGACTGAGTTACTTGAAGATGGAGTGCCATGATATTTTTCAACCCTAAAACCTGATCATAAGGTATTATTATTATGTAAGGATTTTTTTTCCAAAAAAAAAAAGTGTACAGAAATTGTTAAAAAAAATGTTTTTATATGGACACGCGTCCAGTTCATTAAGTATGCCTGGTTCTCACCTTAGCACCTCCTCCACCACCTTAGCACCACCCACCTGTCCTAGTCCCTCCTCCTCCTCATGCCCACACCTGTTGTGTTATGATAATGAGGGGGAGGGTATGTTTTCTGGGGGCTCTGTGATGTCACTATGCCCCTGTTTTTGGATTGGCACGTTTGACTCTCAAGGTTTCAGCCTCCAGGAAAAAACTCCAAATAGTCAGAGAAGACATGAAACACCATAAAACCACCAGCGGGGGCCTTAATGAAGTTCTATCAACCTCATAGACACATGAAAAACTGAAAAAGTGCAAAACCATGGCACCACCTCTTTAAAGGGATATTTCACTTTCAGACTCAGAATCAGTTTTATTGTCACATCACAGGTTTACAAGGTAAAAAAGTGGGTGATTTTTTGGGTCATTTTATTGTCTACTCAGTGTGTGAGCCCCCCGGACAGTTTTTAAGTTGCTTGATTCAGTATTTAGATATTTGATTTTAATTTTAATCAGACACGCCCCCTTCCTATACAAACCCATTGTAACTTCAAACTCCACTTTAACCATGATAGATTCATCAGAAACACCCGTCCTTGGTTCTGGTGACTGACATTGTCCTTCTAATACGTGAGGAGACCGTGTTTTTTCAATCACCTTTTTCATTCATTTTCAATTTTTTTGGGAAAATGAAAAAAATGTATATAAAATAAATGAAATAAGTAATTGAAAAAACACGGCCCCCTCACATATTAAGACGGCAGGATGAGTCACCAGAACCAAGGATGGGTGTTTTTGATGAATCTAACATGTTAAAAATGGAGTTTGAAGTTACAATGGATTTGTATAGGAAGGGGGCGTGTCTGATAAAATGAATATCAAATATCTAAATACTGAATCAAGCAACTATAAGTCTGTGATTACCAGAGGTGACAGCTTGTGGTGATGATCAGTACAAGTTTAGATCATTAAAGACCTCGAAAATCAATTGAGACTATATTGAAATATGATAAGAACATACAAAATTACAATGATTGCAAAGAAACTTATGTACAATACACAAGAAAGTGAACAATACAATTAAGAGACAACAGTCACTAGGTCCTAGGCACAGATTGTCAGAGAGTGGATGAATCTACATGATTGGCCTATCGAATTCACCCATGTCAAAGACTCCCACATTTTTATATGGCCGTGGACCCCCATAACTGAAGATTTGTGTTGTTAACATTTTTCAAAATGCCAAACTTTTCACAATTAAATTAGTCGACAATAGCTGATCTATAAGAGCTTGTAGATCAGCTATTTTCAAATAGCCAAAGTATAAAACATGGTTATAGTGGTTAAACTGATATTTATGCTGCATTTTGCTGGCTGACTAGGTATCTGGCTGGCTATCTGGCTCGCTGACTGACTGACTGACTGACTGACTGACTGCTGTCTGTGAGGTTCAATTCATAAAGGTCTCATAGGTAATTGTATTACTTGTGTAGGCCCTATAAAGAGAAGAATGCATTCGCCATCTGTTTTGAATAAGGGGTGTCATGTTTTGCAATTAATTAAGCTTATCTAGACTATATCTGTTATTAAGGTTTTGTGATTTCTCTCAGACTGTGTATGACTGACTGACTGGCTGACTGGCTAGCTGGGTATCTGGCTGGCTGGCTGGCTGGCTGGCTGGCTGGCTCGCTGACTGACTGACTGACTGACTGACTGGCTGGCTATCTGGCTGCATGTCACCCAGATCACAGTCAAGAACCCTCCCCACACAATCATTCCAGTTGCTGAATAATACAAAGCAAACAGTGACCTAGTTTTCCACGCAGGGAACAAGCGAGAGGGAAAACGCGGCACGGAGTCCACTGCGGAACTGGAGCGGGGCGAAAGTCACCGAGCACAAGCTCAGCCAGCGCTGGGAGAGACGAGGTCTATTTCTGGCACGCCGAGGGTGTGTAAAGAGGAGCAGCATAAATACGGACGGGGGTTAGGACTCAAACGGCCTTGTTTTTCAGGGCACCGGGCAGAGTGGAACCCGAGGGACTTGCCATCCCGAGCGACGGGAGACTCCGGTTCGGAGGGCCCCAGGACCCCGGTCCACGACTTCTTGCCACCTGTAATGTGATTAAACACGCAGGCACAAGAATACTGCAGCGAGCCCCTATCCTGGAGGCCTCGCTGCACAAGGAATGCAGTTCACAGAGAAGGGGCCTCACACATGTGTCACACCATCAATCTGGGCAATGTACACTTTTTTACGCCCGTAGCCTACTACTCCTCCTACATTCTTGCTATATTCTCCCCCCCCCCCCCCCCCCCCTCTTGTTTTCATTGATCTTGGTCTCATTTTGGCCACAGCGGGGCCATTCCGGACTTTCTCCCACCTGTTGCTATGGGGCGGCTTCTGTGAGGAAAAACATGCAGGAGAGGTGCAAGGCCACGCGCAGTTACACACCACTTAAGACCTAAGTACTTCAGGGCACAACACATAGTGAAAATAGCAAATCTTCAAGCTTGTACATCTGCTATGTTTGCTATTTTTGAAAAAACATAAATAATAATAATAATTACCCCATATATATCAAAAGCAGAGGCATGTATTTCACCTGCAGATGTGACATCATGAAGTCACAGTGTGTCCCAACCCTGGATCAACCAGGTGTGATTCTGTGATTTAATACTTTATTAACAGTGTCCAGAACGGAGGTGGCTGCTGTGTCCTCGCCTGGCATGGCCAGACTAATATCACTGCGTAGATATTAGTCTGGAATCTCTGTGTGGAATCTGCATTTCCAAGCGGCAAATTAAAAAAAAGGGCCTCTGGTGATAAACCCGCCCCATATTTGCATACTGGGCCCTGATTGGTGCCCCCACAACTTCGGGGGCAGGGACAACAGAGCAGGGCCAGGTCAAATCTGCTGAGGGCTACTTTTTATGTTTTTTTTGCACTGGCAGATTTGTCTGGTTTCCAGGCTAGCTGTGTTCACCATCCACAGCTCCATTCCAGCTGGAGGCCTTTGCTGCATGCATCAGTGGTTCTCAAACTTTTTCGTGTCAAGGACCCCCAAATTGATATGCATTTGGCCACGGACCCCCATCTGAAAAGGTTTTGTGCCAGGTACACCTGAGAAGATATATTTTTTTAATATGTATTCAAAATGTTCCAAACATTTTCAATATTTTTCAAATATTTAAAAAAAAAAGCATATCTACAAGCTTGCAGCGGGCCACAAAGTGACGTGCTGTGAGCTTGTAGATCTTCTATTTTTCAATAGCCAACATATACTTGGATAAAGTGATTGTGATGCTATAGTAACTACTTTTGCTGGGGACCCCAAGGACCATACTTTGAGAACCAATGCCTTATATAACAGTGATTATTATCACATTATTTTCAAGTAAAGGACCCCCAAATTAATATATATAATTATTTGGCCACGGACCCCCATCGGAAAACATTTTGTGCCAGTGTACACGATTTGAGTTGTTCAAATGTTTCAAACATATTCAAGTTGTATTTGTACTCTTATAGCATATCTACAAGCTTGTATCTTGTACTTGCATCATAGCTACTGTAGCTGTATATTTGAAAAAATAAATAAAGATGTCATTGTGTAAGAGAAAAAGATGACTAAACAAGAATGGGGCATTTCAGATAATTGTATGGACATTCATTGTGGTGAACATAATAATGATACTGCAATTTTGCAGCTGTGTGAGTGTGGGTGGTCACACTGACAAATATTCACTGTTAATGTAACCCAGAGAGTTTAAAACATGTGGGAGTTTCAATATGATCCAAGTAATACACTATAATACTGTATGCTCTGTAGATTATTTTCTTCAAGATTTTCCTTTTATTTCTAAATAGCCCCCGTAGTGGCCACGCCTGTGGGTTGCGGACCTCACTTTGAAAATCAAAATCTGCAAAGTAACTAGTAACTAAAGTTTTCAAATAATTATAGTGGAGTAAAAGAACAATATTTGATTACAATAACTTTTTATTCACTGAAATGAGTCCCGTTTTGTAGTTTTAACTGCAGGTGATTATGATGATAACAAGCCAGACTGAAACGACAAGTGTAACCAAGGCCATATTGTGTTCAAGGAGCAGACATTATAGTTACCTCGATTTATCAACTTCATCTATTGCTATGGTGGCGCTGAGCGTAGCTCGCATGCAATAATTCATCAGACGATTACAAGTCGATTGCGGTTGATTAAGTGAGCTTAATTAATCAGCAGACCTACTACAGTATGTCTCACATAGTTGCTAATGATCCATGACACCTTTGGTGGTTCTGAAACAATGAAGGCTAATGACCCCTTTAACCAATCAAGACCTGAGGCCGAATGTAATGACATTCTTGAATGCAGGCGCAGGTTTCAAGGGTGTTTAATAAAGTCCAACAAAGGTACAAGTGGGAAAGGAAAAGTTCAGGGTGACAACAAACAAGGGCAAACGTGGACGGGACCGTGTGGAGCTGCTGGTGTCTAGACCCAAACAATACTGTCTACTGGCACAGTGGAAGAGGGGGGTATATATAGGAGTGGACTAATGAGGAACAGGTGTGTAAAGTTAATAGGCTGGAGATGAGGATCTCTGGAATGAGGGCGTGGGCGTGGTCATTACACCGATTCTACAAAATGTCTTCTAAATCTGAAAAAAAACATATGTTGCTATATCAGTGGTGCAGTGGTCAAGGACCCCAAAAAATAAATGTATTTGGCACCCAATCTCAAAAATATTTGAGTATAAAATGTTCACTTTATGACTATATATTCAAAGATTTGCAGAGATTTTCAAGATTTTTCAAAAATACCAGATGAGCTATGAGCTTGTATATCTGCTATTTTTTAATAGCCACCTTATAAAAGATGGTTAAAGTGGTTACACAGATGCTTTCCCGGTTTGAATGGGTTAAGCTTTTCAAGCGGTTCACAATTATTCATCAGGACAACTTGGACGGAGCAGACTCAGCCCCACAGGTGGCTCCGGTAGCCCAGAATCCCTCCATGCCTCATGAATTCATCTATAAACTTTAATCGCGCTGAACAAAACCAAATGGACCCTTACGGCCCTTACGGGTCCATTTGGTTTCATTTTACGCTCTCAAGAGTTAAAGATCCATAAGGGTCCATTTGGTTACCAACTCTCCATCATTCAGCATGGGGACCACCTGGAACCGCCTTAAGGACCACTGGTGGTCCCCGGACCACTGGTTGAGAACCACTGGACTAGAGCATGTCTCATAAAACCAGAGCCTTCTATTGGAGGGTTGCGTCAACGAGGGGGCAGAAACAGCGCCGGTCACGTGGGTCATGTAAACTCGAAATAGTGACAAACGCTCATAGACTCCAGTGAGCAGTCTGTCTGGTCTGCTGGAGGTGGTGCCATGGTTTTGCACTTTTTCTGTTTTTCATGTGTCTATGAGGTTGATAGAACTTCATTAAGCCCCCCGGTGGTGTTTTTATGGTGTTTTAAGTCTTCTCTGACTATTTTGAGTTTCTACCTGGAGGCTGAAACCTTGAGGGTCAAACGTGCCAATAGAAAAACAGCCCTTTAGTGACATAGTCAAAACTCCCCCTCATTATCATAACACAACAGGTGTGTGGGCATTAGGAGGAGGAGGGACTAGGACAGGTGGGTAATTTTAACAATTTCTGTACACTTTTTTGAAAAAAATCTTCCTCCTAGTAAAACATAATACCTGATGATTATGTTTTAGGGGGGGGGGGGGGGGGGGGGATCACTGAAAATCACGGCACCCCGTCTTTAAAAGGGGATATTTCACATTCAAAGATGTCATTTTGACGTCTACTCTGGCTTTTGAGTTTCACCCCAGACAGTTTTTTTTCTTTTAAAGTTGCTTGATTCAGTATTTAGATATTTGATATAAATTTTTATCAGACACTCCTTCCTATATAAACCCATTGTAACTTCAAACTCCATTTTAACCATAATAGATTCATTGAAAATGCATGTCCTTGGTTCTGGTGATTGATATTGTCCTACTAATGCGTGAGGGGCCATGTTTTTTTTCAATTACTTTTTTATTTATTTATTTTTTAATGTTCCAAAAGAAACGTATACAAAAATAGCCCCTCCCCCCGTCACCGAAGTGGGGCCGAACACTTTCTGTTGTCCTGTAAACTTCTCTCCTGGTGAGATGAGACAGGCCTGGGAGCTAAGGTTACTCCCTACCTCGCGCTCGCCTCTCAATGAGAATAAATTACTAGGTGCGTCAAAGTGGCTTTCCAGTGAATAGGCCTTTAATCAGGAATTATACAACATCACGCATGGCCTAGTAGGGGGGGGGGGGGGGGGGGGGTATGAAGCCTCTTTGACCTCCTAGACTCTCCTCTGTTCATATTCAAGTATGCCTTTGGTATGATTACAGATTCCTTTCTGTAGTGCTGCGCGTGAAGGAGGTCATTTTGTAACTCTGGCGGTGAAGGAGCATCCATTATTTCATTTAATATAATAGCCGTACTTTGCAAAGACCGGACTAAAGGAACTATTAATATAGAGCAGTGAACATGTGTTGTTTGGCAGCATGGTAGCATGGCTCTTTACCAATTAAGACTGTCATGTTGGTGCGTCGTAGAGGCTGGGGTACAAATGATCAAGAGGTAGTTCACACCCAAAATGGCTATTTCTATCAATTGCTCACTCCATGAAGCCTTGAATTCATAGAGATGTTTGTTTGTCGTTTTATTTTCATTGAAAATAGACAAATGTTTTAAATACAGTATTGCTCGTTAAGATCGGCCCACAACAAGCTTGTAGATTCATTTTTTTTAAAGGTTTGTGGAACTTTTCACCTACAATGCAAAGGAACTGAATTACAAATGAAACCACAAATATCGGCTGAGAAATTTGGGAAATAATAAAAATATTTAAAAAAAGAAAGAAAAGTGAATTCTCTCTGGACCTTGCATTTCATTGGTTACAGTGGTGAAAAGCAACTAAGTACAGTTACCAAGGGCTGCAACTATTATTATTTTCTGATTCTATACATTACTTTTTTTAATGAAACAAGTAATTGAGAAGCACATTTTATTAACGAATCAACTTGAAAAAATAAATACTTTTTTCATAATTGACTAAATCGATTATCTGATTATATCGAATGAAGCCCTTTGTCATGTACTACAGTGTGTGTATCTACAAGTTCACAAGCTGTGAGCTTGTAGATCAGCTGCTTCCGGTATTCTACTGTAATTTGAAAAGTAAAAAAAAAGAAAAAAGATTACTTCGTTAAAATGGATATTTTTTAAAGTAATATATGAAATCGATTAGTTCCATAGTGTTCCATTTCCAATCTGGTCTGCTTATTTCTCGTCATCAAATTCAAAATAACCCTCAGATAATAAAAGCCAACAATAAGATCACTCAGATAACAATAAGATCATATAAACAGTGCAACAAAACCATCAAACAGAGACATATACCTTGTTCCCCTTCCAGCTAGGTGCTAATTGTGGTAGACAGTGGCATGGTGTGTGGCTTCCATAGTTTGTCATTTTAACCTTCCGTCCGTCCGTCACCCATCCTTCCAGGGTCCATTGGCGTCCGTCCTTAACCCATCCTTCCCAGGGTCTATTAGTTTACAAACATTTGCAACACTGTGCAGTCCTTTATGCTCTAGTCACCACCAAGCCCATTTTATTGTTTGCTGCAGCCCCACCCTGGCATCAGCACCAGGTGAACTTGATTACTCTAATTGCAGCTGATTTGCTCCTGTGAGCAGGAAACTCTTCAAGTAAAAGCCTCACAGACCTGATGTTTTGGCAGGAAGTCCTTCAAAATAAAAGTATCAGGGACACCACATTTATACTCCTGGAAACCCCCCTTCGGGTCCGTTACACTTACCTTTAATGGGGGAAAAAGTGAAATACTCTAGCTGTGTGTGTGTGTGTGTGTGTGTGTGTGTGTGTGTGTGTGTGTGTGTGTGTGTGTGTGTGTGTGTGTGTGTGTGTGTGTGTGTGTGTGTGTGTGTGTGTGTGTGCAGGGCCGCATTAACCGTGGAACTTAGTGGAACTTGTGTTCCACGGCCCTCAGCCTGCAGGGCCCTGTGAGAATTGTGTATTTAATGTTTGAGTATTTAAAGAAAAAATGTTGATTTATATTGGTCAAATAGAACCGAATTAGACCCGAAATATTTCGCGCAGGTTGTGCGAATGCACGCGCGCGCGTGCATGTGCGTGAAATTACGCCACTGGGGGGGCCTTTGATTTTGTAGTGTTCCACGGCCCTGAGGGGTCTTAATGCGGCCCTGTGTGTGTGTGTGTGTGCCATTTAAGTTATGTCAGCCCACGGACTGCCTTACCTCAGAGGATTCACTGCAGTGACAAACAGCTCGTCTGGTTTCCTAGGGAACTGAGCAGAGACGTTCTGTGATGATGGAGTTGAGTGCAGAGGAACAACCACTCAACCACTCATTCAATCCGGAAAAGCATCTGTGTCCTTCCAATATATTTATATATATATATATATATATATATATATATATATATATATATATATATATATATATATATATATATATATATATATATATATATATATATATATATATATATATATATATACCCATCACCCATTCTTGAGAATTGGGACAAATCATGTCCTACCAAAAAATAGTTTGGTGGAAATATATTCTTGAAAAATGTGAATTGGCCTGTTATTGCGCCACCATGAGGCTGATTTGAAAGTTTTTAAGTGTCATTTCTTTCTGGGTCAAGTGGGAATGTACACGTGGGAAATTCCACGGAAATCTCATGCTGCCTTCATGATTTGAGGCATTTTGTTCAAAACAAAGTGTCAAAATCTGTAGGAGCAAAAAATGTGTTTTGCAAAAGTCGGCCTCATGGTGGCGCTATGATAGGCTGATCTGAAAAATGTGGGCCAGAGGTTCTGAGGTTCACACACAAGTGATAAAGCTCCCACTTATACTGGTAGCAGAACAAACGTTGCACACAGCTTGGCCAATCTACAAAGCCTACAAAGGTTGTGTGTGATATGCAGTATATATGTGTTTAGAACAGCAATCACTTCAGGATGTCGGGTCAGAACTCCTATCAATGCTCAGGTGAGTCAATAAATGAAGGGAATGTGTGTGACATCAGGGACAACTATCTGCTCTAACTAGTGCTCTTGAGGGCTATCTTGTTCTTGAGGGCTACCGTCAGCTATGAGTCTACCATGTTCATGTGTGTGTTGTTGTGAATGTTGAACATGCATTTTTCTCTGCTTTCTTGTATTGTGTTTCTTACTCCAATACAATCATTTGAAAATGCTTGTTACTATAGTGACTTTAGGTAGAATTTAGAATTTAGTTTATTATTACAACACATACATTAACCATTTAAGCCTTATTTTATATTTTGGCTATTAAAAAATACCCGATTTACAAGGTCACAACGCCTTGCACTGTGACACGTTGTGAGCTTGTTGATTGGTTATTTTTGACATGATTTCTTTGACCAGTTTATTTTTTTTATTAAAAAAAAAAAGTGAATACTTTTTATATTGGCACTGTAAGTACATATATTCTGATGCCAATACTATTGTATTTTTACACAGGTAAAAATTTGAGTACAGCCTTTTTACTCGTAAGAGAATAATTGTAGTGATTCCCTCAAGGGACTTCTACTTAACTTCTGCTTTCACTTAAACATCAGCTCTTCACTGGGTTTTGTTCATCGGGTACAATGGGCAGATGATTCTTCCTCTCGTAGCCGCTGCCAGCATCAGCACCACAGCCGATTGGCTGATGGAATCCCTTCAGCATCAGCACCACAGCCGATTGGCTGATGGAATCCCTTCAGCATCAGCACCACAGCCGATTGGCTGATGGAATCCCTTCAGCATCAGCAGCACCACAGCCGATTGGCTGATAGGGCGGTGTAGGGAATGCGTGCGGACAGCAAGGGCATGCAAGCCGTGTGGAGAGGTCTGTGTGTGATTATCCGGGGGCCGGTGATCAGCACAGAGGCCATGGAAGACACTCACTGGCAGTGCTGCTCTCCCACGCAGCCTGCCGTCATTCAGACACTCACATTTTCTCTCTCTCTCTCTCTCTCTCTCTCTCTCTCTCTCTCTCTCTCTCTCTCTCTCTCTCTCTCTCTCTCTCTCTCTCTCTCTCTCTCTCTCTCTCTCTCTCTCTCTCTCTCTCTCTCTCTCTCTCTCTCTCTCTCTCTCTGATAAATGATACTAATGTACAATGGACAGTGGTGGAAAAAAGTACACAAATGTTTTGCTTAAGTGAAAGTATCAATGCTGCAATGTAGAAGTACTCTGTTACAAGTAACATGTACTCAGAGTACAAAAAGTAAAAGTACTGAAATGTTTGAAAATAGCAGATCTACAAGCTCACAACGCGTCGCGATGTGACGCGTTGTGAGCTTGTAGATCGGCTATTTTCAAATAGCCTAGGTATAAAATAGGGCTAACGTGATTAATGTATGTTTCATAATATAATTTATATCTGAAAAGTAACTAGTAACTAAAGTTTTCAAATAATTGTAGTGGAGTAAAAGTACAATATTTGCCTCTGAGATGTAGTGGAGTAGAAGTAAATGTATTGGAAATTACTCATGTAAAGTACAAATACCTCAAAATTGTTTCCACCACTGGTGCAAAGTATAAATTGTGTGCGTGTGTGCACGCGCGCGCGTGTGTGTGTGTGTTTAGTATGTGTACGTGCGGGTTCACAGCCTTGTTCTGCACTGTCATCATTTGGTAGACAGAAGCACTGCAACTAAGGATGCACTGATGTGAAACTTCTGGTTCAAAACCGATATAGTCAATGTTGCCGTTATGGTCAATAACCGATATTTACCAATGTCAATAATATCTCTACAAATACAAGTACAAATTTTGGCCATTCATGAAAAACACATGTAAACACTGAATTTGAAAAAATGAGAAGAAGAAAAAAAAAAAAACAATGCCTCTTTATTTATTAGACCATAAATAAAGCTTTGAAATGAGAAAATAAGATGAGATATACAATTATCTTAATATTACAGAAATAGGCCTAGGCTACTCTGTTTCAAGTAAAATAGCCTGTATTACAAAAATCTTGAGTAAAAGCACACAAAGTACAGGCATCAAAATATACGTACAAAACAAAAGTAACAGTAATCCCAATTTAGAAACATTTTTAGAAAATTGTAGGAACATTGTACAACCTCACAATTCGTCACATTGTAGATCTGTCGTTTTCAAATAGCCAAAGTAGCCTACAGTACAAAATAGGCTTTGTTGTTAACGGGTCATTTCTATTACATAAGCAAATCTGCAAAGTAACTAGCAACTAAATATGTCAAATAATTGTGGAGTAAAGAAGTACAATATTTAAATGTAAAGTGTAAAATAACAGTACTTGAGTAAATGTACTTAGTTACTTTCCATCTGCTCTGGCTCCTGGTTCTTGGAAAGCTGTCTTTCTGAATGCTCTTCCTGGGATGTAGGTTCCACTTAATTACTGGGATGAAAGGGATTACTACTGTGTGTTCGGCCGTGTTGTTTCAAAAACAAGGATTGGACTCACTGCCCGAATAATTGGAGTCAACAGGAGTCCATTTTTTGGGAAATCCAAGTGGAAGAAGGGATATGGTTGCTGTCGGGCAGAAAACTCTTAGTCCACGTTTTAACTTTTTGTGTTTTTTCGTAAATGAACGCCCTACTTGATCATACTACAGCGTCACACAAAAGCATCAAAAGTAGCAGATCTACAAGCTCGAAACGCGGTATAACGTTATATAGTAGTGTATATTTGTGTGTCTTCTTAAATGTCATCATGATTTGAGTGGACGGGGATCTCATTTTAAATAAGCCAAGTGCTTTTATGAGCGATCCATTTTAGAGGACCTTGTATTGTGAATTGTACTTCCATGTAGGCTACTTTTACCATGTCTTTCTAAATAAAGTATTCAATCAATCAATCAAAAGTACTAACATTTTTGAAAATAGCCGATGCGACGCGTTGTGAGCTTGTAGATCGGCTATTTTCAAATAGCATATAGGTATAAAATAGGGCTAAAGTGGTTAATGTATGTTCTATAATGTAATAATTCATATCTAACTGAAGTTAGTAACTAGAAACTAAAGTTGTAGTGGAGTAAAAGTACAATATTTGCCTCTGAGATGTAGTGGAGTAGAAGTAAAAGTATAGACAATTGGAAATACTCCAGTAAAGTAAAATGACCTCAAACCTGTACTTAAGTACAGTACTTGAGTAAATGTACTCAGCTACTTTACACCACTGCCTATATGTGGTATGCGCCTTACCCACTAGGTGCGCCAGCAGCGCCCCATTGTAATAACACTGTTATAAACATTTTATTACACTATTATAAGCTGACTCTGGGGGGTACAAATGCAACCGAATGAGTCTGTCGTCACGGGTCCATTTGGTTACAGTTGTACCTCCCTCTCAGAGTTAAATGGACGCTGAGGAGTTTACTGTGTAGTGTACATGCCATAATCTGCATTTAAAGCTCCAGTTGGACACGTAACAGCAGAGAAATCACATTATTAGAGGATTACAGGGAGTCTTCCTGTAGCTGGTCTCCTGCTACATGACATGGAGGACAGGCTAAAAAAAGACATTTAGGCCTACTCACGTACTCCACTACATCTCAGAGGGAAAATATTGTACCTTTTTTTACTCCTCTACAATTATTTGACAGCTTTAGTTACAAGTTACTTTGCAGTTTTAGATGATTAATAACTAATAGAATTATTAATCAAAAATATAATTTTATTAGGAAAATAAAACAATTTTTGAATATCCTAAGTTATGAAATGGAAAAGTAGTTAATCTATCTATCTATAATTATAGTCCCAATAACATGACATAATGATGATATGATTCTTACATCGACATCTGCATAATGGTACTTTTGCTTTTGATGCCAGTGCTTTCTCACTTTTAGTCAAGTCATTTTTTTATACAGGACTTTTACTTATAACAGGGTATTAGTAACATTGTGGCATTGCTCCTTTTACTTAAAGGACGACATCACCCATTTTCAACCTATCTTCATATAATTGGTCCTCACAAATGCTCATTATAATATGGTACCATGTTTGTCTATTGTTAGTCTGTGTCTCAGAGGAGGGCTGTGGACAGTTCACAAACCCGCCTACCAGTGACATTATAGGCGAGAATCCAAGCTAATAGAGACACGTGAGCGACTACAAATTCACGCCCACAATTGAGAGAGTGCCATCATTCGGGATTAGGGAGAACGGTGTACTGCAGGTCAGCCCATAGAAGCCACTGAATTCAACTGTAGTTAGCCTACTTTTAAAATAATCCTACATGAACTGCAGACTATTATATTGATTTGAATAAATATATGTTTCCAAATGTATACCCCATACATTTGGAAACATATATTTATATATATTTAAACATATATTTATTAATTTGTCACTTGAATGGGTTTACCCCATAATGTTAACAGAGCAGAGGGGAGGCGGCAGACAGACAAGAAGTCACATTTCAATGACATCATTGTCTTTACGGGCGCCGACTTTGAAGAGGGGAATTCTCAAGTCTACATCCCGACCAGACCATGACCATCCCGACAGACTTTGTTCACGTCTGTATATATTTGGAACATGTGGTGTATATTAATTCAATACCTGCCGTGGAGCTCCGACGGTACATGAGAAATTAAAACGTGTGGGTTTACCTTTGTATATTAACTTGCCTGATGTAGTTGTAACTACTAAATGGCCAGAAATTATGAACCCCAGGTTAGTATTAATCAAAAATAAGCCTTGCAAGACGCCGTTTAGAAGCAAGTTAATCTTCCAAAATAAATAGCCTAAATGTTATAGTATAAAATAAAAATGATACATGAGAGACACAAATGTATTGAAAACCTGGGACCAAGGGATGCGTCCGGGACGTACCATGCAACCACTTAAACTTAAGATTTCCAATGCAAGCACTTTTGACACACTGATGGAGTATTATATATTATAGTATATTGTGGGCTGGTATATTGCGATGGCAGTTAACTCAAACAACTTTTTAGGACACAACACAAATCCCTACAGCCTCAGTAATCAACCAGTGAAACCAATGTATTTTACGATGACTCTCGCATGGATTGCATTGACAGCTGCAGTAACCCGTTCTCCCTTACCCCAATAAGTAGCGGCACTGTCTCGACTGTGGGCGTGAATTTCTAGAATTTCTAATTTGTAAAAAAATATATAATCTAAGTACGATGATTGGCCAATTTTTTTTATAAATAAATAAAATCGTCCCTTTTTACGGTTATTGTTTTACTTCGAAGAGAGTTTACCAAATTCAATATGTGTCAATATGTCTGATTTCATTTTTGTTGGGTGCAAACCTTGTATTCCAATTTGTATTACTCTTGATGCGTTGTGAGCTTTTGAATCTGCTGTTTTCACTACTTTTTCTTACACTTCTTTACACTTCCTGGTGCCACTGCAAAATACTCAATGCATTTTTCCCATTGACTTTTCCAAAAATATTTATCAATTAATTTAAGCCTAGAATCAAGCCAACCAGGATGGTGAATCATGACCATAAAACGTTTGATTCTGTAAAAAAAAATGTTGAAAACGGCAAAACAAAGGGTATTTATTAAATATAGTATATCATATAATTAAATATAAAATAAAATAAATCACAGAATCAAACATTTTATGGTCATGATTCACCAGGATCCTGGATGGCTTGATTCTAGGCTTAAATGAATTGATATAAATATTTTTGGAAAAGTCAATGGGAAAAATGAATTGAGTATTTTGCAGTGGAACCCGGAAGTGGCCGCAACTGCGATGCCCTATTGGCCCATGTTCGGGGGAAGGATAAAGGGGCACGGAGGGTGATAATTGTCACTGAACAAATTCCTACGGCCAGGGGCGGCCCCTGTCAGAAGGGAGTGTTGGGCGGGAGGAGTAGGACAAAGGCTCTACGTCCTCCTGGTGGGGGCTCCTCACTGGTAGGTGAGTCAGTGGGATACAACAGCAGTGACAACACACAGTAAACGTGTGTGGAGAGGAATCAATTGGCATAACGACTAAGTTGGGGAGAAAAAGGGGGTACATTTGTTTTTGTTATTTTTAAGAAAAAAAGATGGAGATAAGAGGTTTCTGCCCAACAGTAACATTAACAACATACTGCATACTATACAGCTGATATACAGCTGATATTGTCGTTTTCAAGTTATTATTAAGTCACAAGCTTGTGTTAATATGTTTTCATTGGTTCAATATTTTGTTGTTGTCGGGCAGAAACCTTTTGTCTCCATACTATTTTTTTTAGGTAACCCATATATACCTATATATTTATAGGTATAGGTAACCCATATATACCTATAGGTAACCCAATAGGGACATAGGTTTACACATGTGTGTGAGAGAGAGCAATCAAACACACGCACGCACGCACGCACGCACGCACGCACGCACGCACGCACGCACGCACGCACGCACGCACGCACGCACGCACGCACGCACGCACACACACACACACACACACACACACACACACACACACACACACACACACACACGGTTATCACTGCTCTATCTATCTATACACAGCAGCATCACCACCGTGCTACTGGTTGCTATGGAGACCACCTACACAGCGAGCAGCAGCAGAGTGTTGTATTCATTATGTCAATCTGTCTGTCTGTCTCTCATCAGTCTGTCCTCTTCACTTCTGTCTCTCACTCTGTCTGCCTGTCCTCTTTATCTCTCTGTCTGTCTCTCTCATCTGTCTTTCGTCTGTCTTTGTCTCCCTCTCATCTTTCTGTCCTCGGTCTCTCTCTCTCATCTTTCTGTCCTCGGTCTCTCTCTCTCATCTTTCATTCCTCTGTCTTTCTTTCTGTCTCTCTCTCATCTTTCTGTCTCTCTCATTTCTGTCTTCTGTCCTTCTGTCTCTCTCTCTCATCTTTCTGTCCTCTGTCTTTCTGTCTCTCTCTCATTTCTGTCCTCTGTCCTTCTGTCTCTCTCTCTCATCTTTCTGTCCTCTGTCTTTCTGTCTCTCTCTCATTTCTGTCCTCTGTCCTTCTGTCTCTCTCTCATCTTTCGGTCCTCTGTCCTTCTGTCTCTCTCATCTTTCTGTCCTCTGTCCTTCTGTCTCTCTCTCATTTCTGTCCTCTGTCCTTCTGTCTCTCTCTCATCTTTCTGTCCTCTGTCCTTCTGTCTCTCTCAGCTTTGTCCTCTGTATTACTGTCTCTCTCATCGTTGTCCTCTGTCTTACTGTCTCTCTCATCTTTGTCCTCTGTCTTACTGTCTCTCTCATCTTTGTCCTCTGTCTTTCTGTCTCTCTCATCGTTCTGTCCTCTGTCCTTCTGTATCTCTCTGTCCTCTGTCTTTCTGTCTCTCTCATCTTGCTGTCCTCTGTCCTTCTGTCTCTCTCATCTTTGTCCTCTGTCTTTCTGTCTCTCTCATCGTTCTGTCCTCTGTCCTTCTGTATCTCTCTGTCCTCTGTCTTTCTGTCTCTCTCATCGTTCTGTCCTCTGTCCTTCTGTATCTCTCTGTCCTTTGTCTTTCTGTCTCTCTCATCTTGCTGTCCTCTGTCTTTCTGTCTCTCATCTTTGTCCTCTGTCTTTCTGTCTCTCATCATTGTCCTCTGTCTTACTGTCCCTCTCTCATCTTTCTGTCCTTCTAGCACAACAAAAAAGGGGAAATTAGCATGATGTGAAAATGCCACGTGTCCCATCCATTTATCCTAGTTAAAGATAAATAGTTAACAATATATCTATGCTCTATGCTATAATGGCAGGGAATACCTGCTTGTAGATTTGCTATTTTAAAAAAAATCTTGTACAAATGCGAAACATTTGAAATATATATATATATATATATATATATGTATATATATATATATATATATATATATATATATATATATATATATATATATATATATATATATATATATATATATATATATATATATATATATATATATATATATATATATATAGTGTTTTAAAAACATTTTAACAACACCAATCTTGTATGGGGGGGGGGGGTCTGCGGACATATATATAATCTATTCGGGGGTCCTTGAGATGACAAAGTTTGAGTATTGGTATAGAAAATGTCCCTGACAAGTGGTGGGTGAAGCCATCTTATCTTAAAGGAGCTCCATCATAACAGCACACAAAATAGTCCTACACTGCCCCCCTGTGGAGAAGTATGACATTTCTGACATTGATAGGATTTTAAAATGTACACACGCACACACACACACACACACACACACACACACACACACACACACACACACACACACACACACACACACACACACACACACACACACACACTAACCAACTATGTTTGATTTTTGCAGCGCTATATCCACCAAACACTACTGCTGGGGCAAACTGGAAGTTGGGGAGGCTGCAGGAGTTCATGGACACCTGGAACTGGAACAGTGTTTTGCTCCAAATCCAAAGGAAAGCATCAAGGTTAGAGCCAATGAGACAGAAAATCAAAATCAGAATGAATGGCAGCAGTTGTGTGACTTTCACTTACAATACCACATGAATTAATTAAATTCACTTGTTACTCTTGCAGGCTGGAAGCCATCCCAGACTGGTGTAAGAATGGCAACAACTACTATGCTGGTAATGGCAGGTGCTGCACCCTTTCCAGAGGAATTGGAGCAGCACTTAATTGCCATCAGGGGAAACTGGTGCACCCTTCGCACAACATCCATGACCTTCACAAGAGGCTCCACCGCCTGATGGAATCACAGCAACAGGCATTCATCACGCATGAGAAGCCACTGGACCTCATTATGAGCGGGATGGACACCACCACCACCTGGCTCCCGCCATGCCACCATATAAGTCGAAGGATTATCAAGAGACTAGCGACACTAAAACTGTACATGCTCTTAAAGCAAAAGACGACCCAGGCTGTTGACGTTGGGCAATGTGACAGCAGGTCTGCTCTCAGAGCAACTTCAATACAGTAATCCTGTTTTCCTTATGAACTGCTCGGTAGAAGGAATTCGTTTTTTGTTTGTTTTTGCGAACGCGGAAGGAGGCGCGGCGAACTCCGACCAAGTGGAGCATACTATGAAACTCGGCTCGGCTTGTGTGTCTGTCTGTGTGCAGTATGTGTGCAGCCGCGCCCCCATGTCACTCACGCTCTCATTGGCTGCCCCCATGTGAGTCACGCTCTCATTGCCTGCATGCACTACAGTGTGGCTGAAATTCGCCTGTGCCCCTGGGTGACTCATTACACTCCTCTGAGAAAAATATAGCAGCGACAGTCAAAAATAACACATCTACAAGCATCTACACGAGTTCATCTATTGGGATATCTAAGAATTCCATGTCATTTGTGCATATTTCAGGCCGGATGGCAAGTAATTGCTCATTCCTTTCTATTCTTCTTATTGTTATTTTCGAGCTGCGTTCGCTTCCAGCGTTCGCGCGTCTTACTTGTTTCTAAATTAGCTGTTTTTCAAAGATACTGTACATAATGTCTTCTGAAGTAAGAAAAATCACACCCTGTGTGAAGGAAGCGGTGCCTTTGATGAGCTTATTTAATTGGGCTATATATGAACTAGAGAAACAATGTTAAATCCCTGTAAATTAATTTGAAGGCTCCTGAACAGCACCACTGGAAGCAAATCACGTGCGCACGTGTGTGTGTGTGTGTGTGTGTGTGTGTGTGTGTGTGTGTGTGTGTGTGTGTGTGTGTGTGTGTGTGTGCGTGCGTGCGTGTGTGTGTGTGTGCATGTCTTTAAGTGGCGCAACGGTGGGCCTCGCAGGTCCGCATGTTACGTGTGTGTGTGTGTGTGTGTGTGTGTGTGTGTGTGTGTGTGTTTGTGTGTGTGTGTGTGTGTGTGGTATATTGAAATAGCATAGTTCTAGAAATACCTAAGATGATCACACATAAGGACTCACGTGGCTTGATTTGAACCACACAAAGAACAGATCTAGAGACACACATCCCCCGCATGATGCTACACACTCTCCTATGGTCAATGACTAACAGTGATCTAGGGCAGCACATGGTCTTTGTACAGTACTTACATACATGTATCCATGCATAATATCACATACCAATATACACTAATATACCAGTCCAGTACCCATATTGTAATGCACTCACACTACAATGTAACCATGCACATTACTAATGAAGGCCTACTGTGGTCAGCCTTATAACTGATACTAGAGAGATTCTAGATTAGGTGCAGAAAGAAACCTCAAAGCCTTTTCACAGGGAATAAAGGACACATTCCATGGGGTGTCCATGGGGTCCAGCTCTCATCGACCTTCTGACCTTAGTTGACCACTACATTGTCTTATCTAACTTATGTACAATGGACTCACACACACCCACCCAAACTTAATTTAGCACACACACATTTACACACCATCTCAGTATTTGTAACACACACACACCTACGTGCACACTGAAGCGCATCCTTGCATGCCCATACACACACATAGGATGCACACTGGTTACGCATCTGGATCAGAGCACATACACCTCGTATATAGAAAACAGCATGCATGTGCACACACACTGGGTATAAATATCCACTCTGAGTTGAGTTCTGTCTCTTTTCCTGCTGAAGCTGCCATGTGATGTTAACTCTTTACTTTCCTTAAATAAAGTAACCAAGTAGAAGCCATGCCTGGACTCGCTCATTCTTCTCAATAGAGGCAAATAGTCCCACATATTAAATGCACTTTTACAACGTGTGTGTGTGTGTGTGTGTGTGTGTGTGTGTGTGTGTGTGTGTGTGTGTGTGTGTGTGTGTGTGTGTGTGTGTGTGTGTGTGTGTGTGTGTGTGTGTGTGTGTATGTGTGCACGTGCGCGCGCGAGCACATGTGCAGTGGCTTGTGTGTGTGTGCATGTCTTTAAGTGGCACATGTGTTGCAACGATACGCCTTGCAGGACCGCATGTTCTGTGTGTGTGTGTGTGTGTGTGTGTGTGTGTGTGTGTGTGTGTGTGTGTGTGTGTGTGTGCGCGTGTGCGTGTGTGTGCGCACGCACGTGTGCAGTACTGGCTTGTGTGTGTGTGTGTGTGCATGTCTTTAAGTGGTGCATGTGTTGCAACGGTGCGCCTCGCAGGACCGCATGTTACGTGTGTGGGCGTGTGCATGTGCAGTGCTGGCTTGCTTGTGTGTCTGTGTGTGTGCGCGTGCGTGCGTGGATGTCTTGAAGTGGCGCATGTGTTGCATCTTTGCCGTGCTCAAACGGACGGACGGACGGATGGACGGACGGACGGACGGACGGACCCACACACACGGTCAAATGTAGAGCGGCTGGCACCGCTAAAAACAATCAAGAACATATCCCTGTTTTGTATCCTTTTTTTTTTTTTTTAATATAGGAACGTGACATCTAATTTGAGAACTATTACATCAGGGGTCTTCAACGTTTCCACTACACACTGTATAGAATTGTGTTGCACATTCAACTTTTTCATAGATGGCATACATAGCTTCATAGTGACATGATGCTGACATGATTCTGACATGATATTGACATGATACTGTCTGACCTATTAGCACTATTATGTAAAGTGTAGAGTAAACAAAATGACTTAAACATATATATATATTCAAATATTTGCACAAATTTTCACTTGCACTTGGTGCCGCGCTATGAGCTTGTAGATCTGCTATTTTTGAATAGCCAAAGTATAAAATAATGGTTAAAGTGGTTAAAATCTAAAATGACCCCCATATTGAATGGGTTAAAGTAAAGGGGGAAAAAAAAACGTTTCGATACCCATCATGTGTGTATCGGTCAGAGATACAGAGTACCTGTCCGACTGATGCCAGTGTGTAATCTAAAAACATCTGGGACAGTAGTCAATAAGACAGGGTCAATTTTCAGAGAAGCATAACCCCGAAGGCATTTCGTGTTTATTTTTGGTATACAACATTTCTAGGGGTATTAAGGGGTGCTGAATCCAAATCTGCTGTATACCCAGCGCAAAAATGTCAATTAAGGCCTCAAAATTGAGAAATTCAACATGGCCGCCAGCGCCAGGACCTCTTTCCAAAAAAACAGGTGCTAAATCCACATTCTTTATTCTACTGACATGAAACTTTGCACAGAACATCTGCACTTATGGGGGAAGAAAGTAGGAATATAGCTGGGGTGCAACCATGAGAGTAACAGGGTGTTTTTGACTGTCTAACTGTAATCTTTGTATTAGTACGGTCCGAAAGTGAGGTTCTGTGACCATCCTTTGGCAAGTACGTTTTGACGATTGATTTGACCTCTATGGACCCTTTAGAAAAGATTTAGCCCCCAGGTCCCTCCCAAAAATCCCGGCCTTTTTTGCTAGACAGCCAAATTCAAAATGGCGCCCGGCGCCATCTCTAAAAATTAACTTTTGATCTGAATGACCTAGAATCATGTATGAAGGCACTTTTCCATACAAGTCAACCATGAGGATTCCAATTCTGACACAATTTTAATTGTAAGACCTCGTTTTGACTCCGAAATTCAAGATGGCCGACATCCAGTAGAGTAAAAACTTATACCCAGGGGGCAAAGGGGGGTATGCTGCATTTGCCCTGCCATAAAAGGTTGGCCACCAGAAATAATATCTATGACCCAGTAGGATCACAACCTATATGGACAACCCGGTCACCTTGCTGCTGGAAATCCAATATGGCCGCCTCAATATTATCAGAAAATAGCTTTGGCAATAACTTTTGAACCAGATGGGCTAGAAATAAAAACTTGGTGTCTATTTCATGGTTTCAGAGCATGAGAAACTCAATGGAATACTTATCTTTATGATTGGGTGTGTCTGGACCTTTCATTTGCATATTTCCAAGATGGACGCCACGCGAAAATGAGTTTTACTATGACTTTTACAGTGACAGCTGACTGTTATGGCAAAAAGTCTGCTTTTTAAGTAATATGAACACATTTGGTCAGTTTGAGCTTTAATTTATATGTCAGAGTCGTGTAATCCGGGATGCAGAGATGGTAGTCAAGGCAGCAGTGGAGACTAGCCCATTTACAGTGAGCACATCATCCATGATCAACATATCTACAGGACAGTGTGCTGATTCCACAGTCAAGGACGACTTGATGAGTGTGAAAGAACTGGGTCTGAAGGCACTGTGTGAGTCACTGTCCAGTGAACAGAAGAAGACCAGCATAATGAAGCTTAACACTTTCTACACTCAAAACACAAAATCTAAGGGGAAAACCTCAGCACCTGCAAGAGTAATGAAATTACTGCCCTCCTGCGCATGACCCAAATCATAGCCAGTGGTGGAGAACTCAACCTTGTTGACTTTATAGGCAACCATGAGTGCAGTGACTTCCCCCCTTCCCTCTTCCAGGAAGATGGCAGGATGAGAACAGGTACCAAGGCAAGCCTTGTTAAGGTCCTGAAAGAGGAGACCAAAGTTGCATGCATCCCTGACCTGCCTACAGAAGACATAAAAACAGCAGTAGTTATTGATGCCATGTATGCCATGCGCCATTGGTCGTTCCTGAAAGGTGAAGCATTTGGAACAATCGCTGAACGATACCAACGTCTGCTGTTGAATGATGTGCCTGCTGGCACAGAGATCATTCACTTCTGTTTTGACCGGTACAGTGGACCTAGTCTTAAGACAGCTGAGCAAGAACACAGATACTGTATGCTTGACCAAAACCTACCAAAGAATATGAAGTCAGTATGCATTACACAGCTCCAGATCCTCAGGAGTTTTTTGCTGTGTCAGCTAACAAGGCAAACCTATTGAGTTTCCTCTGTGACGAATGGTGTGAAAATGTGAAACTTAAGTCGGCCCTTGGTCCAACACATCTTTACCTGGGTGGGGGGTTTAAAGAAGAGACAAGGAGTGTGGTGATCAAGGAGGGGTCTATTGAAGATGTCCCTGCACTAGAATCCACACAACAGGAGGCTGATACAAGAATAATACTCCACACCCTGTACAGTGTCCAGAATGACAAAGTTGACAGAGTTGTCATCCATGCCAATGACACAGACATCATCATCATGTGCCTTTACTATGCAGCAACCCATCTCAGATGCCTTCCAGAGCTGTGGGTGAGAACAGAGCAAAATTCATACCTTCCTATCCATTAAATGGTATCAGCACTGGGGCTCGCACAGTGTCGTGCCCTGCCCTTTATCCATAGTTTAAGTGGCAGAGATACTGTAGCACCAGCTATCCCTTCTTCACTGGGAAGAAGGCATGGTTCAAGGCCATCATGCGTCTGGATCTCTGCACTTGAGGAGTTTGGTGAAAACTCTTATGATTCCCTCTCAGATGACGTCCATCAATCAGGCACGAGACCTCACAATTGCTGTATATACATCCAAAGCGGACCACCAGGAGGATTTTGACCTGAGTAAGCTTAGAGTGTACAAGTTCCTCAATAATAGATCAACCCTCTTAAAGCTGCTGCCCCCGACAGAGAATGCCTTTGACCTGCACCTGAGAAGAGCTGTTCTAGCAACCATAATAGATAAATGTGCACATATCGCCAAGCCGGATATTCCTTCTTTCACAGAGTATGGATGGTCTCTCAGTGCTAGCAATGCAGTCCCCCTTGCATCTACCGAGCCAGCCTGGCCTGTGTCAATGAACAAGGCAATATCATGCAGCTGTATCAAAGGCTGCCAGAAAAACTGTTCCCGTGCAAAGAAGGCAATTCCATGCTACTTAGGATGCCGTTGCCAGGGACTGGAGACACGATGCAGCAGGATCAGTGCAACACATGACAACAGTGACAGTGAATAGCATTGTACCATAGTATCATTGGCTTTAGAAGCAGGCAAGACAGCACCATAGAGGTCAAAATGAACCTTTTGTAGGCAACCTCAACTCCGCCTTTACTCTATTTGTCACTAAGTAGTCTATCTTTTGTTATGTTACTTGAATGCATACCACTATGTTAATTTGTATAGCCCTAAAGTTGAAGTTTTTGGCAAGTCTTGGAGTGTGCATGTGTCTGTTTATATTGTATTTAGTTTATTAAAATGATACATAAGATACATTGTGGGCTTTTTCTCCGATTTTTCTCTGCAATCATCCCCACAACTATAGATCTATAAATCAATAAATCTGAGGGAAAATGTAATACCATACATTATTTATGACTGCAGCCATATTGACAACATATAAATTAAAGCTCAAACTGACCAAATGTGTTCATATTGCTTAAAAAGCAGACTTTTTGCCATAACAGTCAGCTGTCACTGTAAAAGTCATAGTAAAACTCATTTTCGCGTGGCGTCCATCTTGGAAATATGCAAATGAAAGGTCCAGACACACCCAATAATAAAGATAAGTATTCCATTGAGTTTCTCATGCTCTGAAACCATGAAATAGACACCAAGTTTTTATTTCTAGCCCATCTGGTTCAAAAGTTATTGCCAAAGCTATTTTCTGATAATATTGAGGCGGCCATATTGGATTTCCAGCAGCAAGGTGACCGGGTTGTCCATATAGGTTGTGATCCTACTGGGTCATAGATATTATTTCTGGTGGCCAACCTTTTATGGCAGGGCAAATGCAGCATACCCCCCTTTGCCCCCTGGGTATAAGTTTTTACTCTACTGGATGTCGGCCATCTTGAATTTCGGAGTCAAAACGAGGTCTTACAATTAAAATTTTGTCAGAAGTGGAATCCTCATGATTGACTTGTATGGAAAAGTGCCTTCATACATGATTCTAGGTCATTCAGATCAAAAGTTAATTTTTAGAGATGGCGCCGGGCGCCATTTTGAATTTGGCTGTCTAGCAAAAAATGCCGGGATTTTTGGGAGGGACCTGGGGGCTAAATCTTTTCTAAAGGGTCCATAGAGGTCAAATCAATCGTCAAAACGTACTTGCCAAAGGATGGTCACAGAACCTCACTTTCGGACCCTACTACAGTATAAGCCCCACCATTTATCTTTTGAAAATTCTCCTAAAACAGCATGCTTACAGTAAAATGCTTATATATCCAGACTTATAAGGGCTACTGGCATAAACTTGGTACCTGAAGAAAGCTAAGACTTGGGGGATTCCAATGTTGGTGTCCAACACTGTACAGTTATTACCAAATTGCTGTAGTATTCCTGCAAACACTGAAGAAATGTCATTTTTGTATCCTCGCCTATATAAAGATTACAGTTAGACAGTCAAAAACACCCTGTTACTCTCATGGTTGCACCCCAGCTATATTCCTACTTTCTTCCCCCATAAGTGCAGATGTTCTGTGCAAAGTTTCATGTTAGTAGAATAAAGAATGTGGGTTTAGCACCTGTTTTTTTGGAAAGAGGTCCTGGCGCTGGCGGCCATGTTGAATTTCTCAATTTTGAGGCCTTAATTGACATTTTTGCGCTGGGTATACAGCAGATTTGGATTCAGCACCCCTTAATACCCCTAGAAACGTTGTATACCAAAAATAAACACGAAATGCCTTCAGCATTGTATTAGGGCCGGGACTTTATCGCGTTAATTTCGATCAATTAATTACAAAAAAATTATCGCGTTAAAAAAATTAACGCATTTTAATCGCGCCTATTTTTTCACCGCGGAACGTTTCTCACTGGACGAGTTTCACACGGACCTATTATCCAGCGCACCAGGTTGGTGCGCTGGTATTATCGGTCCGCCTGAGAAGCTGTCTGAGAAGTGAGAACGACGTGGTTCTCACAACAACAGAGCAGCCACTGAATGAAGACGTGCCGCATAGCCTGCTTGATAATGTTGGCTGGGCAAATCAGAATCTGTAATGGATGCCGCCCCCCACGCGCGCGTTTGTCCCGTTTGGGGGGGGGGGGGGGGGGGGGGGGCTTGCACGATGCGGTGCGGGTCACATGCGCGCGATTTTTTAAAATAATTAATTAAACGACTATAAAACAACTAACAACAACACACTCTACCAGCCTCCAATGGTGGAAAATAGCAGATCTACAAGCTCACAATGCCTTGTGCTTGTAGATCTGCTATTTTCACATGGTTACTGTATGTTTTATAATATTAATCGAAATCTACAAAGTAACTTGTAACTAAAGTTTTAAAATAAGTAAAATATTTGCCTCTGAGATATAGTGGAGTTACTGGAGTAGAAGTAAAAGTATTAAAAAATTGGAAATAGGCGTATTCGAGAGTCAAGTGCAAATACCTCAAAATTGTACTTAAGTACAGTTCTTGAGTACATGTACTTAAAGACGTTTACCAAAATCCATTTGAAAACATTTTTTTTCATTGATCTCAGGTCAAATATTGATGTGCGATTAAAATGCGATTAATTTAGATTAATTAATTACAAAGCCTCTAATTAATTAGATTAATTTTTTTAATCGAGTCCCAGCCCTACATTTTATACAAGCACATTTTCTGAAATTCTGCCTAGTCTTGGTCCAGGGACTCTCAGGGTTACAGACCTGTAAGGGTCATTTTGGAACCCTGAGAGTCCCAAGTGTACAAATGGAACCACATGGAACCGTAGGAACAGGTTTTATTTATTTCATTCCATTAATAATTGTTAAACTATGCAGCTACAAGTTAATAAGATAATAACGTAAAGAGTACAGTAAGTGTAGAATAAATACAATATAAAAATACAATATAACTGTAAATGACATCATCATCATGTGAGGAATTACGTGGTTATCTGAATGGCATACTCGCTGATACCGATACCAGCATTTATCAGCAAAAGATGCCGGTACTGGTATCAGTGTTGGAACAACTCTAGTTAGGGCGGGGCACAAGGATTACAGCAAAAAAAAACTCATCTCACGACTAAAGATCTTTGTCAGACTGTTGACTCACACAATTTTAATTTAATTAGGGGTGAGGCCACTTTTTTTTTGAGGGCACAAAGGCCAAATGCCAGGACAGGAAGGCCATCAATTAAAACAATGATTTTTAATTCCACGGATATAATGAATTTAACTTGAAGGTTACGGATGATTGAATTTTAATATACAGTAGTACAAGAAAGGTATATCTGTGAAATACAACCCATTTATTTCACAAAATAATGTATTGGCAAATTACCAATATACAAAGTCATATTGGTCTCAATATTTGTCACATTCAGCCCTGGACTTCACTGATAGGTATATGAATCACATTAGATTCAGAGATTAGAGATTGTATGTATTTTCCCCACAAGTTTCCCTCTCTCTCTCCCCACTCTCTCTCCCCCCTCTCTCTCCCCACTCTCTCTCCCCTCTCTCTCCACACTCTCTCCCCCCCCCCTCTCTCTCCCCTCTCTCTCCACACTCTCTCCCCCCTCTCTCCCCACTCTCTCCCCCCTCTCTCTCCCCTCTCTCTCTCCCCTCTCTCTCTCCCCACTCTCTCTCCCCACGCTCTCTCCCCACGCTCTCTCCAAAGCGTTGCTTGGCTTCGCGGCATTTTAAGCTGGAATATAGGCTCAAAATCAAACCTGGTAATGTGCAGCTTTTCACTTGATGTTGAATCTCAACTAGACAACTGGTGTCTACCGTATTGACAGGGAAACGGTTAAATCAGCGTGGGCAGTGCCAGCTAGACTGTGTGTGTGTGTGTGTGAGAGAGAGAGAGAGAGAGAGAGAGAGAGAGAGAGAGAGAGAGAGAGAGAGAGAGAGAGAGAGAGAGAGAGAGAGAGAGAGAGAGAGAGAGAGAGAGAGAGACAAGGATTTAACAGTAGTAACTTTAGCCTATTTTTTAACCATGCCCCACAAAAGGCTAAATATCAACACAAGGCTTACATTTCAAAATCAGACACACATCTTTTAATTAGAATGATTATCAGTCGGAAGCTCTGTCTGTCTGTCTGTCTGTCTGTCTGTCTGTCTGTCTGTCTGTCTGTCTGTCTGTCTGTCTGTCTGTCTGTCTGTCTGTCTGTCTGTCTGTCTGTCTGTCTGTCTGCCTGCCTGTCTGTCTGTCTGTCTGTCTGCCTGCCTGCCTGTCTGCCTGCCTGCCTGCCTGCCTGCCTGCCTGCCTGCCTGCCTGCCTGCCTGCCTGCCTGCCTGTCTGTCTGCCTGCCTGTCTGCCTGGCTGCCTGTCTGTCTGCCTGCCTGTCTCACATAACACCACACTGACTGACAGCTTTCCTTTTCTCCAGATGAAGTCAGTGTGGGTTGCAGGTCCCAGCTAGTCTTACCTCACAGCTCCTCGCTGTAAGCTTGCAGCTAGCAGGTGATTCTGTGTTATTAGAAAGAAAGTGACGGCCGAGCTACATCGGGCGCGTCAACGTGCTTCTAGTGGAACTTACTGTCGTACGTATATGATTGAAAAGCTTCAAATGACGCCAATCACACCAGCGACACCAGATGTGTGCATAGCATATGAGCTTTTTCTGTATTGACACATTATAGTGATAATATCTATATCTATACTCCCCTTTAGCTGCCCCTGTCTCAAACACTTTGGAAAGTAGTGTAACTAATACATGCTGTATTCCTTTACCTGCATTATAATAAAACTAAATGATAACTGCTGTTAACTGTATAAAACAATATATTATAACTGTTGTTAACTGTATAAAATAATAAATTATAGCTGTTGTTAAGTGTATAAATACATAATACATTATAACTGCTGTTAAGCGGTGGTAAATAGGAGGAAACTGGCACAGATAAATAAGTCACGTGTGTTGCATGTCTAAAGCCAGCAGAACAACAAGTGGAATGAATCGACCTACGATGAGGAAATACATTAGTTCGTTTTATTTCCTCCTTCAGAATTAAGTTACAGAAGTATCAGTTTTTTCTTTGTCATTTTGTGGTAAATGACAGCATAGAAATGTGGAGAGTTACCAGGCCCGCAGGTTGTAATAAAGTGGAGAAGACGTCCGGACTCGTTCAGAATCACCATTTATTCTGTAACAAACAACATAGCGAAGAGGGACCCTCTCCTCCAGCCTCACGGCTTCGGGAGTGGGACAGTACTGAGTTACATTACAGTTCACCTTTTAAACACCGTCGCTCACATTAGAATAACAGGCGGGACGGGTACATTTGTGTGTGTGTGGGGGTCGCCCTGGAAGGTAATCAGATCAACTCCTTTGATCATCTAATGTCTCTGTCTGGCTGCTTTGTGAGCGAGTGTCCCACCCTGCTGTCGAGGTGTGACCAGGAAGAGGCCACTCTCTGATCACGTGGACTTTAGTAAATTATATGGTGTATGTTCAATAAGTATAAGCAGCTTGGGGTCCATAATATACGACCATTTCTTCACCATTCATTTCTCTTCTGAGAACCTGCAGGTGTAACTTATTTATCTGTGCCAATTTCCTTCCATTTCCTAGCCTGGGTAAACAGGCTAGGGGTGTTTACCAGGCTATCTATTTCCCACCAGCTAACAGCAGTTAGAATCAGTGGTGGAGAGTAACGGAGTAAATGTACTTGAGTACTGTAGGCTTAAGTACATAATCTGAGGATCTGTACTTTACTACATTTGAAAACTTGTGAAATGGGACATTCTGCATAATGAGTACTTTCTACTGTCATATATTGATTACTGATTACCATTATTGACATCTGTGGTGCTGTGATCACCATGATTGACACCTGTGATGTAAATGCAAGCAAAGGCATCTCAGCCAGTACAGACCTGACCTGAGGTGAATAAAGACCAGTATATTGGGAACAACACGTTGTCTTATTTGTTGTATGGAGTATGGGATGTACTAAGGAGATACAACATCTACTTTGGTACATTAAGAATATTTTGATACCAATACTTTTGTATTTTTACTCAAGTACATTTAGATTTCGGGATTTAACTGCTGTTAACTGTATAAAATAATACAACAGTAACTGTATAAAATACATAATATACTATAAGTGCTGTTAAGTGTATAAATAAATAATACATTATAACTGCTGTTAAGTGGTGGTAAATAGGAGGAAACTGGCACAGATAAATAAGTCACACACTGTGTTCTTTGTTGGCATGTGAACAATGAATGAATGAAGAAGAAAACACTGATACGTGTGTATAACATGATACTGATGGAGGAAGGATTTTAATCAAGCTGTCATCGTCCTGTTGGCTTGGACACACACACACACACACACACACACACACACACACAGACACACACGCGCACGCGCACACGCACACGCACACACACACACACACACACACACACACACACACACACACACACACACACACACACACACACACACACACACACACCAGCCATATGGAATGTATGAAATGCATGTGCTAATAAAAATGTATTTAACCTATTGTTTTGATGCTCATATTAACCATAGGACGTAATACATTGTTTTAGTAAAGGCAGGTACACATTGCAGGACATTTGGTCCGATTTTGCCGTCGCCGACCTTTTTTGGCACTCGCCGACAAAACCTCCCGATCTGATGCAGATCGGCCTTTGATCGGCGAGCTAATGCTCACTAGAGTGTGTGAAAGGCTCCGCGAGGCAATCTGGCCGCAATTATCCGCTCTGCGACGGCTTTCCGACCGTTTTCAGATAACTACCCTGTTAGATATTCAGCTCTGTCCCAGCTCTGTCTGTCAGACAGGACAGCAGGCAATATCATACAATATGAAAGGAGCTGCGACCGCCTTGCGAGGAGATGCACGCTACAGCCAATGAGAGCACATTACAGCCACCGTGGCTATGGAAGGTCGGTGGACCTGACCACAACAAACAGATCCCCCGCATAGTTACCGTCCAGTCCTGTATTAAGTTAAACATTATTATAAAACAGAATGAGAGTGAGCAAGCGTGCTCGAAGGGGGGCTGTTTATTTGGGACTATTGCACAGAGATAGAGAAAGAGAGAAAGACACAGAGAGCGAGCGATCTGTATGTGTGTGTGTGTGTGTGTGTGTGTGTGTGTGTGTGTGTGTGTGTGTGTGTGTGTGTGTGTGTGTGTGTGCGTGTGTGTGTGTGTGTGTGTGTGTGTGTCGTTGTCTGTGAGTGTTGCCAGATTTTGCGAGCGAAATTAGGGATGCACCGATGTGACATATTGGCCGATATCGATATCCGATATAATATATCGGTGTTATGGCCGATAACCGATATAACCGATATCGATATGATCGATAAAAAAATAAAAATTTAAAAAATAGTTTTATCCATTCTGAAAAACATGTGTAAACACTGAATTTGAAAAAGCAATCCCTGTTTATTCCAAATGATTTTATATTATCATCTGGATAATCCCCAGAGCAAAAAACATTTGTGTCAACTGCAAAAAGTACCAGTGACAGCAGCTTAGAAATTTGGCAAATATATGTATATATATGATATAAAGAATAATATAATATATGATGTAAAGAATAAAAAGTTTGGGCCCCAATACTGACCCCTGGGAGACGCCACAACTTAAGCAATGTCCAAATGATTTGAGCTGTATTTGCCCAGCTTCACAAACTATTGATGTCTGTCCAAATAACTTTGTTTTAAGCGAAATAAGCAACCAGGTTTGTGAAAACAAGCCCAACAAAAGCGACTATGAGCACTTTAAGCCTATATACAAATACATTGGATACTTGAAAATAAACGATCTACAAGCTCACGTTGTAGATAGGCTATTTTTAAAGAAGACATTTGGGGGGGGGGGGGGGGGGGGAATTGTGGAATATTTTCCAAATCCACACAGATCTTGTATGGGGGTCTATGGCACAACATATTTTCAGAAGGGGGAGGTGTGCGCCTCTGCGGACAATTCATTATTATTATTAATTTGGGGGTCCTTGCCATGAAAATGTTTGAGAAACAACTGGTTCAAACAACATTAGGAAACAAGGCCAAAAAAGCAACTACACTTTCAAGCAACTTTACAGAAAAACAACCCCAAAGTCGCTTATGATAAGCGGACATGGCAACACTGTCGCTGACCGCTTCAGCGCACTTGACGTGCGAGAGAGAGAGGGAGAGGGAGAGGGAGAGGGAGAGGGAGAGAGGCATATCACGGGATACGTCGATTAAAATGAATTGGAATAAACACAAATGTATGTATTGGGTCTGACTCTGGAGATAGCATCCTAGTGAACTATCCTACAGTAATCCCTGGTCGGGGATAAATCTATAGGGTGAAAACCACAACGATATTATGACAGCCGATTTCAAGAAATAAACTCCTGCAGTGTGTAATGCTTAACGATCAGACGACTCCCCGACCACTTTAAAAGTCCTACAGTGTGTACCTGCCCTAAGACATGCTAATATAATTCCACAGGGCTGGACCATACATGGACAAATGACATCATCAACTTGAGACGGGTGTGTTGTCCCCCTTGAGGAAAAAGATGAACTAGTTATAAAATAAATAAAAAAGTTAAGATATTTTTAATTTGAGCTATAATAGAGGGCAATTATAATGTATTAACGCATATTTGGCCTATTAAACAGGGATCCTTTTAAACAAGAAGTCTGGGCCCAATATATGAAGTTCCTTTTCCCACTTTTGGGCTTCAACTCAACCAGGTCTGTTCGGGTTGGATTGTAATTGAACACACTTGTTGGTGAGGTTTTGTAAAGCAGCGGTTCTCAAACCTTTTCATGTCAAGGACCCCCAAATTGACACTTATTAGCCCGCGGACCCCCATTTGAAAATATGTTCCAGGGACCACTAGAAGAGAAGTTTCTACTGCTCTAGCAGTGATTCTCAACCATTTTAATTTCAAGGACCCCCAGTTTGACATGCAATAGGCTACGGACCCCCATTTAATGGCATTAATATCTCTAAGACCCCAATTTATATTGTAAAATCAATGTTAATTTAACTCTGAGAGTGTACAAATTTAAGAGTTACAGACCCATAAGGGTCCATTTGGATCCCAACTATCTATCATTTAGCTGGGGACCCCCTGGAACTCCCTCAAGGACCCCTAGGGGTTAGAATTATTACACTTAAATGGCTAGTTCCCTCTTCTTTCAACCAGGTACATTTACTCAAGTAAAACAAATGACCCAAAGGTCCATTCCGGTCAGCCTGTTGGTCACTCCCACTATGTTTCATGAAAATACAGTATGTCAAGCATATAATGTTTTTGACACACACACACACACACACACAGGCAAGCAGGCGCTCGCTCGCACGCACGCACACACGCAAGCACACACACACACACACACACACACACACACACACACACACACACACACACACACACACACACACACACACACACACACACACACACACACACACACACACACACACACACACACAGGCATGCAGGTAGGCAGGCATGTACGCACGTGTGACCCCGTACTAACCCCTAACTCTGTCTGTATCAGTTTTTTCTTTGTCATTTCTTCACCATTCATTTCCTTCTGAGAACCTGCAGGTGTAACTTATTTATCTGTGCCAATTTCCTTCTATTTCCCACCAGTTAACAGCAGTTCAAGAATCAGTGGTGGACAGTAGAGTAAATGTACTTGAG
>NC_139948.1:8594365-8801865 GCF_963454915.1 Gymnoscopelus microlampas
CAAGACAAAACTACAGGCTCACAACCGAGGTTGTTGATTATATATTTAATTATCAATATCTTTCCAGTTTTGACCGTTTAGCTTGCATTTGTTTTTAAACTGGGTTTGCTAGTTTATTTCAGTTGAATTAATTAATTAATTATTAACACTTATGCCTTGCTAAAAAAAGTTACATTGGCAGGGTTAACTATGAAATGTGTATGTTGAACTTCAAACTGCAATACAATTATGAAAGGTCAATATTTATTTATTTATTTTCATGAAGGGGTTCTTGTTTAATTTATATCATGGTTTAATTAATCAGAATTAAACATTTACCTTCAGATGCTAGTTTTGATCATAACCCCTACAGCTTGAAACATTTACTAAAATAGTCTAATTCAATATTCTAAAAACACTTTTGATTATTATTTAGTATAATAATAATAGTATGACAAATTCAAAGTTTAGGCTAGAGAGAAGCTGTGACCGCACCTCACCGCTCTGATGATGCAAACAATATCCACGTTCTGTTTGTTTGTCAGCAATGATCCAAACGGGAAGTTTATTTCAGAAGCTAGAATCCTGACAGTTTGACATTGTTTGAGCCCATCTATGGTGCAACATAGTCAAATCCCCCTCGTTGACGTTAATTGTTTTCACCTGTTGTGCTGCTGTGCGCAACAGGGCAGATCCCCGCCAGGCCAGGTTGACCTACCCAGGCCTGTGAAATTCATAAGCAGTCATAGTAGCATATTGGAATGGAATTTGCTAAAACTGACTGATAAAGGCTATACTGATACAGAACCACATATAGTATATATTGTCGCTGTTGGGTGGAAACCTTGTATGTCCAAAACCATTTTTTAAAAAAAGTATTATTATTAAAATAGTGAAAATAGCCGATCTACAAGCTCCCAATGCATTGTGAGCTTGCAGATCTGCTATTTTCACTATTTTAGTGAGACAATCTTGTACGATAAAGTAGGGCATTTGGCCTTTGTGCTCTCAAAACATTCTCACCAACACCAAAGGCCAAGTGGCCTTGACCCTAAAATGACCAAATTCCAGGTCTCGTTGGGAGTGTTAACTAGCAGATTTGTAACAATGAACTTCCATTATAACCACATTCTTTAAATGAAAGTGAAAAATGTCATTTACATTTTCTGTGGCAACAAACTTATTAAAGTTTTGTAAAAAGTCACAAAATTGCCTCTCCTCCCCCAGGTAGGCTACCTCAATGTGATTTTCCATGTTACATAAAGGTTACAAACATGTTAAATAAAGGTTAAAAACATGTTAAATAAAGGTTACAATATATAATACGGTGGATATGGATGAAACGCATGAGTTTGATTGTTTTCTCTGTTTGTTTGACACGATGTGATTGTGTGTATTTTTCAGAAACGGACAACAAATCTAATTCCAGGAAGAATGAGGTGGAAGCACCAGGAGGAAGTTCTTTGGATTTAGGTGAGAGAGTGTATGTATGTATGTATGTATGTATGTATGTATGTATGTTTGTATGTCACAGGCGACTATAACTTTCTCTATGCGTGGGGGAGCACAAAGAGAGACTGAAATGTTTTGCATGAGCGCCACATTTTTAAATGAATTAATTCTTATTTTTGCCCTCAAAATATTAAGTCGGGTGTGGATTGTGCGATTTCACGTTGGCCACCTTGACCACCTCCAGCCAAGCCATAGTCAGTTCTGTTCATAACTCAACAGTGGTGGAAAAAGTACTCGCATGTTTTACTCAAGTATAAGTATCAATACTGCAATGTAGAAATACTCTGTTACAAGTAAAAGTCCGGAATGAAAAATGTTTTGAGTAAAAGTACAAAAGTATTGGTATAAAAATGTACTCAAGGTACCAAAAGTAAAAGTACTCACGATGCGTCGCATCGCGACAAATTGTGAGCTTGTAAATTGGCTATTTTCAAATGGCCAAAATGTAGGCCTATATAGGGCTGAAGTGGTTAATGTATGTTTTGTAATAATAATCAAAATCTACAAAGTAACTAGTAACTAAAGTGTTCAAATAATTGTTGTTTACACCACTGTAGCTCAACATTTGTTTTAGTCACAGACCGGCTGTATCTCATCACAGACACACAGCTGTCCAGTCAGTTAGTAGATATTCCTTGTTGGTCGTTATAGGCATGTAAATCCATAGCTGTCACTCTTAACCAGTGGTGGAAAGTAACTAAGTACATTTACTCAAGTACTGTACTTAAGTACAATTCTGAGGCACTTTTACTTTACTGGAGTATTTCCAATTCTCAATACTTTTACTCCACTACATCTCAGTGGCAAATATTGTACTTTTACTCCACTACAATTATTTGAAAACTTTAGTTAGGCTACTAGTTACTTTTCAGATATAAATTATTATATTATAAAACATACATTAACCACTTTAGCCCTGTTTTATACATAGGCTATTTGAAAATAGCCGATCTACAAGCTCACAACGTGTCACATCGCAACACGTTGTGAGCTTGTAGATCTGCTTTTTTCAAACATTTTAGTACTTTTACTTTTTGTACTATAAGTATATTTTGATGCCAATACTTTTGTACTTTTATTCAAGTAACATTTTGAACACAGGCCTTTTACTTGTAACAGAGTATTGCTACATTGTGCTATTGCTACTTTTACTTAAGTAAAATAGTACTTCTTTCACCACTGCTCTTAACACACACAGTAATAGTCACCCAGAATAATTCCCTGCGATCAAGGGCATCATAATTTTAGGGTTTATACCAAGGAAGACCACAAACGCACTGTTCGCCCTGAGAGTGCTGATGGAGAAGTATAGAGAAGGACAGAAGGTGTTATCCAGAAAAAAACACATGATAGGGTGCCAACGTGGCTCATATAATTCACAATGGATGGAATGTTAACCACATAGTAATAACGTATTCATTATTAATAACCACTCTCATTACATTTTTAAATGAAACTATATATGATTTATGATTGACTGAATGTTAATGCTGATGCTCTTTTGTTTTCAGCCCTCCTTTCAGCCCTGATTGCTAAAATGGCTGCACGTGAAGAACAACATGCAGGTATTATAACTTAACATTGAGCAAACACGTATAGGAATTACATAAGATCTATACAATGTTTTGGTCTGGTTTCCTTGCATTTACATCTAAACTTGCACTCTGCCAGAAAACACCCTTGCAAAGACAAGGATTCACAACTTCAAACACTTCTTTTATATGTTTTTGTTTAAAAAAAAGCTGGCATTCCAACTCTTCTCGCTTTCCTGATCTTTTCCTGATTTTTTTCTGAAAATGCAGTTTTTTTCACACTATTTAGCCTTGCTAATTCTACTGTTTTGCTCCTGAAAAGAAGTGTAATTCCTAGACACTTCCAGCAGAGGTGCTCACGTTCAGAGTATGGGTGAATGATTTTGAGAGAGAGACAGACAGACAGACAGACAGACAGACAGACAGACAGACAGACAGACAGACAGACAGACAGACAGACAGACAGAGAGTGAGTGGAGGGTTAGAGAGATAGAAGGAGGACAGAGACAATTGGCCATGACTCTTATTTGCATTTGAATGTGCCACAGCTCCAAAAGTTATTATATCGATCCAGATCTGAGTTTAAGAAATATTCAATATTAACTAACAACAACATTTGAATTTCGTGAAACGCACGCACGCACGCACGCACGCACGCACGCACACACGCACACTCCCTCACACACGCACACACACACTCCCACACACTGATCACACATAGAGAATGGTTCATATAGGATACTATATAATCTGGCTCAAATTTAAGCAAAATAGATTAACGTTTGATGTATTACTTCGTGTTTTCCTTGCTTATAGTAAGTCGCTCTGAATTCAGAGCGTCTGCTATATGCCTGAATTGTACATTGTATTTATGTATTTAAATGCTATGACAAAATACAAACTTTGTTTACAGCCAGATTTTATTACAATAAGTACATGACCTCTAGGCTAAATTCAGGTTCAACAGAAATATCTCCCTCTCCCATATTTGATTCAAAGTTTTAAAATTAAGAGATTAACTATAAACACTACTGGTGTCTTAATATAAATTAGTATTATTGAGTGATTCAATGTTAACTTAAAACATATTTTTATGATTTCAGCCAACTATGCTCGGCTGTCCAGAGTAGAAACGAGGATGGAGGAACTGAACAAAAACAATGCAGGTATTATAACTTCACATTCAGCAAACATTTTATGTTCTACAATGAATATGTGTGTGTATGTGTCTATGTGCGTTTGTGTAAAACAAGTGCTGCAGCGCGCACGCACGCACACACACACACACACACACACACACACACACACACACACACACACACACACACACACACACACACACACACACACACACACACACACACACACACACACACACACACACACACACACAAAATGGATCATGTTGCCTCAAGCTCTACTTTTTTAAAGGAAAGATTTCAAAAAAGTATGGGGAACTAAATCACTAATGTAGTATTTGAAGGCCTGACAATGTAGTTAAACCCAAAGCTTTACTGCACTACGCCCACAGTTTTTGTGGCGCAAACAAGGGTTTTCACCCTAGTTTAACCACTAGTCGACCTTGTTGGTAGTAGAATAGTTGATTTAAAAAAAATATATATTATTATCTTTTTTGTTTTCTTTATTTTTGTATGCAGTCCTACAAGGTAGCAAGCTAATTTATATCATATTCACACCTATAGAGTTTTCTTTTTAAAATTACAAACATTATAAACGGAATATAATAGTGTAATGCAGAGAGTTAATTAAGTATCATTTTATTAACTCGCCGCACATAGCAGCGATCTGGTGTCTGGCTTGTGGCCGTGGTGAAGTTGGTTTCAGGTTGGATTTTCACCCAGTTGGATAATATCCAGCTGGGTGAATATCCAACCTGAAACCAACTTCACCATGGTGGGAAGCGGCCAGAGTTGCGTCTTTTCCAGGACTTATCACAATCTAGTTGTATAAAAGTATAACATCGTAGTGAACACAGCAGCTAGGTGAGGGCGGCCCCAGCTAAACAACAGGCCGCTCCACGTTCGTTTGTATGAAGTATCTCACTGAAGATGTGGACAAAAAGACGGAGTAGCCTAGCCTTGTTGATTAGATCACACAGCGCTCGTCCGTCACAAGCTTCATGGCTGAACTTTTACCTGGTGTTTGCACTTTCTACATTTACAACCCGTACATACTGTAAACGTTCAGATTTCAAATATAAAGTGCTTACCCCATGGCCACGGATGTTACAATTATGTACGGGCCGACCCCAAAACCGATGTATTGTTCAATAAAAAGCATTTTAATCCGATTGGTGGCCATTTTTCTGAATTTTCTCCATATGCTTTCAACTACGCTACCGTATGGGTTGGGAGGTGAATTGCACTCTGATACATTATAACTCTATGAGGAAATGGCCGTCGATCGGATTAAAATGGTTTATATTGAACAATGCTACGGGTACTTATACCCGCCCAAAGTGATTTGTAACATCCGTGGCCATGGGGTAAGCACTTTATATTTGATATCTGAACGTTTATGTAGATGTACGGGTCGTAAATGAAGAAAGTGCAAAAAACAGGTTGAAGTTCCATCAGTCATGTTTCAGGGCTAGTTATTGACCAACAGCTGGATTTATTGTGTACCTTGTTTAACGAGAGACACGGCAGATACAGTAATTTTGGCAAGTTCAGTTTCCATTCCTTATTGTAGCAGCAGAACGCCATGTCCCAGAGCGTCTTTATTATTACATAATAGCTAAACCTCGACTAGTCGACTACCAGTGGGTCAAATTTGTCAACTAGTAAAAATCACTAGTCGTGAAAGCCCTAGCGCACACACGCACGCGCACACACACACACACACACACACACACACACACACACACACACACACACACACACACACACACACACACACACACACACACACACACACACACACACACACACACACACACACACACACACACACACACACACACACACCTACTGAAATTGATGTTTTTTAAATGAAACTGCACGAGTATTAATGAGTGATTTAATGAATGTTAATATTGTGATTATTTCAGCAAACCAAGCTCAGCTGTCCAGCGTAGAAATGAGGGTGGAGCAACTGAACAGATACAATGCAGGTATTATAACTTCACATTTAGCAAATATGTTTGTGCTCTATAATGAATACAATGTGTACGTGTGTGTGTGTGTGTGTGTGTGTGTGTGTGCGTGCGTGCGTGCACTTGGGTGAGTGTACTGTATGTGTGAGGGTGTTTGTGTGTAAAAGAAAGATTGCAGCACACTTACGCACAGACACGCACGCACGTACACGCACACACACACGCACACAAAGAATATATTCAGTGAATGCAGGCAGGAGAGGACAGTGGTAAAATAATAGATAGAGCTTTGAAAAAGTAATTAATTATTGATTCATAGAATTTACAAGTGAAAACTTTAAAATTCATATATTTTGGTTTAATCGGATTAAAGGGATAGTTCACCCAAGAAATGACTGTTTTACTATTGTAACAGGTTTTATAACTATTATCATTTTTAGCAAACATGTTATGTTTTAACCCCTTGTTAAAAGTTCCAAAGAGCAATGATGTATCAAAGTTAGATGGCCTGCGTTCATACAGATGAAGTGGTAACTGGTCTAAACTGGTTAGAAGACAGGCTGCTGTCATACAGATGAAGTGTTAACTGGTCTAAACTGGTTACCATTGGATAATTTCTGTAAAGCATTCCTTAGGGCACGGTCACACCAAAATATGGTTGCCCGCTGTTAAACTAAACCGTTTTTTTTGCAGCCAGTATTGTATGTCATGTATCAGCAGGCGTATAGAGCGCATAAACGCAAGATGTCTGCGACACGTGTAAAGTAAACCTTTAAACACTTCCAGGCTAAAAGTCTCATGCATGAAAAAACCCTACTGAGCTTTTTTTCAGGCTATTAGACGTCTAAATATACATCTAACGGCTAGGCTAAAACCGGGTTAAACTGGTCTAACAGTGAACGTTTTTTCAACGTCTATTCTTAGCCTAGACGATGATTATCATTTTTTTAAGCGTCTATACATAGACCGTCTATATCGCAGTTGAAATGTATACATATAGATGCTTAAAAAACAGCTAATCAACTTCTAGGCTAAGAATAGACGTTGAAAAAACATTCACTGTTAGACCATAACCCGGTTTTAGACGGAGGTCTAATAGCCGACTATGGATCACTGGGACGCAAGCACATGAGCGCTCATGTGCGTCTGAAAGAGGTCCGATTGAACCCCACGGGCACGCCCATGCACATTCTTAAGATTCCTATTTTTATGTAAAATCAGATTAACTGTAATTACTACTGGTGTTTTAATCACACTGCATCAGTATTAATGAGTGATTTAATGTTAATATTGTGATGATTTCAGCCAACTTTGCTCAGCTGTCCAGCGTTGAAATGAGGGTGAATGTAAGTGAAGGTCAAGTGGAGCAACTGAACAGACACAATGCAGGTATTATAACTTCATATTTAGCCAACATTTTGGTTGCGTTCGGAAATGCGCACCGGGAGCGCATTCGCCTATTAGTTTGTATTGGCCAGTGCGCTCAGTGCTATATTTCCGAACGCACCCTTTAAGTAATATAACGCAGGGTTTCTCAAAGTGGGTGCTGTGACACCCTGGGTGCCCTGACACAAGTCCAGGGGTTCCGCAGAATACTTTGATAATATTTGGAATGGATCAAAATCACTTCAGTTTAACCACTTTCACCATAACCCTCTATATCGGATTTGCTTGGTGCGCTCTTTATCCATCTACACCAAAAATAGCATATCTACAAGCTCATAACACATCACAAAGTAACGCATTGTGAGCTTGTAGATCGTCTATTTTTGGTGAACGTTACTACAAGATTAGATATGCTGGGGTTCAAGTGGATATTTTGATTCTGTCCTAATGGAAACTGACGTTCTCTGAAGTTGTCCTTGTGACATACTGTACCGTATCTTAAGGGGGAAATAATCAATGTTTATGTCCCGTAATATGACATACATTTAAGGTGCCATAAAGTAACAATGTCATCCATGTCTTATAACATGAATATGAAGTATGTCAATATTGAATCAAGCAACATACAAATTGTCTGGGGTGAAACACAAAAGCCAAAGTAGACTTCAAAATGACCCAGAAGTGTTTTAACACTTGCTTGACTGAGCTTTCTTGCCGACTAACACATACTGGCTGGGTCAAAATGACCCTTAAGAGTGAAAAATAATTAATGCCTAAAATCTCTCATAATCTGGGCTCAAACTTAAACAAAATAGTTTAACATTTCATTTGATATCTTACCTTATGTTTTCCTTGCTTACTGTCACAGCCAGATTTCATTTTATATATAAAGTATATGACCTGAAGGCTAAATTCAGGTTCAACAGAAATCTCTCCCTCACTCATATTTGATTCATAGAATTCAAAAGCAAATGTTTTAAAATTCATATTCAGCTGTAATTACTACTGATGTTTTAATCTAACTGCATGAGTATTAATGAGTGATTTAATGTTAATATTGTGATGATTTCAGCCAACCTTGCTAAACAGTCCAGTGTAGAAATGAGGCTGAATAGTCGAGTGGAGGAAGTGAACAGACACAATGCAGGTATTGTACTTTCATTGTTAGAAAACTCATGTTGAAAACTCTGACAATACTGATTAGTGTGGCTGTTGATTCTGATCGTCTCTAGGCAACCCCAGTACTGTTCTTGCACACGATGTCACAAACATAAGATCCAGACTTGTGAGGTGCACCGTTAATCCGATCCACACCAAACAGGGAACAAACATTGTTCAGGGGTCTGCCATGAAAATAGTCACACACAAAAAAACATTGAACACAATATGGGAACTAAATCACCAATAGAACTGGATTTGAAGGCCTGAACAAGTAATCATATAGAAACACTAAACCTTACTGCACTACTCCCAGTTTTTGTGGCACACATACGCGCACGCACGCACACACACACACACACACACACACACACACACACACACACACACACACACACACACACACACACACACACACACACACACACACACACACACACACACACACACACACACACGTCAAATTAAATCAACTCCTGAAATTGATGGTTTTTAAATCAAACTGCATGAGTATTAATGAGTGATTTGATGTTATTATTTCAGCTCAGCTGTCCGTCGTTGAGATGAGGCTGAATGTAAGTGACAATCGAGTGGAGAACGTGAGCAGACTCATAACAGGTATTATAACTATTATCACTTTTAGCAAACATGTTATGTTTTAACCCCTTGTTAAAAGTTCCAAAGAGTAATGATGTGTCAAAGTTAGATGGCCTGCGTTCATACAGATGAAGTGGTAACTGGTCTAAACTGGTTATAAGGCAGGCTGCTGTCATACTGATGAAGTGTTAACTGGTCTAAACTGGTTAGAAGGCAGCCTAAACCAAGCAGTGGCTTTACATTTGAACTTTAGAAGAACCACTGCTCATGTGGCCTGTAGAAACACCACTGATCATGTGACCTGTAGAAACATGTCTTAGTTACAAGTCTATTGGACTTAATCAATGATCAGTATACTGGTCCTCCTATAATGTCAACATACGAACTACTACTTTTAAATTCTGCATCTACATCTTTTAAAAGCAACAAACACAAATCACATCCGACTGTTATCACCACTACACTAACATCCTGTTTTATTGAACAATAAAACATTCACATATCTCCTAGTAGAATGTTTTATTGAATAATAAAACACATTCACATATCTCTTAGTAGAATGTATTATTGAATAATAAAACATTCACATATCTCCTAGTAGAATGTATTATTGAACAATAAAACACCTTCACATATCTTCTAGTAGAATGTATTATTGAATAATAAAACATTCTCATATATCCTAGCACTTTATATTTGAAATCTGAACGTTTATGTAGATGTTGGGTCGTAAATGGAGAAAGTGCAAAAACCAGGTTGAACTTCCATCAGTCATGTTTCAGGGCTAGTTATTGACCAACAGCTGGATTTATTGTGTACCTTGTTTAACGAGAGACACGGCAGACACAGTCATTTTGGCGAGTCCAGTTTCCATTCCTTATTGTAGCAGCAGAACGCCATGTCCCAGAGCGTCTTTACTATTACATAATAGGTAAACCTCGACTAGTCGACTACCAGTGGGTCAAATTTGCCAACTAGTAAAAATCACTAGTCGTGAAAGCCCTAGCGCGCACGCGCACACACGCACACGCATACGCACACGCACACACGCACACACGCAAACACACACACACCAATTCAACTACTGAAATTGATGGTTTTTAAATGAAACTGCATGAGTATTAATGAGTGATTTAATTAATGTTAATATTGTGATTATTTCAGCCAACCAAGCTCAGCTGTCCAGCGTAGAAATGAGGGTGGAGCAACTGAACAGACACAATGCAGGTATTATAACTTCACATTTAGCAAATATTTTGTGCTCTATAATGAATACAATGTGTGCGTGTGTGTTTGTGTGTGTGTGTGTGTGTGTGTGTGTGTGTGTGTGTGTGTGTGTGTGTGTGTGTGTGTGTGTGTGTGTGTGTGTGTGTGTGTGTGTGTGTGTGTGTGTGTGTGTGTGTGTGTGTGTGTGTATGTGTGAGGGTGTTTTTGTGTAAAAAAAAGATTGCAGCACACTTACGCACATACACGCACACACGCGCACGCACGCACACACACACACACACACACACACGTCAAATCAAATCAACTACTGAAATTGATGGTTTTTAAATCAAACTGCATGAGTATTAAATAGTGATTTGATGTTATCATTTCAGCTCAGCTGTCCGTCGTTGAGATGAGGCTGAATGTAAGTGACCAGCGAGTGGAGAACGTGAGCAGACTCAAAACAGGTATTATAACTATTATCACTTTTAGCAAAGATGTTATGTTTTAACCCCTTGTTAAAAGTTCCAAAGAGCATTGATGTGTCAAAGTTAGATGGGCTGCGTTCATACAGATGAAGTGGTAACTGGTCTAAACTGGTTAGGAAGGCAGGCTGCTGTCATATATGACAGCAGCCTGCCTTCTAACCAGTTTAGACCAGTTACCACCTCATCTGTATACAGATGAAGTGTTAACTGGTCTAAACTGGTTAGAAGGCAGCCTAAACCAAATAGTGGCTTTACATTTGAACTATAGAAGAACCACTGATTATGTGGCTCTTAATATTATTGAATAATAAAACATTCACATATCTATTAATATTATTGAATAATAAAACATTCACAAATCTCTTAGTAGAATGTATTATTGAACAATAAAACAGATTCACATATCTTCTAGTAGAATGTATAATTGAATAATAAAACATTCACATATCTCTTAGTAGAATGTATTATTGAATAATAAAACATTCACATATCTCTTAGTAGAATGTATTATTGAATAATAACACATTCACATATCTTCCAGGAGAATGTGTTATTGAACAATAAAACACATTCACTTATCTCCTAGTAGAATGTATTATTGAATAATAAAACATTCTCATATCTCCTAGTAGAATGTATTATTGAAGAATAAAACGTTCTCATATCTCCTAGTAGAATTTATTATTGAACAATAAAACATTCACTTATCTCCTAATAGAATGTTTTATTGAATTTTATTGAATAATAAAACATTCACATATCTCCTAGTAGAATGTTTTATTGAATAATAAAACATTTACATATATCCTAGTAGAATGTACTATTTAATAATAAAACATTCACATACTGTATCTCCAACTAGAATGTTTTATTGATTAATAAAACATTTACATAATCTTATTACAATTACAAGAAGTCCGAAAATCAGAATTACTTAAAGATGGGTATTGCGATTTTCAGTGATAATTTTACTGTGTCATTAAAGTGCTGTTTCTCTATTGGCACGTTTGACCCTCAAGGTTTCAGCCTCCAGGAAGAAACTCAAAATAGTCAGAGAAGACATAAAACGCCATAAAAACACCACCAGGGGGCTTAATGAAGTTCTATCAACCTCATGGACACATGAAAAACCATGGCACCACCTTTTTAAAGTACAAGATAGTTTGGAAATAATAATAAACCAAAAAAGCAGATCTACAAGCTGCTATTAGCTGCCATAAGATGCTATAGCTGATCTACATGGCACAGAAATTATAAGAATATTAATCTGATACGTCAGTACTGTGGCTTTAACACATTTTAGACAGGAAAAACACAATCAGTTTTATCATCTGCTGAAAAATGCCATCTAGTTGGAGATCTACATAATCATAGGCGGCGGGTAATGAAGGCTAGGGTAGGCTAAGCCTTCCCAAATGTTATCCTGGAAAATTTTTGAAATTGAGCAAATTATATATAATAAATGTGCGCAGCATTATATATTGTGTGTGCTGTCGCTGCAGCCCCCTGGTGACAATCACGCCTACCCGCCGATCAAAGGAGCACCCTCTCCGCCCCCTCCCTTCAGCAGAAAATAACGTGCATTACTGCGTTCACATCAGCGCAGGCTGCGCAGCACTGCTTGTCACCCTATAACCGAAATAAACTTAATAAAGTAACCAAAAAAGTAACTTTATCCACGAAGCGCGCGCGCGGGGGGGGGACACATGCACGCGCGCTGCGCGCGCGTGCATGTGTCCCGTACTAGCCTTCCCAAATGTCGGACTCACCCGCCGCCTATGTACATAATAATATAAACTATTTGATCATTAAGAGTATAAGATATGCTTTCATAGTAATATAAATAATATGATCATTAACAGTATAATATATGCTTTTATAATCATATAATAATGTGATAATACTCCTGTGTTGACAGACCAACCTAAGGTGGCCTTCTCTGCTTATTATCTGGGTAGTGGATACATTAATACTGCTGGAAATCTGCGTTATCAGAGAGTTCACTCTAACATCGGCAACGCCTACAGTACATCTACAGGTGTGTGATGATTAAGTTAATTATGTTAATTAACTTTACATTAAAAGTAGGTTAAGTGATATGTTTGGTGAAAACAAAAAGTGTTTTGTTAAAATGTTAAAGTTCTATAGTGTTAAATAGCTCTATATTGTGATAGTAATCATTACTATAGAGTGTTTGTTCAGTAACAATGTTAAATAGCCCTATATTGTAATCATTACTATAGAGTGTTTGTTCAGTAACAGTGTGAAATAGCTCTATATTGTGATAGTAATCATTACTATAGAGTGTTTGTTCAGGGGTCTCCATGTCTCTCCAGCTCTTCGATGAACTGAAAATACATTTTCAAGTTTGATGATTATTACTATCACAATATAGAGCAATTTAACCCCAGAGAGTTTTTAAGTTGCTTGATTTAAAACAAAAACAGAAATCTGGGAAAGTGAAAGAATAACATTATAATGACAAAATATAATAAAACCAAGGACAGGTGTTTTCAATGAGGGCGTGTCTGATAAAGTTAATATCAAATATCTAAATACTGAATAAAAAAACTTAAAACTGTCTAGGGTTTTCACAAAAGCCAGAGTAGACGTTAAAATGAGCCCAAACATGTTTGAAAGTGAGCTTAAAGGAATAGTTCACCAAAAAAAATACTTATTTTCTATCAATCAAAGTAGTTGACAGTGTTTAAAAATGTCAACATGATCTGTGTGTGTGTGTGTGTGTGTGTGTGTGTGTGTGTGTGTGTGTGTGTGTGTGTGTGTGTGTGTGTGTGTGTGTGTGTGTGTGTGTGTGTGTGTGTGTGTGTGTGTGTGTGTGTGTGTGTGTGTGCGTGTGTGTGTGTGTGTGCGTGCGTGCTTATGCGTGTGTGTGCACATGTGTGTGCTCATGTATGAGTGTGTGTGCGTGCGTGTGTACATGAGTGTGTTTTTGTGTGCTCATGTGAGAGCTCATTTGTGTATGTGTGTGCGTGTGCGTGTGCGTGTGTGTGTGTGTGTGTGTGTGTGTGTGTGTGTGTGTGTGTGTGTGTGTGTGTCATGTGTGTGTACATGTGTGTTTGTGTGTGCTCATGTGTGTGCTCATTTGCGTGCGTGCGTGCGTGCGTGCGTGCGTGTTCCAGGTCAATTCTCCGCACCTGTGAAAGGAGTTTATCAGTTCAGATTCACTGCAGCTACCTATGGACAAAACAAGAATGTGCAGATCCTAATGTATAAAAATAATCAGCGGCTCATGTATAACTATGGATACAATAATCATGGAGGGTTTGAATACATATCTAATGGAGTGATCGTAGTGATGGAGCAGGGAGACAAAGTGTACATGAAGGGGAGTGGTAACAAGAATCTCTATGATACCACAAACACTCACAACACATTCAGTGGTTTTCTGCTCTATTCTCTGTAACTCTGCTACTGACATGGCTGGAAACTCACTGAGTATATTTACTCAAATACTCTACTTAAGTCCAATTTAGAGATACTTTTACTTGACTTCATTATTTACCTTTTTCAATACTCAATTTCAGTGTTTCTCAAAGTGGGGGGTCCGGGGGTCCTTTGGGGGGTCCCCAGCTAAATAAAAAGACAAAGTAAATACATAAATCACTTTAATCCGTATTTTATGATGATCTACAAGCTCACACTGGTGTGTTGTGAGCCTGTAGATCTGCCATTTAAAAATACATACATTGAAATACAGAATCTTGAAACATGAGGAATAATTTAGAAAATACAAAATTACAAATCTACTCTCATGGGAGTCCAAGATGGGGGTCCCAGATGGGGGTCTGCAGATAAATACATATTGATTTGGGGTCCACATTACATCTCAGAGGCAAATATTGTACTTTTTACTCTATTATAATTATTTGATTGCTTTAAGGTACTTTGTAGATTTGGATTACTAAAGCAAAACATATATTTTAAGCACAATGTTATACTTCAACTGTTCCAAAATAGCAGATCTACAAGCTCACAACGTCTTGCAATGAATCACATTATGAGCTTGTAGATCTGCTATATTTTGACAAATACCAAAAGGTTAAATAGGCCCTTCTGCATAAAGAGTACTGTAAGTATGTTTTAATGCCAATACTTTTGTACTTTTACAGACCTTTTACTTGTAATAGAGTATTTCTACATTGTGGTTACTTGTAAGTCATTCTGAGTGTAAATGTCTCAATTGTAACTTGTACTTGTAAATGGTATTTGTACTTTTACTCCAGTAAAAAAATGTGAGTACTTCTTCCACCACTGTCCTGATAGCTTTACATTAAAGAGCTTCTGTAATGTTCATATTCATGTTGTCAATAAAGACACATTCATTACATTAGAGCTTCTGTAATGTTCATATTCATGTTGTCAATAAAGACACATTATGAAGCACTGTTGTTTGTCTATTGTATTTTTTATTTATTATCTGTAGACCGATGTCATACAGAAAACTTGTTGGTATGTGTAGTGCCACCTTGATAAAAAAGACAACTATATTGTGTTGCTTAAACTTATGTATTCAGCTAGATTCACTCATATACCAAAATCTGTTTTAACTGAAAATAAATTGCTTCTCAGGTCAAATATTGAATTGCAATCATTAATTCATTACAAAGCCTCTAATTAATTTGATAATTTGTAATCGAGTCCCAGCCCTAACACGCAACTTTGAGTACCTAGAAAAGTGCTATATAAATTTTATGCATTATTATTATTATTATTATTATTATTATTATTATTATTATTATTATTATAATTATAATAACAGACTAATGTATTGACTACAGGCTGATGTCATGTACATGAATACTCTTCTTTAATATAACAGAATAATGTATTGACTACAGGCTGATGTCATGTACATGAATACTCTTCTTTAATATAACAGAATAATGTATTGACTACAGGCTGATGTCATGTACTACATGAATACTCTTCTTTAATATAACAGAATAATGTATTGACTACAGGCTGATGTCATGTACATGAATACTCTTCTTTAATATAACAGACTCATGTATTGACTACTAACAGACTGATGTCATGTACATGAATAATCTTCTTTCAGTGATCATATAAACTGCGCTCTCATAATTAGAATAATTAGAATGACTACGCTGCCATGGCGTGCTCGTACCTGCTAATATGGTCCATTGATCGTACCACCAGCAGCTCCCAGCTCACAGCCGTTGCCAAACACCTACATGAACACAATGAATCTCCCATTACTCAATATCAAGGGGTTTCCTGTTTACCAGTGTTGCCATGTCTGCTTATAATAGTTGCTTATTTTGGCTTGCTTTCCTAATGTCTTTTAAACCAGTGGTTCCCACATGTTTTCATGTCAAGGACCCCCAGATTAATATGCAATTGTCGCGCACCCCAAACTGAAAATATTTAGTGCCTGGGACCCCCATACAAGATTTTTGTTGTTAAAAAGTAAAAATAAAATAAAAAAATAGCTGATGTAAAGTGGTAAAGCCTTTTTGGGGGCTTGTTTTCATAGATCTGGCCGCTTGTTTCTCTTCTTTCCATGGACTCCCGCTACAAATCTGGCAACACTGATTACCTGCATTACACCTGTAGCCCACTGGGGAGGAAGTAGAGAGAGAGAGAGAGAGAGAGAGAGAGAGAGAGAGAGAGAGAGAGAGAGAGAGAGAGAGAGAGAGAGAGAGAGAGAGAGAGAGAGACAGACAGACAGACAGACAGACAGACAGACAGACAGACAGACAGACAGACAGACAGACAGAGAAACAGAGCAGTTACATTGGCATGGTTAACCACAAGAATAAATGTACCTCTCAGAGCCTCTCAGAGCTTCCATTGTGAATCTGCATGAGTTTATATCCCCATATGGTCAGGCTTTATTTCAGCTACAGTCCAGTTTTGACCGGCTATACAGTCCAGATATAACAACGTTACTGCAGAGCTGAAGAGGAGATCCTGTGGTCAGTCAGACATCATTTATTCATCGTTATATCATTTATCATTAATTGGAGCAAATAAAAAATCAGTACATTCTCACTCCCAAGCTGTCACTTACTTATGGCTGATTGGTCACGTCCACAAGTGTCACTCTTCTGTGAACTATCCCTTTAATTAAATAATTGTTATTTTGATCAACGTTTGCCTGTCTTCTCTCCTATGGAACCAACATTAATACAGCATGGATGGAATTGTGGACAACACCTCATCCAACCACAACAAAATATTCAAAGCCTAGCTTGGGTCTGAGAGTCTGAATCTCATCATTATGGAAATTTGTGTCTCACGTGTAGGATAAATAAAATAATGGACCTTGATATGAAAAAGGTTGAAATTATTCTAGGTGAGATGGAAACACTACCCACTACGGCCACAAGACGGAGTCCCTTCCCATACATTCCAAAGCTGTAGTCTAGGTAGGTATGCCCCCTAGTGGAGGAGCACTGTAACTGTTCTGTATCATCTATGATGGTCTGAAATGTATAAAAAAACAAAAAACAAATATAATGTGTAGTTTATGAAACTTGTTCTCATGTTTGTTTATGTATGTATTTGTTTGTTTGTTTGTTTGTTTGAGTTTTGTTACTTAGGCTTGTTTTTCTTGACCACATTGTTAAAATGTAATTTAGATTCAGGTTATTTAGACAGATGCTGGGTTCATTGTTTACCTGGTAACCTATAGTTTCAAATGCAGCGGTGTATAAAGTAACTAAGTGCAATTACTCAAGTACTGTACAATTTTGAGGTCATTTTTACTTTATTGAAGTATTTCCAGTTTTTAGTACTTTTACTTCTACTCCACTACATCTCAGAGGCAGATATTGCACTTTTACTCCATTACAATTATTTGAAAACTTTAGTTACTAGTTACTTTGTAGATTTTGATTATTATTACAAAACATACATTGCCCACTTCAACCCTATATACAGTACATTTCGGCCATTTGAAAATAGCCAGTCTACAAGCTCACAATGTGTCAATTTTAGATCTGCTATTTTCAAAAGATCTTTATATCTAACTATATAAATGGCGAGCGACTTCCGCACCCTAGGTGCGACACCCCACAGCTCTGTTATCGAATAAACAACGCACCGCCAGACCACATGTCGCCAACTGACTCGCCACGGCGGCCGCGCTGAATTTACGCGTCGCGTAGGGGACCTCTCATTGCTCACTACACCTTTTCCACCGCGCAACATAATTAATTCTACTCACCAAATGTCGGACAAAACGGAAGGGGAGGCAGCTTCGTACCATTTACCGTGCACACCACCGACACCGCACGGCGACGGGTTTCGCCGAAACAACACGAGCGGCCGCCATTGCACTCTGCCCTGCATGTCCTCCACAACAGCACACACACAGCTCCTTTGCTTCAACCCCCCCCCCCTTCTTACGTACCTCCTTTGTTCCACCCAGGCCGTTACTTTCACTTCACTCATGTCTCCATCACAATATGTCCGTCCTTCACGTGCCATGTTCATCCCAAACACAAAAACAAACAGCCACCGCCACAGCACAGCACGCTGCCCAGGGTAATCTGGTAAACAAACCTGCCTAGGTTCATGACACCACAGGACTCGACAGTGATGTCATCATTATGCAACCCGGAAGTACAAATACCAAGGATAGGTCAGTGATGTCAGTCGGGTTGCCAAGTTTGCTGCCAGGTTTTAAAAAACAAGCGACAGAAACAAGCAAACCGTGCATGAAAAAAACAAAAACTGCCGAAGGGGTCCGCCATGTTCCAGGGGGGTCCCCGGGGGTCCCAACACTCACAGGGGTCGCCGGACCACCAGGGGGTCCGCGGACCACCAAAGTAACAATCACTATTAACATTTTTTCCAATTTTTTTTTTTTTTTTTTTTTTTTCCTTTTTTGACACTTTTACTCTGGCGATTTGGGTACCCCAATATACACGCACCCACGCTGGGCCCCGTGCGCGGCTGGGGTTGAGGGGGGCGTAGCCCCCCAAAACTCTAGTAATTTATACATTTGAAAACTTGTGAAATGGGACATTCTGCATAATGAGTATTTTCTACTTTTGGTACTTTAAGTATATTTTGATACCAATACATGTGTACATTTACTCAACTAAATTTTGGACTTTCACTTGTAACTTGAGTATTTCTACATTTCAGTATTGATACTTTAATACTTAAGTAAAACAAATATACTTTTCCACCACTGTTCAAATGTACAGATTATTATTTTGATCTTGTACTGTTTAGACTTTAGACTGATGCTAGGTTCATTGTTTACCTGTGATCCTAGTTGTTCTGTCTCTTCTTCGTAATATACTTACTTATGGGATAACATCGCCAGGGGGCGATGTTATCCCATGGACTCCCGCTACAATTCTGATTGGATAGGGTAATGTGACGCAAAAAACGGTAGTCCGGAAGGGGTATAAAAACCCTCGCATCACTGTATATGTAGAACTGTTTTGTAAACTTACATTTTAAACATGACAGTTTGTCACGTCAGCAACGAGTGGTTTGGACAGAGGAGCAGGCAGTTAAAAAGTTATGGTTAAGGGGATAGTTCACCCCCAAAATGACTTTTCGGATTCCTTCGGATCGATTTTGCATCTCACTGTATGACAAGTCAAACAGTCAGACAGATAAAGAAGGCATGCACTGTTCACATGTGCTGTCACTAGGGCAGTACATTTAGAGTTCTTATCAGACAAATGTCCACAGAGAACTTTCTCTTAGCCTTGAAGAGATGCATTGCAAGACGTGGACTGTAAGGTCATTTATTCGGACAATGCCAAGACCTTTAAAAGAGCAGATCAAGATCTAAAGGAGCTGTGGAAATCATTCAAGGAACCTGAGCTCACAGCTTTCTTCACTGAAAGGGGCATTTCCTGGAAGTTTATTGCTGAGAGAGCAGCTTGTTGGGGCGGCTCCTGGGAAAGACTTGTGAGGTCAGTGAAGACATGCCTATAAACAGTCCTAGGAAAAGCCTCACTGAACTTTCAGGAGTTGACCACCACTCTCGCAGAGGTGGAGGCTGTGCTAAATTCTAGGCCACTCCATATGTGCGCAACAATGCTGATGAGCCCCAGCCCCTGACACCCGCTCATTTCCTGAGACTGACCTCCCTGCCACCTAAGACTATGATTTTGGAAACTCAGTCTGCCAATCTGAGCATAGAGAACATGGGACGCAGATGGAAATACCGCCAGAGACTTCTAAACAGCTTCTGGACCCGCTGGCGCAAGGACTATCTACTGGATCTGAAATCAGCACATAAGTGTGACACACCCAAACACACTGAGCTCAAAGTGAGAGATGTCGTGCTGATTGGAGAGGACAAGATGCCTCGACAAACCTGGAAAACAGGCAGAATTGAGGAGCTGTTTCCAGGGCGAGATGGACTGACACGCTCATGCATAGTCCATACTCCTACAGGGACTCTACTGAGAAGACCTGTGCAACTGATATATCCGCTGGAAATAACTTGACTTTATTTACTGTTTAGATTGTGATTTAGATTGTGATTGCTGATTCATCGGGCGGGAGAATGTTGTGATTTATTGTATTTTCATGTAATTTCATTAATAGTTAAAACGGTTGAAAAGGAACGTACTCATTCACATTTTAAGAAACACGTATTATTATTTCACTGCATATTGTGTGTATTTGTTGCAACCTTCATTGTGAAAGAACAACCGGAAGTGCTAAGTTACTCATTCCGTGTCACATAACAGTCTGAGATCACTACATCCGGTAGTATTGTTGTTGTTTGTGCTGAAAGCATGTAGATTCATTCATTCAAAACACGCTATTTCAAAGCCACCTTTTGTACCGACCAATTGTCTGTATTTTTCTTACTGCCAACAAGTTCAGTAAACTTAGTTTCAGTTAATTCATACCATTGTGTCATCATTTCATTAACTTTCACTACAAGCACATTTCAACAACAAGGCAATTCAATATATTAGGATGCACAAAACAAAATAAGTAAAAATGAATAGATACAGTTACAGTACAGAAGAGAAAATAAAAGAAAACAAAGGCAGTGGCAGTACCTCATGGTACCAGTCGGCCCTCCCGCATGGAGGGAAAATTTCAATGAGGGCAGAGGCCAGGCCGCGTGGCGGGCCCAGAAAACGTAACCTCCAGGGCCCTCGCTGCGCCCACCGAGTCTGCCCGAGGGCCCTCTCCGCCTGGACACACGATGGCTGGCGTGCGCCCCCGAGTCCTGGTTCTTTTCAAAAGGGGGGGGGGGGGGGGCTCAGACGCCAGAGAGGGAGCTCCGGGCGCCCGCTGGCCGCCTCTACCCGCCCCGGGAACCACCGTGTTGGGCACGGAGGTGTACCGGGGACCCCGGGGGTCCCTGGCCCAGGCACAGCGCCGCCTGGTTGTCCCTCTGAAAACTCCCTTTTTCAGCCAGCATTTCGGACTAACGGGGCTTCGGACTAGTGAGACGTCGGACTGGTGAGGCGGAAACTTATCACCAGAGGTCAGCTGATCGAGGATGACTGGAGTGTGGCCTCTGTTATAACCACACACTCCATAGATTGACCCTCAGCTCCGGACCTTCACACATGCTCTTCATACAGTTCCTCTGAGGGGAAAGCAGCAGCAGTAGTGAAGAATGCGGCCATGACGGCAACAGCACTCTCCAGATTATTAAGACTAGACCATACCCGTAGGGGGATATGAGCACCCAAGCCCCGGTGAAGGGCGCAGGCGAAAGTACAGACTTTGCTGCTTTTTTCTCGCGCGAAACCTGGCAACGTCATCTCCCATTGTTTGACACATAATGCACACAGTTTAACGCGAGCCGTCGCGCGCACACACACACACACACACAGCCGTCGCACGAACACACAGCACAGGCGCGAGCCGTCGCAAGCAAGCACGCTCGCCCACACACACACACACACACACACCACGGAGCTGCGACGCAGACGGCAACACGGCAACAGTGTGTCGCGTGCGAGCGCGCGCGTGTGCGCGCACGCACACATACACACACACACACACACACACACACACACACACACACACACACCATGGAGCTGCGACACAGACGGCAACAGTGTAACAGAATGGGTGTTTGGATTGGATGCGACACATGCGCAGTTTGATCTGGGTGCAATACGTTAGTCCGACAGCGCATTCCTCCGACAGCGCAGTGCTCCGACATTAAACAGTAAACCCGAACCAAACCCGCACCCTAACCCTAACCGCACGCGGATGCCACATAGTCGGAGAAAAGGTCTGTCGGATTAACGCATGCCTCCCAGTTTGATCTCCCGTTGTTTTTTAAAAGGCTAATAAACAGCTGAGATTTGGCAAAATTGAAAAACGGGCTTCGCAGTTAAGTTCAGATGGTAATGAGCAACGGCTGTGTGCAAAATCAGATCAAGTGCTCCAGCCAGTGAGGAGAAACGGCACACAGACGAACGAAGACACCATGGCCACAGAGGTTAGTCAAATTATAGGAGGATCCCATGCAGTTGCAGACGATGGCTCTTCAACATCACTTAATTCACCGGGCGGCCAATATGACGATACATTTTCCAGCTCTTGTCCTCCTCCTTACTGTAAGGGGATCCCCTGAATGAAAGCAGCTCAGCCATTTTATACATCCACACGGCGTAGTGTCATCAGTGGGTCGTACCTAGGGGGGCGGAGTCACCTCGGGGGAAAACACAGATTTCCCCCAGCTGGTATAGACCGAGGTCGAGGGATGTGGGGTTTTCAAACTCATATTCTGTAAAAGTAGGGGGAGAACGGGGTCGGTTGACGCAGGGGGGGACGGTTGGCGCACAGACCTTTTTTCATGCTACACAAAAAAATCGTCACATCCGGCGACGTCACCCTCTTCGTCTTCGGTCGTAAACATCAGACACAAATCTTTTCCCAGTTCTGATCAAAATTGGCAGAGTTGAAGCCACTTTCTACTGATTCTACTGATGCATCAATGAGAGTTAGATGCCAGAAATGTAACTTATGTCCCCCCCCCCCCCATGTATGCGCCGTTCGCCCCGACTGGTGGCCGGGTGCAGTACGTTAGTCCGACAGCGCATTCCTCCGACAGCGCAGCGCTCCGACGTTTCCAATACTAAACCCGAACCAAACCCGCACCCTAACCCTAACCGCACTCGGATGCCACATAGTCGGAGAAAAGGTCTGTCGGATTAACGCATGCCTCCCCTGGTGGCCGTGTGCGGAGAGTAGCGCAACGTCACTTTACTTACCGATTGCGTTCGACTCGTTTCACTAAAATTAAAACGGACTGCGGGTAATGGTGAGAGGACAAGTGTCTCTTGTTCACAAAAAAAGTATGCTTACATGAAATTAATTAATCTCTGTGCAGGGAGGGAAATAGAAATGGGTGCGTCAACCGACCCCGTTCTCCCCTGTACCAATTTAAAAAGCAGGCGTCATGGCTTGCCAGATCACAGGCACAGAACCTTGTTGCCACTCGACAAGGAACGCTACATTAGCAAATTAAACAAGAGTCCGATTGGAATGTTGTCCTGACTGGACAGAGGATCCAACACAACACAATGGCCCGAGGTTATCTGAGTTAATCTCCTGGTAAGAGACACTATTACATTTTCTATAGATATGATCAATTAAATGTATCATAATATCAAAAAGCAAAAGCCATTCATTCATCAATGATGTTTATAGAACACGTTTTAGTGATTTCCAAGTACAGGAGACATCCACGCTATTACAGTTTGGAAATGCAGTTCAACATGCAGCGATTTACACACAAAACAAGCCAAACCTGGCTATCCTCGTTTAAAAACCTACAGAAAACACAATTGTAAATCTGGCAATGAACACGGAGCTAAAGCAGTGTGTAAATCCTGCATGATATTAAATGGCGCACTTCGCCAAATGATAGTGGTGTCGGTACGTGCCGTTCACAAAACTCTAAACTGTACTTCAAATTCACTATAAACATTATCGATGACTTAATGGCTGTTGGGTTTTGATATTATGGTAAGTTTAATTGATCATGTAATAGTGTCTCTACCAGGCGATTAAACACTGTGCATATGTAAACATGTTTGGTAACAAAGAGGGAGACGAGAAGTAACCAGAAGACTCGTCCCAAAACACGCTCGCGCCCATTTTTCTCACCGACCAGCGGTTCTCGTATTCTTATATTTGTTGTATTTGAACCCCAGCTTACGTATTCTGGGGGGAACATAAACCAAACATTGCCAATTCAGCTCACAGTTACAGTTGCGTTCCGGCTGTGAGCTCATAGATTGGCAATGTTTGGTCTTTTTAGTCACGTATATCTTAATAATAAGTCAACTTTTCCGAAGGCGAGTGGACGATTGTGTTCCAGCTTTCCTTCTGATGGATTTTTCTTGGCTGACAATGTTTCTATCGTCCATAAAATAGCTCTGAAAGTGATCCAAACAATTGTGTATGATGTAACTCTATGAGGCAGATCGTTCTGTTTTCCCCCAAGCTAAAATCGAATGGGGCGTTCCTGGGCGTTCCCGTCTATCTCCGTGTATCTATCCCCTGTGCCAATAAACCCCACCCTTAATTTGAAACAAGGAGCACCTGGCTGATGCTGCCCCAGTAACAGGTTTACCTGGTTACAGGAGATCACCAATACTAGGAGCAATACAAGTATATTTACAGAAAAACAGTGGAGGGCAATTTATTTTGGCAAGCTAGAAGACTTGTCTAGGTCCAGGTGTAAATTGCAGGCAGGTGGCTGATGTCAACTAACTAACTGTGCTGCGCCTTGCACCATTAAGCACATCAATAAATATATGTATTTTAAAGACATACACTATGCAAAGACACAAATTCATATTATACATGGACAGTACACACACAGTCAGTTAGTTTTCAGTGCTCTCATACACTTGTGTTATGGCTCTATTTTTTTCTGTGGTTTGAACCTGCAGTTTTCTTGTTGACAGGAAACAAAAACATTCAACTTCTTCCTGTGCTTCTGAAATGGAAAATTCTATGCAAGCAGAATGTTCACACGCGTTAATTCCAATTATCTATTTTTAACTAATTTCTGTACAGACGGTATAATCATGTCCCACATTTGTGATCTTTTTTACCAGCTTGCTTGCAAAGCTGGTCTAAGAACAGACAGACCTACTTCCGACACATTACAGATTTGCATTCGACAGATTTGCGACACATTTGCGCCATTGGCTGTCCTTACAACCAATGGGGATTCTTTCCCAAATCCCATACTCTGAACGGGCCTCGTCCTCCCAAGCTATGGGACTAGACACGCCTCTCTCACGCCTCTCGCCTCTCTGCCTAGACACAGAGTAATGTATAGGACACAACATAAGAAAAGTACTCGAGTTAATGTAGTACTTACTTACTTTACGCGAACGGCGTTCCCCTTTTTCGCCGACTGTGTTGTTGACAGACAACGGATGCACGCTTATACAGTACTTGAGTAAATGTACTTAGTTACTTCACAGTGTAAAGTGCATTGCCTTGTGCCTCAAAGCGACTGCGAGGACCTGATTGAATGGAATGTTAAGGAGTCACAACTTGCACTGCTCTATGCAGGCACATTAATTCAACAGAAACAAAAAATGGACACTAATTAGCCAACAGAAACTGCAAATGTAGGCTTTGACAAGGTAATGTGTGTAAATGGGGCTAAAAAAAATGACTATGTATATATATATACATAATTAATTAATTAATTAATTAATACGGGTCTCTCTCTCAGCTAAGGGGTCCTTTCCTTGACCTGCAAAACGTAGAATACCCAGGCCTGTGTTATTATATTATATGAATATAATCCAGGATTATGCCATTTGTAGCCATAATGTTTTAATAGCAGACCTACAACCTCAATGACTTGCATCCACGACGCGTTGTGAGCTTGTATATCTGCTATTTTAGTCACGGGACACCGTCGTGTTGCGACGTGCTGCGAAGTGAAAGTTAGACTCGAGTCTAGCCCAGAGAGAACAGCAGCAGAGAGAGAAACAAACGGCATCAATAGTGAAAAGCTGTGAAAAATACTTTGTTTTAAACACAAGCAGTACACCCAGTCGCAGCAACGTTGTTGTTGTTGTTCATACGAGACTCGAGACTGCAAGAAGAACAAACAGCTGTGGGTCACTATCACTCGATGCTACAGTGACACAACAACTTATAAACGGACATTTATTTTATGAAGCTAACACAAATACAACCTGGCGCAACAGTTGCGTGCATTAGTTCAAGATGAGGACAAAGGAAACAATAACAAATACATAGCAACTACCAATATTTACAAACAACTTTACAGAAAACGAGGTCGCTTACAATTTGTATACATGGCAACACTAGTACGTGAGGTGTGTGGCACATGTGAACACCACGTTGGCTCTGGATGTGGTGCCTGTGCGTGTGTGCGTGCGTGTGACAGCGGCCTGGTTGTCGCAGTGCTGATAGAAAGCTTTTCCAGTTCACATGGTAGTCCAGTCCAGTTCACATGGTAGTCCAGTTCACATGGTAGTCCAGTCCACATGGTAGTCCAGTCCAGTTCACATGGTAGTCCAGTCACATGGTAGTCCAGTCCAGTTCACATGAGTCTACATATAGTGGGTTTATTTATAGACGTGGTCTCATGTGGCCTGCAGGACATTACTCTAAGATCCTAATTTTATCAATATAGGGTAATAATCTTTGTCACAAAATATAATTTGTGTAAAAAAAAAAAGATCACAAATGTGGGACATGATTATACCGTCTGTACAGAAATGAGTTAAAAATAGATAATTGGAATTTACGTGTGTGAAAATTCTGCTTGCGTAGAATTTTCCATTTCAGAAGCACAGGAGGAAGTTGAATGTTTTGTTTCCTGTCAACAAGAAAACTGCGGGTTCAAACCACAGATAAAAATAAAGCCATAAACGTGTATGAGAGCACTGAAAACTAACTGACTGTGTGTGTTCTGTCCATGTGTAATATGAATATGTGTCTTTGCATAATGTATGTCTTTAAAATAGACTACGTGTATATTTATTGATTGATGTGCTTAATGGTGCAAGGCGCAGCACAGTTAGTTAGTTGACAATCAACACATTGGTCATTTTCACACCCAGGGCCAAGTTGTATAATGACCAGATATACTTGGTTTATCTGTGAGCTGACGGGTGATGTTGGTCTTAAAATTAACCTACTGTCTTATTTGTACAAGTGTTAAAAGTCACTACTGTAAGGTTGTTGATGTCACATGACAGGTCACTACAGTAAGGTTGTTGATGTCACATGACAGGTCACTACAGTAAGGTTGTTGATGTCACATGACAGGTCACTACAGTAAGGTTGTTGATGTCACATGACAGGTCACTACAGTAATGTTGCTGATGACACATGACAGGTTACTACAATACGGTCAGCTGTTCGTACTGTATGTGTGAGGTTTTAAACCAAAGCTCTTATCATTATCCAGCTGTTAAATGTCTTCTATACTGCATGCTTGTTCTGCAGTCCCTTTTGCACTGTACATGGTAAGAAGGTTATTTATGTCAGTGTATGTTTATTATTATCATCATCATCATCATCATCATCATCATCATTATTATCATTATTATTTTTTACTAATAATATTATTTGTATTAGTAGTAGTAGTAGTAGTATTAGTAGTAGTAGTAATATTAGTAGTAATGGTATTAGTATTATTATTATACAAGCCATAATAATTGGCTGTTTATCTTTTAATTAGTTTTTTTTTTTAATGTAAATGAAGTGAAAGTAAAGTGCGCGCACATTAGACGTGTGCACACCACGTTGGCGCTGGCTTTGGTGTGTGTGTGTGCGTGTGTGTGTGTGCGCCCGTGCGCGTGCATGCGTGCATGTGACTGTGTGACAGTGGCCTGGTTGTCTCATTGCTGATAAAATGCTTTTCCAGTCCACATGGTAGTCCAGTCCAGTTCACATGGTAGTCCAGTCCACATGGTAGTCCAGTCCACATGGTAGTCCAGTCCATGCAGTTCACATGGTAGTCCAGTCCACATGGTAGTCCAGTCCATGCAGTTCACATGGTAGTCCAGACCACATGGCAGTCCAGTCCAGTTCACATGGTAGTCCAGTCAACATGGTAGTCCAGTCCAGTTCACATGGTAGTCCAGTTCACATGGTAGTCCAGTCCACATGGTAGTCCAGTCCAGTTCACATGGTAGTCCAGTTCACATGGTAGTCCAGTCAACATGGTAGTCCAGTCCAGTTCACATGGTAGTCCAGTTCACATGGTAGTCCAGTCAACATGGTAGTCCAGTCCAGTTCACATGGTAGTGCAGTTCACATGGTAGTCCAGTCCACATGGTAGTCCAGTCCACATGGTAGTCCCCGGTTGGTGCACCCCTACTCGATATGATCAATATGTCTCTGGTGACGGGCTACGTACCACAGTCCTTTAAGGTAGCTGTCATCAAACCCCTCCTCAAGAAGCCTACTCTCGACTCAGGCATTTTGGCTAACTATAGACCTATATCGAACCTCCCATTTCTCTCTAAAATCCTTGAGAAAGCAGTCGCCAAGCAGTTATGTGATTTTTTACATAACAACAAGCTATTTGAAGCTTTTCAGTCAGGATTCAGAGCACACCATAGCACTGAGACGGCATTGGTGAAGGTCACAAATGACCTCCTGATTGCATCCGATAATAACCTTCTCTCTGTACTGGTTCTGTTGGACCTCAGTGCTGCATTTGATACTATTGATCACCATATTTTGTTGCAGAGACTTGAGCATCTGGTTGGCATTAAGGGTGCTGCATTGAACTGGTTTGAGTCCTATCTGTCTGACAGATTTCAATTTGTAAACGTTAACAATACACCTTCACTACGCGAAAAGGTTAAATACGGAGTCCCACAAGGCTCTGTACTTGGACCAATACTATTCACTCTATATATGCTTCCCTTAGGTGAGATAATTAGGAAACACTCTATAAATTTCCATTGCTATGCAGATGATACACAATTATATCTATCAATGAAGCCAGATGAAACAGATCAACTGGCTAAACTTCAAGCATGTCTTATAGACATCAAGAGTTGGATGACCCGTAATTACCTACTTCTCAACTCGGACAAAACTGAAGTTATTGTACTCGGCCCTAAGCACCTCAGAGATAAATTAATCGATGATAATTTTACCCTAGATGGTATTACCTTGACCTCCAGGGCCACTGTAAAGAATCTGGGAGTCACGTTTGACCAAGACATGTCCTTTCAGTCCCACATAAAACAAATTTCAAGAAATGCCTTTTTTCACCTGCGTAATATTGCAAAAGTTAGGCACATTCTGTCCCAAAATGATGCAGAAAAACTTGTCCACGCATTTGTTACTTCTAGGCTGGACTATTGCAACGCCTTACTATCAGGCTGCCCAAGTAAGTCCCTAAATAGCCTGCAGCTTGTCCAGAATGCCGCTGCGCGCATACTGACAGGAACCAGAAGAAGAGATCATATCACTCCTTCATTGGCCTCTTTGCACTGGCTCCCGGTTAAATACAGAATAGAGTTTAAAGTTCTCCTCCTCACATACAAGGCTCTCAATGGACAGGCACCAGTATATCTCAAAGAACTCATCGAGCCCCGTAAACCAGCCAGAACACCACTGCGTCCACAGTATGAAAAAATGCTTACGGTTCCAGTAAACCCCCAAAAAACTAGAACAGGAGGTAGAGCATTTAAGTTTCAAGCACCTCAGCTGTGGAACCTTCTCCCAGTCTCAGTCCGTAAAGCAGACACACTCTGTATATTTAAAACTAGACTAAAAACCTTTCTCTATGATAAAGCCTATAGCCGAAGTGTATAGACTCAGTCCCCCTATAGTCATCCTCTCTCCCCCACCTTCCCCTTTCTCCTCTCTCCCCTCGTCCTCTCTCTTCCCGTCCTCCCTTTGGTTGTGTGGGTTTGTGTCCCATTGGTACAATCGTAATTAACCCTGTACGGATTCACGCTCTAGTAAGGCCTGCCACTAATTCTACAACCGGGGACTCGTTCCCCGGAGTTTCTTCTACCACCCACGTCGCAGGTCCATGGACTATTACTATGGACCCCCAGCTGCGGCTCAAGACTGTGACTGCGGACCGGGCCTGGGCCTCTCCATGGAGTCTATGGACTGTTACTACGGACCCCCAGCTGCGGCTCAAGACTGTGACTGCGGACCGGACCGGGCCTCTCTCCATGGAGCACGACCTGGACACGACCGTGGACTTCTACTACACTACACTATACCGCATATTATATTATCTTAAACATTTTTATATTATTCCATTATATACTGCATACACACTATTGCTGTACTATATTATACTATCATATGCTAGTATCTTACACTATTATATTTGCTATTATTGTTATTGTTACTGCTTGCACTGTATCTCTTTCTGTCTCTCCTCTGTCTCTCCCTTTCTCTCTCTCTTCTTTCCCCCAACACGGTCGAGGCAGAAGGCCCCCGCCCTAGAGCCTAGGGTCTGCCTGACGTTTCTTCCTGTTGAATTAAGAGGGAGTTTTTCGTTGCCACTGTCGCAAAATTGCTTGCTCAGGGTGGGATGTTGGGTCTCTTCTCTACATGTAAAGTGTCTTGAGACAACTTGTTGTGATTTGACACTTTAATAAAATTGAATTGAATTGAATTGAAAATAGTCCAATCAATTTCACATGGTAGTCCAGTCCACATGGTAGTCCAGTCCACATGGTAGTCCAGTCCATTTCACATGGTAGTCCAGTCCACATGGTAGTCCAGTCCATTTCACATGGTAGTCCAGTCCACATGGTAGTCCAGTCCATTTCACATGGTAGTCCAGTCCACATGGTAGTCCAGTCCATTTCACATGGTAGTCCAGTCCACATGGTAGTCCAGTCCATTTCACATGGTAGTCCAGTCCACATGGTAGTCCAGTCCATTTCACATGGTAGTCCAGTCCACATGGTAGTCCAGTCCATTTCACATGGTAGTCCAGTTCACATGGTAGTCCAGTCCAGTTCACATGGTAGTCCAGTCCAGTTCACATGGTAGTCCAGTCCAGTTCACATGGTAGTCCAGTCCAGTTCACATGGTAGTCCAGTCCAGTCCACATGGTAGTCCAGTCCAGTCACACGGTACTCCAGTCCAGTCACATGGTACTCCCGTCCAGTCACATGGTAGTCCAGTCCAGTCACATGGTACTCCAGTCCAGTCACATGGTAGTCCAGTCCAGGTTTCATAAGTTTACATATAGTGGGGTTTTTTTATAGACGTGGTCTCATGTGGCCTGCAGGACATTACACTAAAATCCTAATTTGATCAAAATAGGGTATAATCTTTGTCACAAAATATGATTTGTGTAAAAAAAACACACACACACACATTTGGGACATGATTATATCCGTCTGTACAGAAATTTGTTAAAAATAGATAATTGGAATTTACGCGTGTGAAAATTCTGCTTGAGGAGAATTTTCCATTTCAGAAGCACAGGAGGGAGTTGAATGTTTTTGTTTCCTGTCAACAAGAAAACTGCGAGGAGAAACCACAGAAAAAAATAAAGCCATAAACACAAGTGTACGTATGAGAGCACTGAAAACTAACTGACTGTGTGTGTACTGTCCATGTGTAATATGAATATGTGTCTTTGCATAGTACAGTATATGTCTTTAAAATAGGCTACATGTATATTTATTGATTACTTAAAGGGGAATTTTGGACCACGGTTTTCTTACCTTTTATATGATATTGATGATGATATCCTAGGATGAATGGTACAGTAGAAAAATGTCATATCTCCATCCCAGATTGAAATCTTGAGATTTGTCACTGAGATTACAGTGGAGCGCATTCAAGACAATCAGGTTGCATAGTGCATACAAACTCAAATTATGAGATCTAGCACAAGGCCTATTGGCGCGCGTTTTTAGCTGTGGTGGACCTGGGATGGAGTTATGACAAATTTTCTACTGTACCATTCATCCTAGGATATCACAAGATCATAGAAAGGTAAGAAAACCATGGTCCAAAATTCCTTTAATGGCGCAAGGTGCAGCACAGTTAGTTAGTTGACAATCAACACATAATTTTCACACCCAGGGCCAAGTTGTATAATGACCAGATATACTTGGTTTATCTGTGAGCTGACGGGTGTTGTTGGTCTTAAAAGTAACCTGCTGTCTTATTTATGTAAAAGTGTTAAAAGTAAAAGGTGATTGCTCTTAGACCACTCCCCCCCCCCACACACACACACACACACACACACACACACACACACACACACACACACACACACACACACACACACACACACACACACACACACACACACAGACAGATAGAGAGACAGAGACACTGCAGCACGGATGTGTGCACGTGTGCATGCTCCATCACATGTATGATGCAGTATAAATTGAGTCCATATCTGTTTATTGTGGTTGTAGAACTTTAGTCCCTAATCCCATTCTCTCCATTGAAGCAATCCACAGACAGAAATACAACTAGAAAAGTGCACTCCTCAGAGTTGATGATTTGTGGCATTTTGTACAAATGGGCCATTCCTGGACATTTTTTTGATTATTTTTTCCATTTTTTTCTCCCAAATTTAGTTTGTCACTGCTGTTCCCACTGACTCATCTGCCAGTGAGGAGCCCCCACCGGGCCCATAAAATAGTAAAAGTACATGCAATGACCAACATCACCCTCCCCGCCTGGCTTCTCTACCCCAAACACGGGCCAATTGTGTTCGCTTAGACGCTCGACAAATTTTAACCTTTCATTTTAACCACACTAGTGCTTGCGTCCAACACCATACATGCTTTTTGATCCCTGCAAATGTCACATACTGCGTCTTACTTTGGACATATAATGCAAAATCACAAAAGCAGGCTAGAGCTGATATATGGTGTGGATAAGCAACATTACACAGCCCTAAGTAGGCCTGGCGGAGATCTACCCTCTGTCGCGCAACCCTTTTTAGTTGGCAGCTGTATTTACTGTGGTTTGTGTGGAGCTGCCCATTTCAGAAGCACATGCAGTGACGAATGTTTGTTTCCAGTCAGAAGAAAGGTGTGAATTTACAGAGAAACCACCTGATGATGAGATAACACACACACACACACACACACACACACACACACACACACACACACACACACACACACACACACACACACACACACACACACACACACACACACGGCAACCACTGGCGGAACAAGTCAAAGCCGATCCGGGGGGGGGCAAAATGCACGATCGCTCGGTTGGACGCATTCCAAGTCAAGACAAGCTCTGTACTGATGCATTATGGTACGATATAATAACCTATCAAAGCTTGACGTTACGTCTCTTTAAATAAACAAACACAACTGTGGGTCTTTCAAGCCTCGGCTACTGCAGTTTTCTCTCACACACATTCAAAGCATTTGAGAGTTCGATCAGCACCACGGACCCACTTCAACTAATGAACTAAAATGTTTAGAAGAATTGACACAGCGGCCCAATTATTCAAGTACAAGTACAAATTCAATTTCAAATTCCTAAAACTCGCCACTATTTAAAGGGCATGATATAAGCAGGCTAAGCGGCTATAGCGAACTTCAGTTTACTAACATCACATTCTTGCAGGCAGTGACAGTAACAGTAATGTAGCCTACCTGCTAATCTGGCTCCCTGCCTGGCTACCTGAAGGTAATGTTAGTAGTGTGGATTACAGTTTTTCACAATTGTTAACACACGTTTCTCAAAACAATAATGGCTTTCTCAAAACTGCACACACAAAACTGAAAACCTCACACACAAAATGCTAAACCCTACACTCCCTTCGCAAGATGACTCTTTGCCATCAAATCTCTTAACTGTTCACAAAATGGAACTTGTGTTTTCATTTGGTACACACAGCCATTTTTTCAAATGACACACACATATCATTCATTACAGTACACACAACTAAGCATGTACTGCACACTACCAAGCATTTACAGCACACTGCAGGGCAAAATTGAAAACACAATCATATAAATGGAACACACCATATGAATGACAATGACTCTGGAGAATGAGCCATTTCTCCTTTTGTAAAATGACTCAGTGTAGGCCTACTTTTTTCATAGTCAAACATAAAACAAAACACAAATATGCAGCCAAAAATGTTTTACTGTATTTCTCTACATGATTTAGGCATCATGCCACCGGTTCATGTCTGGCCAGAGGGCCTCATCCACATCATAGGCAATGTTCTCCCTGTCCAAGCAGCGTTGGAAGAAACGCCTCGAGTGGCGCATGAAGCTCTGACAGACCTCAACAGTGACTAAGGCTGCAATCGATTTTCACGATTTTTGTATAATAACATTTTTCGATTTTGAATTGGAAAAAAAACATATTTTACTAATCGAGAATCGTTTGTTTTGAAAAAATCGGAAAATAATCGGAATCGTGACCCCAAGAATCGGAATCGAATCGAATCGTGAGATAGCAGAAGATTCACACCCTAACAGTGACGTCGCCACAAGCCTCCTCCATGGCCTGGAGCAGTGGGACCCGGCTCTGTGGGTTCCGTTCATTTACCTTCCACCTCCAAGCTCAAAAGAACTCCTCAATGGGATTCAGGAAAGGAGAATAAGGTCGAAGGTACAGAACGGAAAAATGTGGGTGGTCCTGGAACCACTCACGCACTGGAGCAGCCCGGTGGTGCAAATTGCTCACCAGACCTGAATGTTTAGAGATTTGACTATTTGTGTGTTGTAGGTTGATGCTTTGAGATTTTACGTGGGAAGTGTGTGCAACAACTGAACATTGTGTGTAGTGTTTGGAGAACAAGGTGATAATGTAATTGACATCAGAGTGTAAAGAAGGAAAGTCAGAGTCTAATGCAGATAAGGGAATGTGAAGTAGTGCGAAATTGGGTCGAGCGATTAGTACATGAAGTTAAGGTTGTGAAAATTGTGCAGAATTCTCGCTTTTTGTGTGTTAACAATTGTGAAAAACTGTAATCGCCGTAACGTCAGGCTGATGTGGAGTTACAACAGGTGGAGGATGAGCTGGAAATCAGACATTGCTTGTTTTGTCTTCACGTTTTTATCAATTTTTTTATAGCCACTGATTCCGTTTATGATTAGGCTACATGATAGCTTACATCGTTGACATTGCTGCACCGTGCAGCCAGCGGAACCCATTCACACACTGTTGACAAATGATTGATGATGACATAGTTGGAATGGACTTTTTCTTTTACAAAATGGGCCATTCCTGCAAATTCAGGAAGCCAATCGTAGCCATCAGGATGTAATATGAAACATCTGACAGATACATCTTGATCAAATGACTCCAAAGATAATGTGTAATGATTTGCGTGAGGTTTGGACAAAATCTGTTGATTTTTTTGGCAAAATCTACCTCATGGTGGTGCTATAATATCAATTTCTCAATTTGAGAAATATAAGGTGAGGATTCTTCCTTGACTTCCCGGGTGTGTGTGCAAAATATCAAGCCGATCACTGCAGCGATGTCTACGATTTGCTATTCACAGATGGACGGACGGACGGACGGACGGACGGACGGATGGACTCACATGGTGAAAACATAATCCCTCATAGTATAGCATAGTAATATTACGGATTGTAATCGATGCAATCCTGCCATGATCTACCCAGTCATGTTAACCACACTAGTGCATGCATCCAACACCATACATGCTTTTTGAGCTGATGCAGTGGCACACATCATCCCTGACAATGTCACATTCTGCCTCTTACTTTGGGCATGCACATGCACTGCACACGTTTTCTTTGGGCAAAAGCACAAAAGCAGGCTAGAACTGATATACCATGCTGTGGATAAACAGCATTACACAACCCTGGGTAGGCTACCAAGCCTGGCAGAGATCTGCCCTCTGTGGCGCGACCATTTTTAGTTGGAAGCTGCATTTACTGTGGTTTGTGTGGTTTCCCATTTCAGAAGCACATGAAGTGATGCATATTTTCTTCCAGTCAACAAGAAAGGTGTGAATTTATAGAGAAACCACCTGATGACGAGATAAGCAGAGTAGCTGATGTGTGAAAAATAAAGCCATATAAGACGGTGTTGTTTAGCAGTGGACAAACAGTACTGTGATATAGACAGTGTTGTTCAGTACAGTGATATAGACAGTGTTGTCCAGTAAAGGTCCAGTAACAGTGAGACTGAAACCCAGCTATGGCTCCAGTAGTGATGCTGATCCTTCTGGTGTGGAGCTCAGGTATGATTCTGTTTTTGATAACCCTCATTGGTCATATCAATTAAAACATGGTGTTTTAACACTTATTGGTCATGTTAATGTGAAAGTCACTGAGGCACAAAGCTAAGAGAACTACAGCTTCAATTAAAACGTGACACATTTTGCAACTGCTGTGTGTGTGTCACGTGACGCGACTTGAGGTAGCGTCTGTCATATGATGGAGCACATGTGCACACATTGATCTGTGTTTTAGCGTTGGTCTGTGTTTTAGCGTGTGCAGTGCATGTGTTTTAGCGTGTGCAGTGCGTGTGTTTAGCATGTGCAGTGCATGTGTTTTAGCGTGTGCAGTGCGTGTGTTTTAGCGTGTGCAGTGCATGTGCGTGCAGCATGTGTTGTCATGTTTCTGTGTGGGGGGTGTGCCAGTGGTCTAAGAGCAGTCACTTTTTAACTTTTCTCGCTGTACATAAGATATCAGACTATACTGTAGCTCATTTTAAGAGGTTTGAGGTTCAGTTGCCGCAACTGATTTCAGTCAAGTGGATTCCATAGTAGGCAGCATGTCTTCTATGGAAGCACGTATCACACCTAAAATAGCCGATCTACAAGTTCACAGCTACAGTATATTGTGAGCTTGTAGATCGGCTATTTTCGGTTATTAGATATTTTAAGATTAAAGATTTGAAGTGGTCAAACTATAGCAATAGAATACATTAAAGAGCGTTTATTATGCTGTGTTTTATTTCATAAAAGCAAAGGTTATAATGTCTTCAGCTGGTTGTCTGTATGTGAACAGCAGGAACATACAGTACATAGATATTCAACTGGCGGCCCGCGGGCCACGTGCGGCCCGCGAGGAGCTTCCTTGTGGCCCCTGGCCATATTCCAAAAAAAAAAAAAAAAAAAAAAAAGTTTTTTTTTTGTTTTTTTTTAATTTTCATAATTATTATTTATTTTAACTTTGATTTATGTTATCAAAGTTAAAACAGTACAAATTATTTATCCTTCATTAGTTCTTGAAAGGCCATCTTTCATTGGAACTTAACTTAGAACCTTAAATAGAACCGAATTAGACCGAATTAGACCCGAAAAAAGGTTGATTTATATTGGTCAAATAGAACCGAATTAGACCCGAATTAGACCGAATTAGACCCGAATTAGACCCGAAAAATTTCGCGCGCGCGCGCTTCGCGCACGCGCGCAAATTGTGTGCGCACATGCACGCGCGCTGCGCGCGCGTGCATTTGCGCTGTGTGGCCCCCGACTCCAAATTATTTTACAGTTGTGGCCCCCTGCCTAATCTAGTTGAATACCCCTGATACAGTAGGTCATCATTAATTCTACATAATGTATTCATTATGGACAGGGGTCTTCAAGGTTTTTCAGGCCAAGAACCCATAGCTGAGAGAGAGATGAAGCAGGGACCCCCACTACATAAAATTGTGTTTGTGTTGCAGATAAAACATGTTCATAGATTTCATAGATAGCTTCATAGACTTGTTTAACAGCATTATCATCGGTTTTTGTTTGTTTATACATTATACAGTATTTTCTATTAATATGTTGGATTCTGTTAATGTGTATTTTCAGACATTTAACCACTTAAACCCTCTTAGTAAACTTGACCTTTGGCTCTGTGCTTGGTCTGCTCTTTTTTACCTCTACACTACACCAATCCTACGAAAATAGACGATCTGTCGGCTATTTTTGTCAAAAATGTTCTATCAGAATCTATGGGATGCTAGGGTTCAAGTGGTTAATGTAAAAAAATAAGATAATAATCCTACCACACATAATAACCCCCCCCCCCCCCCCCCTAGTATGAGACAAGTACATGTAGTGATAGTACAACCTGGGCCCTGGGTGTGACAGTTAGAGTTACAGTGACATGTATGTGTGTGTGTGTGTGTGTGTGTGTGTGTGTGTGTGTGTGTGTGTGTGTGTGTGTGTGTGTGTGTGTGTGTGCGTGCGTGCGTGCGTGCGTGCGTGCGTGCGTGCGTGCGTGCGTGCGTGCGTGCGTGCGTGGGGGGTGAGGCGGTGCTGCTGAAAATATTTCATCACATCAGGGTGAGAGGTGACACAGATTTAGTGCTATTTCAGGACCCCCCCCCCCCCCCCCCCCCCTTTGACAGTCTTTTTTTCCGCAGCTTTTTTTCCTTTCCTTTTTGTCCAGCCGTTTGGCGCCCCTCTCCCCTGAGCTTGTGTGCGTGTGTCGGGGGGGGGGGGGGGGAGAGCAGAGAGCAGAGAATGGATCTCAAACTGTTTTCATGTCAGGGACGGACCCACATATTATATGTGACACGTTGTGACCTTGTTGTAGATCTGCTATTTTCAAATAGCCTGTGTACATAAGGTTAAAGTGGTTAAACTGATTTTGATGCTAGATTAACACCTTTCGCTAGGGAGTGGCGGGACCCCCTGGAACCTCCTCAAGGACCCCTGGGGGACCCCACTTTGAGAAGCGGGGGGGATTCCAGGGGATCCCCTACAAAATGTGTTAATACAGCATAACAATCATTTTAACCACTTTATCCATTTATATGTTGGCTATTCAAAAATAGCAGATAGCAGAGGACTGGATGTAGAGACTGTGACAGATACATTATGTATGTATATAGACATCATCAAGCTGTGGAATGATCTTCCAGCCCATAGAGCGTCTCAAACCTTGACTGTGTTTAAATCACGTTTGAAAACCCACTCCTTGGCTTTCGATGATCCAGACTGAGATTTGCTGTTTCCGTTGGTCAATTTGTCTAGATGTGTTGCACCCTCTATGTGTTTGTTCCCCTAATTATTGTTTTACTCTTAGTGTTGTTGCTGTATTTATTTGTTGTACTGAGTGTACAGCACTTTGGTTCAACGCTGTTGTTTTAGATGTGCTCTATGAATAAAGTTGATTGGATTGTATTGGATCATCATGGAAGATGTTTACATTCATACATGTAGTATTGATGTAGTTATAGACCAATTATTTGTTTACCAACATTGAGACTGGACGCACAGGTGATTGTTTCATGTAATCAATTCCCAACAGTTCCCCAAACCTGCTGTTTTGGGGTGCGCTGGTTTCAGTTCATTCAACCTCCTCTTGTGTGTTGGCTAGTGGGGTGCGCCTTAGCGAGACATACTGTATATACTTCATCGCGCAACAGTATTGCGCGCCGAGAACAGCTGACATACAAGCTCACAACCGCGGATGCGACCGCTGTGAGCTTGGAGGTCTGCTATTCTCGGCCGTTCTCTACGCGCGACACACCTTCGCGGGACGGAGCATAAATTAGGATTAGCTGCGCGAGCAAGAGCAGGTTCTGGTGCCATGATCATAGAGTGCTCCTTCCGTTCTTATGGCAGCCACTGGAGGTGGGGTTTGGGGGACAACTGCTTTGAATTGTTATCATTGTTTACACACAACAGAAACAAGGATTTCAGGAGCGAGAGATCACAGTAAAAATCCTAAGCATTCTTCCTCCATACTGGGAGAAAAATAGCATCTGAAAGTTTGATGGGATGCATTTTTACACGTGAGGCTGTGACCACTTTTACATTGCATCTTATGAGCGATGGGGTTCATTTGGTGCCGGCCTGTGTGCACATACTGGTTCTTATCAGTGTGAAGTTGGCTGTTAAGGCGTCTATGGCTCCTGGTTGAAATTGCATTGGTGTGTGGTTGTTTGAAGTAAAGTATAGTGTCCAATCCAACCCTGACAGTTCTAAAATATCAGTAAAATATAGTGTCTAATCCAACCCTGACAGTTTTAAAATATCAGTAAAATATAGTATCCAATCAAACCCTGACAGTTTTTAAATATCAGTAAAATATAGTGTCTAATCCAACCCTGACAGTGTTAAATATCATTAAAAGATATTGTCTAATCCAACCCTGACAGTGTTATAACAGTAGAATATAGTGTCAAATCCAACCCTGACAGTTTTTAAATATCAATAAAATATAGTGTCCAAATCAACCCTGACAGTGTTAAATATCAGTAAAATATAGTGTCAAATCCAACCCTGACATTTTTAAATATCAATAAAATATAGTGTCCAATTCAACCCTGACAGTTTTTAATATCAGTAAAATATAGTGTCAAATCCAACCCTGACAGTTTTAAATATCAATAAAACATAGTGTCAAATCCAACCCTGACAGTTTTAAATATCAATAAAATATAGTGTCCAATTCAACCCAGACAGTGTTAAATATCAGTAAAATATAGTGTCAAATCCAACCCTGACAGTTTTTAAAATATCAATAAAATATAGTGTCCAATTCAACCCAGACAGTGTTAAATATCAGTAAAATATAGTATCCAATCAAACCCTGACAGTTTTAAATATCAGTAAAATATAGCATCCAATCCAACCCAGACAGTGTTAAATATCAGTAAAATATAGTATCCAATCAAACCCTGACAGTTTTTAAATATCAGTAAAATATAGTGTCTAATCCAACCCTGACAGTGTTAAATATCAGTAAAATATATTGTCTAATCAAACCCTGACAGTTTTTAAATATCAGTAAAATATATAGTGTCTAATCCAACCCTGACAGTGTTAAATATCAGTAAAATATATTGTCCAAATCAACCCAGACAGTTTTTAAATATCAGTAAAATAGTATCTAATCCAACCCTGACAGTGTTAAATATCGGTAAAATATAGTGTCCAATCAAACCCTGACAGTGTTAAATATCTGTAAAATATAGTGTCCAATCCAACCCTGACAGTATTAAATACAGTAGTAAAATATAGTATCCAATCAAACCCAGTCACTGTTAAATATCAGTAAAATATAGTGTCCAATCCAACCCTGACAGTGTTGAAACATCAGTAAAATATAGTGTCCAATCCAACCCTGACAGTGTTAAAATATCAGTAAAATATAGTGTCCCAAGTTGTTTTTCACTGAATTCTCGTCTACAGAATGTTTTCCAAAATTGCTGATACACACTTTCAGCAGCTGCTGTTGAAAATGTTCATCAGCAGGGTGAGGGGTGCTGCCCACACATGTTGGAAAATATAAGAAAATACAGTATCACAATCAGTGCCCCAATTACAGTTGGTGTGCAGCCTGTTCATGATGTTACATTAAACTTGTGTAAATATACTAAAAGTTAACTGACATTTTCACCCCAGACTTATCCGACTTGGTCATTGTTTCTAGTTGCTAGTTGTGTGTACTACGTATGAACTTTATTGGGGTTTGTAGTTGCATTGTTCCATCATGCCAGCCGTGGCAGACAGCTGTGTGTGGCAGAGAGCAGCGATGGTTCAAATGTTTTCATTTCACAAGGAACAAACCCATATTATTATGTATTTGGCAGCGGACCCACATTTGTGTCAGGGACCCCCATGCAAGATCTGTGTTGTTAAAATGCTGCTGAAAATGTTCACTTCATCAGCAGGGTGAGGGGTGCTGCCCACACATGTTGGCACAGATTTTGGACAGTAGTTTGGTGCCATTACTTACAATAGTCTGATGTTGCCCATAACGCCTGTGCATTAAGCAGGGCCTGGTGACATGAAGTGAAATGTCTGATGATGTCATATAGGATTATTACATTAATCATCCTAAAGATGATGTCATAATGATGTCATAGGATGATTGCATTAATGATGTCATGTCATTTTTTACTCAAACTTTGCTTCTGGAGGTCCCTGGAGCAACATATTTTGATGGGGATCGGTGGCTAAAAACATATCATTTTGGGGGTCCTTGACATGAAAAAGTTTGAGCACCACTGATATAACAACATACGTTTTTTCATAAAACTGTTAAGATTTATTTAAAAAGATGTGCACAAATTTTCATGATTTTTCCGCGCTATGAGCTTGTATATCTGCTATTTTTTAAATTTAGCCAAAGAAATCTAAAATGACAGAGATGCGTTACCGGATTGAATGGGTTTTAAACACGACTGTGTCAATGTACTAAAGTTAACGGACATTTTCACCCCAATTAAGACTCATTTGACTTGGACATTGTTTTGTTTTTACAACGTATTACATTTATTGGGGTTTGTAGTTGCATTGTTCTATCATGCCAGCCGTGGCAGCTGTGTGACAGAGAGCAGAGGTTATCTGCAGTAATCTGAAAGCTCACCTCTTCAGACTCCTCCTCCTCAGCCTGTAGCACTTGACCTAGCTACTACTGTATATGACGACCATGCAGACCTACCCTGGTCATTTGTTCTCATGTTTTTCTTTACCACAATGTTGAACTTTTAATTTAGATAGCATGTGACAGATGCTAGGTTCATTGTTTACCTGGTATGTCATAGTTTCAATGTACATACAGTACATATGTTTTCATTAAATAGTATTTAGTAATTGGTTAGACAGACTCCTAGTTTACTGAGACACTACACTGTCTCTTTGCATTTGATTTATGTAAGTGTTTATCTTGCTTAAGTCACGCTGGATAAGGGCGATAAGAGATAAATGTCTACATTGCAAATTGTCAAACATTTTCATGTCAAAGACCTGTTAATACGTATTCATTTGGCCACAGACCCCCATTTGAAAAGATTTTGTGCCAGGAACCCTCACATAAGATTTGTGTTAAATGTTTTTAAAAGACAGTTTTAAATATCTGTAAAATATAGTGTCCAATCCAACCCTGACAGTGTTAAATACAGTATCAGTAAAATATAGTATCCAATCAAACCCAGTCAGTGTTAAATATCAGTAAAATATAGTGTCCAATCCAACCCTGACAGTGTTAAAATATCAGTAAAATATAGTGTCCCAAGTTGTTTTTCACTGAATTCTCGTCTACAGAATGTTTTCCAAAATTGCTGATACACACTTTCAGCAGCTGCTGTTGAAAATGTTCATCAGCAGGGTGAGGGGTGCTTCCCACACATGTTGGAAAATATAAGAAAATACAGTATCACAATCAGTGCCCCAATTACAGTTGGTGTGCAGCCTGTTCATGATGTTACATTAAACTTGTGTAAATATACTAAAAGTTAACTGACATTTTCACCCCAGACTTATCCGACTTGGTCATTGTTTCTAGTTGCTAGTTGTGTGTACTAAGTATGAACTTTATTGGGGTTTGTAGTTGCATTGTTCCATCATGCCAGCCGTGGCAGACAGCTGTGTGTGGCAGAGAGCAGCGATGGTTCAAATGTTTTCATTTCACAAGGAACAAACCCATATTATTATGTATTTGGCAGCGGACCCCCATTTGTGTCAGGGACCCCCATGCAAGATCTGTGTTGTTAAAATGCTGCTGAAAATGTTCACTTCATCAGCAGGGTGAGGGGTGCTGCCCACACATGTTGGCACAGATTTTGGACAGTAGTTTGGTGCCATTACTTACAATAGTCTGATGTTGGTTCCCTTGGGCTGCAGCCCATAACGCCTGTGCATTAAGCAGGGCCTGGTGACATGAAGTGAAATGTCTGATGATGTCATGTAGGATTATTACATTAATCATCCTAAAGATGATGTCATAATGATGTCATAGGATGATTGCATTAATGATGTCATGTCATTTTTTACTCAAACTTTGCTTCTGGAGGTCCCTGGAGCAACATAATTTGATGGGGATCGGTGGCTAAAAACATATCATTTTGGGGGTCCTTGACATGAAAAAGTTTGAGCACCACTAATATAACAACATACGTTTTTTCATAAAACTGTTAAGATTTATTTAAAAAGATGTGCACAAATTTTCATGATTTTTCAAAAATAGCAGATCTACGAGCTTGTATATCTGCTATTTTTTAAATTTAGCCAAAGAAATCTAAAATGACAGAGATGCGTTACCGGATTGAATGGGTTTTAAACACGACTGTGTCAATGTACTAAAGTTAACGGACATTTTCACCCCAATTAAGACTCATTTGACTTGGACATTGTTTTGTTTTTACAACGTATTACATTTATTGGGGTTTGTAGTTGCATTGTTCTATCATGCCAGCCGTGGCAGACAGCTGTGTGACAGAGAGCAGAGGTTATCTGCAGTAATCTGAAAGCTCACCTCTTCAGACTCCTCCTCCTCAGCCTGTAGCACTTGACCTAGCTACTACTGTATATGACGACCATGCAGACCTACCCTGGTCATTTGTTCTCATGTTTTTCTTTACCACAATGTTGAACTTTTAATTTAGATAGCATGTGACAGATGCTAGGTTCATTGTTTACCTGGTATGTCATAGTTTCAATGTACATACAGTACATATGTTTTCATTAAATAGTATTTAGTAATTGGCTAGACAGACTCCTAGTTTACTGAGACACTACACTGTCTCTTTGCATTTGATTTATGTAAGTGTTTATCTTGCTTAAGTCACGCTGGATAAGAGCGATAAGAGATAAATGTCTACATTGCAAATTGTCAAACATTTTCATGTCAAGGACCTGTTAATACGTATTCATTTGGCCACAGACCCCCATTTGAAAAGATTTTGTGCCAGGAACCCTCACATAAGATTTGTGTTAAATGTTTTTAAAATATATTGCATGTGCCAACAAAAAAAAAACACATAATACTTCCTAAGGTGAATATGGGCATCAAAACAATATTTTAAAGATGTTTTTAGCACATGCATTCCATATATCCCATACAGCTGAACCACACATGGACAAATGACATAAACCTTTGATGGGCGTTTTCCCCCTTGAATGAAATATGAACTATTTATAGAATACATATTTAAGGTGTTCTTATTATTATAATTCATTAAGGCATAAGGCTTATTAGCCATGGATCCTTTTTAAAAATGTAAAACTCTACCTTCTGATAACAATCATTGCTGTATAGAATGTTTGTTCAGTAACATGGGTCTCTTCGGCTCTTTAATAAACAAAGTACGTTGTTGATGTTATCTAACTATCTCTGTCTCTGTGTCCCTTCATGTCTCTGCTCTGGAGGAGGTGCAGGAGGAGCAGTGCCAGGTGTTGTGTCTGGAGGAGGAGCAGTGCCAGGTGTTGTGTCTGAAGAAGGTGCAGGAGGAGCAGTGCCAGGTGCTGTGTCTGGAGGAGGTGCAGGAGGAGCAGTGCCAGGTGTTGTGGATGAGGATGGAGGAGGTGTTCAACCAGATCAGCCAGCAGCACAAGGAGAAGAGAGGTCTGGAGCAGAGGAGGGGTCTGGAGCCGAAGGTGAGGCCCATGCAGGCCAACGTGGGGGTACACTTTACAAGCTGCAGTGTTCACTGCACCCCCCTTTGTTCAGTCTCCCTGATCAATCATATTTGTCTTCAGTGGTTCAGTGAATATACAAAGAACAGACACTGAAAAATCTCAAATTCTATAAATCTTAAATCATGTGCATTAAGGTGGGCCTGGTCACGGGACATGGTGTTGTATAGAAACCCCATCAGAAGGAGAACCAACAGGCCTGGTCACGGGACATGGTGTTTTAGAGAAACCCCATCAGAGGGAGAACCAACAGCCACCAGTTGTGATCCCTCATTTACTGCTGCTGACGTGTGTGTTCATGTTGCGGTGTCACATAGTGTAGTGACAGGATGTGACCTTTGTACACACTGAGACATTAGGCTGGCTTTAAATCTTTCCTGTCATGTGACCCGTTGCTATGGTAATAACTGCATGTTCAGTTTTTTATATGAAATTATATGTGACACCTTATATGGCTAAAGGAAGTTATGATCAGAAATACATTTCTTAAACTTACAGTATATGCTGCTTACTTTAAATATCACATTGATCTGCTGGCTGTCAAGTTTGCGTTGTTTTATTGATTGAATTTTTTGTCTTAGTTCTCGTAGGCAGTTGGTCACTTGTCTGTTCTTGACAAGAGGCATGGCAAGAGAGTTTTGCACCCTGTCGGTCCGTCCGTGTGTCCTGTCCGTCTGCGAGCAGCTAATCTCCGGCACCGTTGGCCCGGTCGCTGCGAAACTGTGCACACACACTCCCTTGATGCCAATTCAAAACCTCTGCCCATTTTTCACATGGGCCTGTTATAGCGCCACCAGGAGGCCGATTTGTGCAAAACCCATGTTTTTAGCGGCGCTAAAACGGATCCTGCTCTATACCTGACTTTGTCCGTGTTCACCATCAACGCTCTGATTGGTCAGACCCGTCAACGTTCTGATTGGTCAGACCCGTCAACATTCTGATTGGTCAGACCCGTTCAAATGCTTCTGTCATACAGTCGGAGGCCGGACAAAGTCAGGTATAGAGCAGGATCCGCTCTATACCTGTCTCTACCGCTCTAAATCTGTAGGAGGTACTCCTACAGATTTTATCCAAACGTCATGCAAATCGGTACACAGTATCTCTACAGTCATGTGATCAACCCGGATCTGTCCGATTTTCCATATTCCATCGTCATTGGCTAAGGTTGGCTTCCAAAGTTTGCAGGATTGGTCTGTTTTGAACAAAATGCCTCAAATCATAAACGCACCTTGCGATTTCCGTGAACTGAAATTTCACATGCACATTCCCACTAGGCCCCTTCTAGTTGTTGTTGTTGTTGTTGTTGTTGTTATAATTATAGAAAAGTAATATTACCTTATTGTTTTAACTTTTTTTATTCTCTTGTCTTTGTACAGAGTCTGGTGATCTCAAGTTGTACGATGTTTACAGAAGAACCAGTGCCTGTACTGGTTTTCTCATGATGAAACACCAGGGAGAGTGGAGAACAGTGATAGGTGTGTTTGCCTGGAACCTGAAGTCAGCAGCTGTAGTGTGTAGACAGCTGGACTGTGGCTCTGCTGTTTCTACATGGTGGGAGGGTGCAGGTCCAATGCAACATTATGGACCAGTGTGGTTGATTTCAGCTTCCTGTGTCGGGTCTGAGTCTTCACTCTCAGAGTGTGTAACTAAGGAGTCTGGTAGATCCTCTATTATCCTGATGGTGACCTGTTCAGGTAAACCTATGACTAATCATACCTAATAGACTAATCATAATCAACCTACCTACCTTCTGTCCATCCATCCGTCCGTCCGTCTGCTCGCCCTCTGTGTGAATCACATAAAACAGATATTATGACCTCAGTGTAAATATAAAACATATTATGACCTCAGTGTAAATATAAAACAGATATTATGACCTTTGTGTAAATATAAAACAGATATTATGACCTCAGTGTAAATTACATACAGTAAAACAGGTAATCTCAATGTATAAATCACATAGGCCTACAACAGGTGGTATAATTCATTAGTATAAATCACATAATGGTAATCTCAGTGTATAAATCATATAAAACAGGTGTTATAATGTATAAATCACATAAAACAGGCTTAAAATCCTGGCAGGAGCATTTTAAAATTTAAAACACAAGACATACACAAACACAATACAATCAACAACAACAACAACAACAACAACAGCAATACAATAAAACAAACAGTAACATCTGCCCACCCTCACCCTAACCCTGAGGGGAGTAACATGGATTAATAAACACGTTTTAAAACATTACATTAAAAGAGGGGGATATTAATCCGAGCTTGTGTATGCAGTTAATGACTTAATCACATGATTAAGCACAGAAAAGAATGTTGTTGGCATGTGCGTGTGCGTGTGTTTGCGCACAAGCTTGACTCGTTGTCTGCTGTGATTGTATAGAAACCTAGGCTCCAGCTGACTTTCTTTCTCTAGGCTCAGTCAATGGCCAATGTAACAACGTGACAGTCACGCACATGCACACTGTTGTTATTCTAGTCAAGTTTGCACCGAACACAACCTTTATCACTGCCTAGATTGTACAGCTGAGGGAATAATGCACCCCCCCATATCTCTCTCTCTCCCTCACTCTCTCCAGAGTCTGTGATGTTGGTGAATGGGTCTAGTGTGTGTTCAGGCAGAGTGGAGGTGAAGTCTAATCAGTCGTGGGTGTCAGTGTGTGAAGATGACTTTGACCAGCAGGATGCAGAGGTGGTCTGTAGGCAGCTTGGCTGTGGGGCTCCTTCAGTCCTCCAGGGGGCGCTCTATGGAGAAGTGAATGCATCAATATGGACCAAAGAGTTCCAGTGTCAAGGCAATGAGACTGTTCTCCTGGACTGTAGAACCTCAAACTCAACTAGAAACACCTGCTCATCTGACAAGACTGTTGTACTCACCTGCTCAGGTAAAAGACAAACTTGTAGTGTTTTTTCTCGTGTCGGGGTGCCAGTCAAAAAGTCCAAAGTCTGACCATTCTGTTCCATTTTGTCCAATGCAGTCACAGTTCAGAAGGACAGTTCACACCCACAGTTAACCACTTAAACCCCAGCATTGTTGTAAGCTTGTTGATTGGCTATTTTCAGAGAAAGCTTTTCCCACTATAACAGAAAAGACACTAGTATAGAGCCCTGAGGGACTCCGGTCAACCATACAGGATTTTAGTGGTAGATGAACAGTTGATTCAAGTAACGCTCCAATAACACCCGTAAACGCAAACTGAGTTCAATGTCTCAGTCAGTCAAAATACCAGACCGCGACAGTCACTCTCACCAATCCTTGCTTGAATTTCAACAATGGTTAAACCAGATCAGCTGTCAACCCAGCATTACCTCCCTCCACACCGAAATAGGCCTCCTCCAGGTCAGACGGGACGGTCCGCTCGGCTCCCAGAACAATACATGGCAAATAATTCAGTTGCAAGGCTTCTTCCAGAGTCAATCCATTCACAAATCCCTGAAGGGGTGTGGGTGCATGTGACGTCGGGAAAGTAGTTACATGGAGGCACAGGTGGCCCCTGTCCATCCATGTGTCTGTCCGTCCGTCTTTGAGCAGCTAATCTCCGGGACGGTTGGACCAATTGCCGTGAATCTTTGCACGCACACTCCCTGGAGGCCAAGGGAAAACCTCTGCCCCAAATTGTTCACATCGGCCTGTTATAGCGCCACCAGGAGATTTTTGAAAAACTATTTTTTCAAATCGTCTCATACGCCATTCCAATTGGCTATGATTTCCTTCCAAACTTTGCAGGAGTGGCTTGTTTTGCACAAAATGCCATAATTAATTAACACAGCTCCTGATTAGTGTGAAACTTTGCATGCACACTCACAGTAGGCCAAGGAAGAACCTCCACCACCACATTTTCACATCAGTCTTGGCGCTACAACAGCCCACTTAACGTTTTGGCCCAAAACTCTTGAACAGTGGCTCATACAACAAAAAACTAAATTCCCCTGTATTCTTGGATTCTCACTCTCCCTACTTGCTAAAATGGCAGAGATTTCCTGGCCATTTTGCGTTTTCTTCAAATCACACTTTTTGCTACTAGATTTTGTCCAAAACTCACACAAACCAATACAAATTATCTCTGGGGTCATGTGATCAAGATGTATACGATTTTTCGGTAAAACTTGCTCATAAGGTACCTGTAATTAACGCTTAATTTATGATTACTTAATACATTAATTAAGCATTAATTAAGCATTCATTAAGCATTAATTCCTTGTACTTCATGCATTAAGTAACTTTGCTTAACTAATGATGTTAATTAATGATGAATTACAAGGAATGCATGATGATTTAATGCTTAATTAACATTTAAATAATGAATTAAGTCATCATAAATTAAGCGTTAAATACAGGTAGCCTACCTTATGAGCAAGTGTTACCGATTTTTCAGATCTATCTATTCCAAGTGGCTATGACTGCCTTCCAAAGTGTGGGTGCTTTGGGTAGGCAACCCGACTTGGTGGAGACCTGTGCTCCGAGGAGCACACATTTTACATTTTTATAATGAAAGTAATCTTACATTTTTACTGCCTTCTCCTCTTGGCTCTGCACAGAGTCTGATGACATGAGGTTGGTGGGAGGAAGCAGTAAGTGTACTGGTACACTGGAGATGAAACACCAGAGAGAGTGGAGACCAGTGGATGGTTGGTCTGATTGGAACCTGAAGTCAACATCTGTATTGTGTAGACAGCTGGACTGTGGCTCTGCTGTTTCTACAGAAAGGAGTTCTGATTCTACAGTTCAATTATGGTGGTGGATTACAAGTTCCTGTGTTGGGTCTGTGTTTTCACTGAGGGATTGTGAATTCAACACTTTCCCTGTCATGACCCGTGACAACATTTTCGGAGGGGACAGAGAGTCCACTCTTATGACAATGGAAGTGACCTGTTCAGGTATCTGTCTGTCTGTCTGTCTGTCTGTCTGTCTGTCTGTCTGTCTGTCTGTCTGTCTGTCTGTCTGTCTGTCTGTCTGTCTGTCTGTCTGTCTGTCTGCCTGCCTGCCTGTGTATCTACAACTTACAACAGGGTTTCCACACCATTCATTTATGTCCAAAAAAGGCCTTATAACCCTTCCATTGTGTTAGGGTCATTTTGGACCTGTTTCAAGTTTAAATAGGTAAAAAGTACCCTTTACATTTCTTTATTGGAACAAGGCTTCATGATATCCTCAGAAACAGCTATTTTAACACAACAAAATGAATTACCACCATTTTAGTTAATTCTGACGGTCTAAAAAAAAAAAAAGAGTGACACTTGGTGTGTTAAGGCTAAAATTTGACCCGACAGAGAAGTGTGGCTCAATTCCCCCCAAATTGTCAATATTCAATGTTTACATGTTTGAGAGTGAGAGAGACTTCAATTAGCATTTGCTATCAGGAGTAAAATAAAGTTTGAGTTTATGAAAAATAAATGACCTTTTACCTTCTATGGTATGCGGGTCAATTTTGACCCTTAACACACCAAGTGTCACTATTTTTAATAATATATATTTAAAAAAAAAAACTAAAAACAAGTATTTTTTTAGGGTTAGGGTTTTGGAAGTATGTTCTAATGTTAGTCTATTATAGCTAGATAACATCATTATCCAGTGAATTATAACATTTTTTTTTATTGAAAACAAGATAATATTGAAAGATGAAACCCTAACCCTAGCCCAACATAATATTAAAAAAAAAAAGTGTTTACATGGATATGAATGCATAACAAGTCAGCTCTGAGGTGGGAGAAAAAAAATAATGAAAATCAATGAAAGTCAAATTTGACCCGCTAACACCAAAAGTGTATGCAGGTTTCTAACACAATGCAAGGGATAAAGGACAACAAAGATCAAAGAAAGTCTTACATTTGTGTTCAACGGTCTTCAAAATGCCACTGACAGGGAGTATTATGGAAATATTATAGTCCAGTCAGGGAGAAGTATTGGTCATTTATTTAGGAAGATTCAGGCAGAGCAATCAGCATACAGATCAGTACAGCCAGGCCTAATGGCCTGACCAACAGCCCCACGGGGCAGCAGCCTCCTGAAGTGTCATATGGGACACCTTTTATACACAAAGATGCTCTCCCTAAATGGAGATACAATACAACTAGGCTATACTAAGTGACAGTACCATATCGTCGGTGTCCAGGACGAACCAGCTAACTCCATTTTCATCTTTTTTTTTTTTTCATAAATCAATGCTATTGAACACCCTTTAGGTCTGTGTAAAAAATCAGAACATTTGAACCATTGAAAAGTATTAAAAAGCGCATCCGACGAAAACTCCCAACTCCATTGGATCCCCCCCTCTCCTCCACAGCGTTGCTTTTTAACAGCATGAGTAGAGCGCAGTGAACGTGGAGGAGGAACACGTAAACAAGCTCCCCATAGTCTGTTAAAACTATGCAGTGTACCTGTTTATCAAACTTAGCACTGACGCTAATGTTATGAAAACAAGTAATTATATTTCTAAAATCTAGGAAGCGTTTAATGAGGAGAGCAATGTGACAAGAAGAAAGGCGTTCATAGCATTTCTGTCACGCTAGTTCTACTACCTCTTTGCAGAAGTTAAAGTCCTGTTTATTATTGTAGGCCTATATAATAAGTGGCATGAAGCATCAAGGCATTTATTCACACGCTGTTGTGATGCATTGTGAGCTTGGAGATCCATTGTTAGCTTTTGAGAATTTGTACCCTTTTGAAACCTCTCCCTCAGCAGCGAGTGGAGCTATTGTTGTTTGGACACCTAACTCCACTTCAGCTTGATTTCTGCTCGTCTGAAACTACTAACTCCACTTGCGCTGGGTAAAGTGTTGATTTACCCGCGATTTGGTTAAAGTGTTGATAATATAATGACACATGCAAGTATCTGACAATATATAAAGTCACTATACCAACTTTGATGAGGCAGTATTGCTTTGTTTTAAAAATATAAGGTTTTCTTCATTTTCTGAAAAACGTATATTTTGTTTTTTCGTTTCCTGAACAATGAGCGTTTTGGAGTTAGCAGTTTCTGGCTCGACAGCAGAGATATATAATAGAGCTGACTGGTTACATTAGCAATGACCATGTAAAGTATAATTTAGGACAGATTACATGCTGACACAGAGAATATGCTGAAATAGACATTTGTAGCAGTTGTTGAATGACAGGGACAGGAGCTGTGAAAAGACCCCTGCTGTGTGGCTACCATTCTATGTCCCAAATAGAACGCCGACAAATACACATACAAATACATATACTTGGCAATCTATACATTTTTGCCACCATATAGGAGTCAGGGAGTAATGTTGTAATTTCTCGGTGTAGGGGAACATTAATTAGGATCATAATAGCAGTGATCATAGTCCTATCCATGAGATGATGCTCTAAGCAGAGGTATTGTGGTGTCTGAACAACTTTGTCACTAAACAGTGATACAGTGATGAAAATGAATGAAGTTACCTTACCTCACTCCAAATGCTTTGCATGTGAAAAAGACAAAACATTGTACACCAGATTTGGTGTGGAACCTTTCATCACAAAACAACTTGTAGCGTCTGTTAACGAGGATACGTTTGTTAAATGTTTGATGAAACCTGCCAAACAACTGGATCTAATTAAATGATGGTGGATACTCCAATCGCCCCTGTGATTTCATTCAAAATGACTGTGAAATGTCTCAATATCTTTATCTGATCAATGATGCTAAATAACACCAAATATTGCATTTATTTATGACCGGAAAAATGGTTTATTCCACAGTTTGGGAGCCGGGAGGGAGAAGAGTGTAGGAAAGCGGTTCTCGCCCTTTTTCGGGCCAACAAGCCCTCTAACCATTATCCAGGACCCTTGTTCTGATGTGTTTAGAGTTCCACATACATCCACAGTGGATTCTAACTATGTTTTTGCCCCCCCCCCCATCTTCAGAGTCTGTGAGGTTGGTGAATGGGACTAGTGTGTGTTCAGGCAGAGTGGAGGTGAAGTCTAATCAGTCGTGGGTCTCCGTGTGTGAAGATGACTTTGACCAGCAGGATGCAGAGGTGGTCTGTAGGCAGCTTGGCTGTGGGACTCCTTCAGTCCTCCAGGGGGCGCTCTATGGAGAAGTGAATGCATCAATGTGGACCAAAGAGTTCCAGTGTGAAGGCAATGAGTCTGTCCTCCTGGACTGTAGAACCTCAAACTCAACTAGAAACACCTGCTCACCTGACAAGACTGTTGGACTCACCTGCTCAGGTAAAAGACAAACAATATTTTTGGTTTGGTTTATAATAAAAAAATATAACTTTTTTCTTACTGTTTACTCTGTTGTAGGTAGAGGTACAGAATATGATGATGTCAGGTTGGTGGGAGGAAGCAGTAACTGTACCGGTACACTGGTGATGAAACACCAGGGAGAGTGGAGAGCAGTGGTTGGTTGGACTGACTGGAACCTGAACACATCATCTGTAGTGTGTAGACAGTTGGACTGTGGCTCTGCTGTTTCAACAGAGTGGAGTTCTGGTTATAAAGATCAACCTGTATGGTTGATTAGATCTTATTGTGTTGGGTCTGAGTCTTCACTGACAGAATGTGGATTAAAGAAGTCTGCTACGTCCACTATGAGACTGGAGGTGATATGTTCAGGTAAAACAAAAAGCATTGATAGTAATCTTATGTCCATTATTTAAAGGGGGTGTAAGCGATACAGTACTGTACACACACACACACACACACACACACACACACACACACACACACACACACACACACACACACACACACACACACACACACACACACACACACACACACACACACACACACACCTACTGTATGTTTCTGTAAAAATAAATAGAAAAAAGTGTTTAGTTGAAAGGTTATAGCTTTATATTCTGATAGATAGAACCATTGCTATAGAATGTTTATTCAGGTGTCTCCCCATCTCACCAACTCTTTAGTAAACAGAACATAATAAGTGCTCGGGTGATGTCCGGGTGGCATAAAAGTCCGTGCCCAGGCGAGGAGGGTGATATTGGTCATTGCACATACTTCTATGGGCTGGGGCGGGAAGTGTTGGGCGGGAGGAGTAGGACGAATGCCCTACCTCCTCCCGGTGGGGGCTCCTCACTGGCAGGTGAATCAGTAGGATACAACAGCAGTGATAACACAGAAATGTGTGTTGGGAGGAATTACATAACGACTAAATTGGAGAGAAAAAGCGGGTAAAAAATAATCTCTCTAAAAAAAATACATGTGTACAATATCTTTTGGCTCATTTCTCTGTTTCAATTTCAAGTGTTTATCCTGTATCCTACAGTATAGTGCCTCACTGCAGACAGGGTTCTCACTCGTGGTGCAAACTTGTTTTGTTGTGCTAAAAGTTAACACTTTGTTGATCTTGCTGCTCTGTGTGGCCTCAGCTCAGGTAAAACTACCAATTTGTACCTGTTAACTCTGAGATTTAGCCGCTGCCTGCCTCCCTTTTCTAACTGGCATTTAATACTGGTTTTACCTAGCCTTAGCCTTAGCCACTAACCTATGCACGCTATGTGCTGCTGTCTCTCTAAATTCTTTAATGTCTGGAAAGGTGGAGGCATGCATTAGAGAGAAGAGGAATGAAAGTAATCAGGAGTAAGACAGAATATGTGTGTCGGAACGAGAGAGAGAACAGTGGAACAGTGAGGATGCAAGGAGTAGAGGTGGTGACGCTGAAGGAGTTTATATACCTACGGTCAACTATCAAAGTTAACAGGGTGTGGAAGAGAGGTGAAGAAGAGAGTGCAGGCAGGGTGGAACGGAGGGAGGAAAGTGTCAGGATTGATTTATGACAGAAGGGAACCAGCAAGAATGAGAGGGAAGATGTATCAAACATCCATGCTGTACGGCTTGGAAACGGTGGACAGGAGGCGGAGCTGGAGGTGGCATAATTGAGGATGCTACTATTATGGAAAATATGAATAACCAGTCAGGGTGAAGTGTTGACAATTTATTGAAGAAGATTCAGGCAAAAAAAAAAACGCATTCCAGCAACCCCAGACATCATGGCCTGGGGGACAGAGAGCCCCTCGGGGCAGAAGCCTCCTGAAGGGACAACTCTTATAATGTACCAAGAGACTTTATCCTAAATGATCATAGAGATTTTTGCTGTACTCAGTAGTAACATGCTGACTGGTTAAGTTAAGAGTGTCCATACTAAGACGTACAAGCTTGTTACACTTATGGACATCAATGGTATTGCTGGATCAGCCAAAAGAGAACAGTGTAGTAGAAATATACTTTGGAACAGTTGAATGACAGGAACAGGAGCTGTGAAAAGATCTGAAGCTAACAATCTATGGTCCAAAATGCAATTAAACAGAACATACATATTTTAGAACAGATTGGTATTCTACAATTGCTAAATCATTAGGAGTGACGAGGATTGGGGATCATAAATGACTACATTAGAGGATCAGCCCAGGTTAGAATGTTTGGGGATAAAACAAGAGAGGCAAGGTTGAGATAGCCTGGTAAACCCTCCCTCCGGAAATCTCATTTCCATTAAATTTCTGGACTGTGGCTCTGCTGTTTCAACAGAGTGGAGTTCTGGTTATAAAGATCAACCTGTATGGTGTGGGTGTGATCCAGCAATACCATGAGGAGGTTTATGGACTTGGTGTACCTGTAGGAGTTCTCTATCCAAAAATGTATTTTCTTTTCCTGAACAAACACGCTATCTATAGCAATGATTGCTATATTTGCATCGGGAGGAATCAATTGGCATAGCGACAAAAATTGAGAGAACAAAATAAGTATTGACACATTTTAATCATAATCTAAATGATCTGTCTGCCTGCATGTGTGCTTGTTTGTGTACATGCATGTGTGTATGTGTTGACTAGTAGTGTGTGATCTTACATTGGAGTATGGAGGAACTGATGATGCCTCACATTGTCTGCTGTTTGTTCCTTAGGTTTTTCATTATATGTGAGCGGGTACAGTGCTTTAGGTCGCAAGGGGGCATTTTTCATTTTATTACAGATTGTTGTAGTACAGAATATAAGCTTTCTATGATGTATCATTCATTGAAATTGGAACACATTTGAAGAAGATGTGACCATTTGAATCTTGTTATCTATAATAGTCCAAACTGAGATAATCCCTTCTAAAGAATTTCCACTTTCTAGCACCTCTCAGCTCCAGGTAATGGGCGTGAACAATGGGTAATTTATTCAACCTAGCCACTCCTCTAATCACTCCCCCATTGAAACCTTTCAGTTAGCTGTCCACTCTATAGAAATTTGATGCAACATAATTAAAATGTTGCCCACTGCTACAACACATAATTTTCGGATTTTTACTGTGGAAAGTAACTAAGTACATTTACTCAAGTACTGTAGTCATTTTTTTTAAGGTATTTTATACATAGGCTATTTGTAAATAGACGATCTACAAGCTCACAATGCGCATTGCAACGTGTTGTGAGCTTGTAGATCAGCTATTTTCAAACATTTTAGTACTTTTACTTTAGGTACTTTAAGTACATTTTGATGTCAATACTTTTGTACTTTTACTTTGATTGAACTCAAGTTATATTTTGAGCACAGGCCTTTTACTTTTTATATTGTGGTATTGCTACCACCAAGTGCTTCTTCCACCACTAAATTTGACCCACTGGTAGTCAACTATAGTCGAGGTTTACCTATTAACACATCGGGTGCCAAACACGGTCTGAACCGTGTGTTTACATAGTGGCGGTTCGGTGCCGAACACGGTCTGAACCGTGAGTTTGGTCTTTTTGTTTTTTTCGTTTTTCTCCGCGCGGGCGGGGCTAGAGCAGCTCTGGGAGCACCCATTGTAATCCTGCGAAGGAAGTGCCAGATCGCTCACCGGAAACAAAACAAAAATTCACATCCGCTTCCTGTCTATTTCCTACTTTGAAATGCCTATATCTCCGAATCTGTTTCCTGTGGGGAAAACCGGTCATGCGCGATGCGCGATCCCCCCCGTTGTAACTCGCAAGGGAAATGTTATGGTTCCAGGCTGTAGCCAGGCTCATGGCACAACATGAATCGATGCTTTTTTTCGTGTGGATTTGCTCATCGCGTTGTCTACAGATTTAAACAGTAAAGCGCAGTCAATGGGGAGAATGCTGGCACCCAACGTAAGTTGTTATGAAAAAACGCTGGCACCCGATGTGTTAATAATAAAGACACGCACGGCGTCCTGGCTTAACTCCAACCTGGTGTTTCCACTCTCCATTTACAACCCGTACATCTACATAAACGTTCAGATTGAAAATATAAAGTGCTTACATCATGGCCACGGATGTTAAAATTCACTTCAGGTGGGTCTAAGTACCCGTATATTCCGTATTGTTCAATAAAAAGCATTTTAATCCAATCGGCGGACATTTTCTCATAGAGTTATAATGTATCAGAGTGCAATACACCCCCCAACCGCTACGGCCGCATAGTTGAAAAAAAACGGAGACAATGGCCACCAATTGGATCAAAATGCTTTTTATTGAACGATACGGAAGATACGGGTACTATACGGATATATAAGTATATAATTATAACACCCGTGGCCATGAGATAAGCACTTTATATTTGAAATCTGAACGTTTATGTAGATGTACGAGTTGTAAATGGAGAAATGCAAACACCAGGTGTAAGTTCAACCATGACGCTTGACGGCGAGCTAACAATGCTAAGCTCGTCGACTAGCCTCATCACTCCACCGTTGTTTTTGTCCAATCTTCAGTGAAATTCTTCCATACAAACGAACGTCGAGCGGCCTGTTGTTTAGCTGGGGCCGCCCTCACCTATAGCTGTTGTGTTTGGAACATGTGAGCAACATAATTTCTTTGGTTTGGGGTGTTTTTGTAACATTGATAATGAATGAATAATCCTTTCTGCTGAGCAGATCAGAGCGACTTTCGCTGTGAGCAGCAAGTTTAGCAACACCACGGTTTCAAGTTTTGTGAGAGAAATAAGCAACCAGGTCTAGGAAAATGAGCCCAAAAGAAGCGACAATGGGCCACATGAGCACTTTAAACCGGGTGCAGTACGTTAGTCCGACAGCGCATTCCTCCGACAGCGCAGCGCTCCGACGTTTCCAATACTAAACCCGAACCAAACCCGCACCCTAAACCTAACCGCACGCGGATGCCACATAGTCGGAGAAAAGGTCTGTCGGATTAACGCATGCCTCCCCTTTAAACCTACTGTGTACATCGGCTATTTGAAAATAGCAGATCTACAAGCTCACAACGAGTCGCATCGCGAGCGACACGTTGTGAGCTTGTAGATCTGCTATTTTCAAATAAAAATCTTGGGGGCTAACTTATAATAAAAAATACCTGGCAACACTGGCTCATTGTGGGAAGATAGGCGGTGCTCAGAGTGAAACCGGAGAACAACGCCTAGCCATGACTAATCAAAACCACGATGCAAATCTCGGTCAAGTGTCTCTCCACCCCCCAAAATAACACACAGATGCGCAAAAAAGCAGCCTACTTTGCCATATAAATGTAACCATTTAATGATTATTTAACAGCTATCTTTTGCAATACAAACCTTCTTCAACATTCGAACTGTGTTAATATGAAAAAAAAAACGAAAAACACAACCAAAAAAAATCGCATTTAATTTGCTGTTTTCTACCCTTTCTCAACTGGCGAGTTGTTCCCCAAATCTCCAGGCCTACTCACATATCATTAATATTCCTTTGATCATTAATTAAAGTTAAAATGGCTGAGTTAGGCATTAGGTTACAGATGACTAAGTTTATATAAGGGCTAGGACTCAGCTTATTAACATACACTTTTGTTTTGGATTATCATTTTATAATGAAAGTTATATTACTCTTTTTTTTAATGATTAATCTCTTGTCTCTGTACAGCGTCTGATGATGTCAAGTTGGTGGAAGGAACCAGTCACTGTAATGTTACACTGGAGTGGAAACCCTCTGGAGAATGGATCACACTGATGATTTGGACTGTACCGTGTAGAAAGCTGGACTGTGACCATACTGTTTCAACTGTTTCTGGTTCTACATATCAACCTGTGTGGAGGATTGCATCTCCCTGTGACGACAGTGACAGTGACAGTAATATATCTATATGTCTGTCTGTCTGTCTGTCTGTCTGTCTGTCTGTCTGTCTGTCTGTCTGTCTGTCTGTCTGTCTGTCTGTTTGTCTGTCTGTCTATTAGGGATGTGCGCAGTGGCAATTTCTTTTTACGTTTAATCACATAGCATCTCTATTGTAGGGTGAACAGTCTACAATAATAGCATTGATTTGGTGTAGAGGGGAAAAAAGGAGGGGGCCTACTATTGACCCCTGGGACTCTGGTCAACTAAGTGTATAGGGTTTATGTTGTTAAATAATGATTTTCTTTAGTTGTTATTGATGAAATGACTAGTTTAAAATGAAGGAAACAAAACTGAACACATTTTGATATATAAGGCCAACTGTTACCAAGGCGACGATGAGATAGCCGTCCCGATTATGGACACAACGCCAGTGTGACGTAGTCTTACGACCGCACAACATCATACCCTACCTATAAATACTATGACCCCGTGAGATTCGACGGAGTCAGTAGTAATAAATAGTAATAATAGTAATAATACTTAGATAAATAGCAGGGCCTATTCACTTATATAAGTTGGGTGATTCAGGAAATCTTCCGGGCCTTCGGCACTTCGCGACGGTCAATAGTACGAGCCAGCGAGCCTAGAAATACAGTCCTTTATATCCTTGGAGCTAACTCTCCAACACCAACTCTTGCTCCACCAGAGATATCTGTCTCTGCTCTCAACAGAACATGTGGTTTGATACTCATCTGCATTGGTTAGATTGAGGTAATTTTTTCACTTTTTCCACTATAACTCTAAACATCCTGTTTAGATTATGGGCACAATTGATTATGGGCACTGTGCCAAGCACAGTGTTGCCTTTCTGGAATGGTTCCTCTTAGGTTTTATTATCACATATTGTACCACAGTTATGCTGTGTTTGTACATCTGAACATCTAATTTAATTGACTTTGTTTATTCATTGACATATTTTCATATTTCTTCCTCCCTTTTCTCATTTTCACATTTTCTCAAAATGTTAAAAACGTGGTCAAATGAAAAACGTATTTTTCACAATTTTAGAGCTTATCTCTGGTAATAATAAATTGTAAAAAAATAAAAAATCCATATTTATGCATTTGTATGTCAAAAGTCCCTAAAATGTACAGTTAAATTACTTCCTGTAAACACAAACACACTGCATGATGACATAGATGGATTATTAATATTAATCTTATTCCTGGCCACGCCCAGAAAGTAGGTAGGAAGGTAGGGGAGTAGGGGGGGTGGGGAGCCCCATACCAAGGGGTTTCCTGTTTATCAGTGTTGCCATGTCTGCTTATAATAAGTGACTTTGGGCTTGATTCTTATGTGTAGTTGCTTATTTTGGCTTGCTTCTTAATGTCTTTTAAACCAGTGGTTCCCACATTGTTTTCATGTCAATTTGTCCATGGACCCCCATCTGAACATAGTTTGTATTTTTCTCTGTGTTGTCACTGCTGTTGTATCCTACTGACTCACCTGACAGGAGCCGCCCCAGCCCATAGGAGTATGTGCAGTGACAAATATCACGTCCTCCGCCCGGCTTTCCTCCCCCGAACATAGGCAATTGTGTTTGCATAGACACCCGGCAAAGCCAGATTCACCACGGTGGATTCGAACCCACAACCTCCGTGGTGGTGGGCAGGGACTTTATCACTGCACCACCCAAGCACCTTTTTCCTGTATTTCAAGAGACAAACAACCTGTATTGGTAGAGAGGATCCATATACTGTGTTACAGTGCTCATTTATGTAGATGTCTCCACATTAAACCAGCGCAGGGCTCAACAGATGAAAGAAGAAAATCTGATTATAGATTACAATGTTGAAGGTAGTGTAATGAAATGTATACTGTTTTACTGATTACACTCTGTACAGTGCCTGGTGATGTCAGGTTGGTGAGAGGAACCAGTCGCTGTAATGGAAGTCTGGAGATTAATCACCTGGGAGAGTGGAGACCACTGTATGCTGATGAATGGAACTGGAACCGGAAATCATCATCTGTAGTGTGTAGAAAGCTGCACTGTGGCTCTGCTGTTCCTGCTGTTCAAATACATCTGGGTCCTCAACGTGGATCGGGATGGGCGTTTACATCTTTCTGTGTTGGGTCTGAATCTTCACTGAGGAGTGTGGAACATTAGTGAATGGTGATAGAACTTATATGCCAGTGGTGACCTGTTCAGGTAAACAATGACTTCAACAATGACAGTAATATTTACTGTGTCTTATATTCTCTCACTCTCTCTCTCTCTCTCTCTCTCTATTAATTGCACATACATGTATTACGTGTTCATTAATGTGCATTGTCCCTCCCACATAGGATAATAAAGGGGGGGGGGGGGGGGGGGGGGGGGGGGGAAATAGCCAAAAATACACGTTGCAAACATTCTGAGCTTGTGGATCAGCTTTCTTTTCAAAGAGATGTGGTGTAGAGGGAGATAAAGCAGTGGAAGTACAATCTGTTTAATACGTCTAGAGGGTTTATATTGTGATAGTAATCATTGCTATAGTGGTTGTTCAGTAACAGTGTTACATAGCTTTATATTGTGATAGTAATTGAAAAAAGACTCTGATCTGGTAGCGTCTACTAGCGTGGAATCCTCTGCAACAGTAATCATTGCTTGTTTGTTCAATAACAGTGTTAAATAGCTCTATATTGTGATAGTAATCATTGCTACAGAGTGTTTGTTCAGTAGGGCTCTCCCTGTCTCACCAGCTAAAGGATCTCTCCATGCAGGGGGGGGGGGGGGGGGGGGGGGGGGGGGGGGCAGGTGGTCTGGGGCTTTTGTGTGAGGTTGCAAGGGCAGCAAACTTCAGGGTGAATCCTCTTCTCTCTCTCTCTCTCTCTCTCTCTCTCTCTCTCTCTCTCTCTCTCTCTCTCTCTCTCTCTCTCTCTCTCTCTCTCTCTCTCTCTCTCTCTCTCTCTCTTCAGAGTCTGTGAGGTTGGTGAATGGATCTAGTTCATGTTCAGGCAGAGTGGAGGTGAAGTCTAATCAGTCGTGGGTGTCAGTGTGTGAAGGTGACTTTGACCAGCAGGATGCAGAGGTGGTCTGTAGGGAGCTTGGCTGTGGGGCTCCTTCAGTTCTCCAGGGGGCGCTCTATGGAGAAGCAGAGGCTCCAATGTGTACCAAAGAGTTCCAGTGTGAAGGCAATGAGTCTGCTCTCCTGGACTGTAGAACCTCAGGCTCAATTAGAAACACCTGCTCACCTGACAAGACTGTTGGACTCATCTGCTCATGTAAAAGACACAATTTTGGGTTTAGATTACTATTTCATAGAATTCTATTCAAGAATCATTTAACTTTTCTGACAGTTTTACTCTCTTGACTCTTTACAGTGTCTGATGATGTCAGGTTGGTGGGACGAATCAGTACCTGTACTGGTATACTGGAGATAAAACACCAGGGAGAATGGAGACCAGTGGATGCTTGGTCTGACTGGACCCTGAAGTCATTATCTGTAGTGTGTAGACATCTTGACTGTGGCTCTGCTGTTTCCACAAAATACAGACCTTCTAGTTCATATCAAGCTCTATGGAGGATCACGTCTGAATGTGTTGGGTCTGAGTCTTCACTGATGGAGTGTATAACATTACAGACTGGTCATTCCTATTACACACTGGAGGTGATCTGTTCAGGTAAAACAATTACTTCAACAATAACAGTAGTTGTTATTTAGTCATCTTCTTCTTTTGTGTATGTACAACTCCGTGTTGTGCAGTTATGCTGTTGTTTAGTGTGGCTTGTGATGTTTTTTTACTAGACAAATGCATATTCAATCACAGGAGTAGTGATGTTTTGCTCGGGGTCATGTCTGCATTCCGATATCTCACTACTCCGACTAGTGGCTTCCGCGTGCGGTTAAGGTTAGGGTTAGGGTCGGAAAGGCGACATGTAACCGTTTTGCTCAGGAGTATTGTTATGGGACCAGAGGCCCGTTTCACAAAAGCAGAAAAAAAAAACTTTTGGCAGCCGGGGGTCCACGGGGACGGCATTGCAGATATATAGATAGATGGATTCCATAAAATGTTAACATTGCATGGTGCATATAATATAACATTGTAGATTAGTAGGCGATAATTCCAATATTCACTTAAACTCCTCATGTATAAGCCTAACTGAATTATATATTTATGGACTTCTATATAAATTATATTATTTTTTTGGACGACTTGTGCATTTAATTTTTTTTATGCTTTCTACCTGCATCTATTTATTGGATTTAGCATCCTGGCTTTACCATCTTGGCTCGACACAGTCTGGCTTGACAAAGTCTAGCTCGACAAAATCGCTCCTTCTCAGCCTGGCTTGGCGTTCGTGGAATGGAATAAACCAGGCTGTACAGAGCAGACTTTGTCTAACTGGATTTGGCTTAAATCCAGGCTTATTTAATTCTGCTTTCGTGAAACAGGCCCCATGTCTTACAGTGGAGTATGGTGGCTTTAAGACATGGTCACACATGTCATTTGCCTTGCCTTGCCTTGCCTTGCCTTGCCTTGCCTTGCCTTGCCTTGCCTTGCCTTGCGGCCAGAGACAGTTTCCTTGAGTGTAGTTCATTTGGTTTACCTCGGAATGGTTGGCTCACTGAAAGAAAACTATAAACATGGTGGGTTTCTGGTGTGTAGTTCGTTTGGTTTACGTTGGAGTGGCTGGTTCACTGCAAGAAAACTACAAACCCCGAGTAGGGTTCGAATCCACGACAATCCTCACAAAAGAATGTGTGCTAACCGCTACCCTAGGCCCCCATAGTAACTTATTTCCATAATGTTTCTATATGTTTTACTTTACAATTTTAATTGTCTCTCTGCGTGCATAGAGTTCCAGTTAAACAAATTGCACTGCACCTGATGTGTTTAGAGATACCGTATTTCCTCTAATAGTGACCCGGGCTTGTATTTGTTTCAACTGTAGTGGCTTTTATTGAAAGGAGGCATGTATAACAGAGAGGCCTATATTTAAAAACAGATCAGAATGAATAAATCAATATTTTGTATCAGTTACAGGGGGTCCCCGGTCATTAATAGAAGCCCGGGTTTTAATTGAATAGAGGTCACTATTAGAGGATTTACGGTATGAATCCATATGGTTCAGGTATCTGTTGTGGTTCAATCAAGGATATTTTCTATTGTAATTCTCTCTCTCTCTCTCTCTCTCTCTCTCTCTCTCTCTCTCTCTCTCTCTCTCTCTCTCTCTCTCTCTCTCTCTCTCTCTCTCTCTCTCTATCTCTCTCTTTCGTCTCTCTCTCTCTCTCTCTTTCGTCTCTCTCTCTCCAGAGTCTGTGAGGTTGGTGAATGGATCTAGTTCATGTTCAGGCAGAGTGGAGGTGAAGTCGAATCAGTTGTGGGTCTCAGTGTGTGAAGGTGACTTTGACCAGCAGGATGCAGAGGTGGTCTGTAGGGAGCTTGGCTGTGGGGCTCCTTCAGTCCTCCAGGGGGCGCTCTATGGAAAAGTGAATGCATCAATATGGACCAAAGAGTTTCAGTGTGAAGGCAACGAGTCTGTTCTCCTGAACTGTAAAACCTCAGACTCAACTAGAAACTCCTGCTCACCTGACAAGACTGTTGGACTCACCTGCTCAGGTAAAAGACAAACTAAATATTTAGTTTGGAATATTATCTTTTTATATTAGAATTGAAGAACCCAGCCATGGAGTGAATTGTCAGCGTTGTCAGGGGTCTCACAGCAGACGAGTCGTCCAACTGGCTGCACACTTGGCACAAATATTGCTCCCTGGTCTGGCTAGGTTCTAAGCTGCTTTCAACACCTTGAATGTGCTTACATATTGAACAGTTTAAATTGTTATAGCTTTTCTGGCCCGACATTTTGACCAGTAGATGGCCTTTTGCACCGCAATTGGTTACCTTTCCAATTATGTCCTGTCCTACCATCACTGCAGTCAATGACGGCATGTAACACAACCGGATGTTTAAAATGGTAAAATGGTAAATGGTGCATTTACATAGCGCTTTTATCCAAAGTGCATTACATAGATGCATTTCATTCACCCATTCACACACACATTCATACACCGATGGCGGAGGAAACCATGCAAGGCACCAACCTGTTCATCGGGAGCAAGTAGGGGTTCAGCGTCTTGCTCAAGGACACTTCGACACTAACTCTGGGGGAGTCCGGGATTGAACTGGGAACCTCGCGGTTGCCATCCGGCCGCTCTACCGGTCACTAGACAAAAAACATGAAACTGCTAAGGGCTTTAGTATTATGCAGTATTACATGTAATGTAAAACAGTTGTTTTTAATCAGCTCACAGTCCACAGACGGGCTTCACCCACTTCTTTACACCGTTAACATGCCACGGCTGGAGGCTCCACCCCTTCACTCCCACAGAATGGAAGTGACTCGGCACTGATGCTTCTGACAGGGATGTGTGACCATGTACTTAGCTGAATTCCAATACCCCAAATCTCGGCCAGTCGCTCACTCCCACTCAGTCACTCCAGCTTGACAAGGAAATAGTTTTGGCCCAATTGGTGTTTGCTTTTTGAACGAATGTGTGTGTGTGTGTGTGTGTGTGTGTGTGTGCGTGTGCGTGTGCGTGTGCGTGTGCGTGTGCGTGTGTGTGTGTGTGTGTGTGTGTGTAAATGTGTGTTGATGTAGGAGAGAGAGAGCACGCCGCATGGGTTGCTATTACAGTAGTACAGATTTGGGCCCAGCCCATTCATTTGACCTACAATCCAGGGGTCCAGTATAACTGCAGCCCTGGCGCCTGACTATACTTCATTTGATAGGCAAGCTGTGATAACATCAGAGAGGATATGTGCACAATAGTGCATTACAGATGAGCCTGTTAACCCTGTTGATGAACGCATGAAGACAACGTTTGGTGACACTTTTTTTCAGAAGTGGGCTGGTCAAGGCATCAAATGCCAGGGCTGAATTTTTGCCCCAGTCCAGCCCTCTGAAAGACACATGCCATAGGATAGGTTATATGGACAATCTGACTGATTATGAATTTTAAGGAGCCGACGTAATCAATTGTAGGCTATACCTGATGTAATGACAGCTAGTAAATACAACCCACTGATGTCATTCCCAGGATGACACTGATGTCAATCTGAGGGTAATCTCTCAAGAACAGATTCAGAGCTGCGCTACTGAATTTGTCGGGAGCCCCGTTCAGAACGTGTGAGCATTGGCCTACAAGTGGGCATGCCTTCAGATCAGGAAGCAAGCCGCGCTTTACCCGATCAAATGTGGTGGGCGGGATTTACAATTACATCTGTGCGTTCGCTTCCCACTGGAAACAAAACCAAACTCATTTAATGATAGCGTCCTCGGAGCCGACAAAACCACGGGAAGTTAGTAACATTTTAACTTGCTCTTTCATCATAGAAACAAGTGGGCTTATAACCTTGGGAGAAATGGTGTTAGTGTTCCGTGGAGAAATATTGTTAGTGGGAATGAAAACATACTGTAGGCGCACCACCGGAAGTGGAGGGCACTGTTTTTCCTTTTTCTTTGACGATGGGTTCCCAGATTGTTCTGAGGGTGACACTGCTGTCATTGTGAAGGTGACACTGATGTCATTCTGAGGGTGACAATGACTGCATCCCACATGTTCTTTGCCTGTCAGTGTTTAATTTTGTCCTTCATAAAAAATCGTTCTGCAAGAGATCCAAACGAGTTCTCTGTTGTCCCACATACGTGTACCATTTTTATTTCATATTATGTAGGCAAGATTACTGAGCACAATATGTTTTATTTTATTTGAATACATGTATGTACATGATCAATACAAATTACACTCTGGTTGAATTTGTCATATACGTATATATCTGCTGTCATTTATCTCTCCACTCTCACAACAACATATAGAGAAAGTGGTCACAAAGTTACGAATGGTGATTATTTTACTGTTTACTCTTGTGTCTTTGCAGTGTTTGATGATATCAGGTTGGTGGGAGGAAGCAGTAACTGTACTGGTACATTGGAGATGAAACACCAGGGAGAGTGGAGATCCAGGAGATGGTCTGACTGGAACCTGAACACATCATCTGTAGTGTGTAGACAGCTGGACTGTGGCTCTGCTGTTTCAACAGAAATTAGTTCTAGTTTTGCTAATAGATTTCATTTTGTTGATATAATTAGAACTACCTGTGCTGGGTCTGAGACTTTCCTGGGGGAGTGTGTCATAATGAAGACTGATTATAGCTTCCAACCGATAGATCATTATAGTTACATACCGAAGATGATCTGTTCAGGTAATGCAAACAAGGACTTTAACAATGACAGAAATATTTTCAGTTTCTTATTTCATGTGTTTAGAGACTCCTGGAGGCTTTTAGGCTACTAAAGGCTCCTGGTGGAGATCTGATGATGATGATGTTTTCAGTTTGTTCTTAATTACTTGATAAATTAAGAATTTGTTGATTTATGGATTATATATTCCTGTATGCTCTTATTTATTTTAGAGTGTATTTACTGTGTTATGTGTCTTTCTCGCTGTGTGTTTAGGGGTGAAGTAAAATTACTTGCCTCTAATGTGTTTAGATTTCCATTATATATCCATGGTAGATTCATTCATAACTTTTATAGTGGATTATTAATATAATTGTTTAAATTCTATTCTCCCCAGAGTCTGTGACTGTGAGGTTGGTGAATGGGAGTAGTTTGTGTTCAGGCAGAGTGGAGGTGAAGTCTATTCAGTCGTGGGTGTCAGTGTGTGAAGATGACTTTGACCAGCAGGATGCAGAGGTGGTCTGTAGGGAGCTTGGCTGTGGGGCTCCTTCTGTCCTCCAGGGGGCGCTCTATGGAAAAGTGAATGCATCAATGTGGACCAAAGAGTTCCAGTGTGAAGGCAACGAGTCTATTCTCCTGGACTGTAGAACCTCAAACTTAACTAGAAACACCTGCTCAACTAACAAGACTGTTGTACTCATCTGCTCAGGTAAAAGGAAACCTACACTTTTGGTTTGGATTATTATTTTATAATGAAATGAATATTAAGTTGTACTGTTTACTGCCTTGTCTCTGTACAGAACCTGGTGATGTCAGGTTGGTGGGAGGAAGCAGTAACTGTACTGGTACACTGGAGATGAAACACCTGGGATGGTGGAGACCCATATACGCTGAGTCGGACTGGAACCTTAAGTCATCATCTGTAGTGTGTAGACAACTGGACTGTGGCTCTGCTGTTTCAACAAAAATAAGTGGTCCTCATACATATTATAAAGGTGTATTTAAGTCTGATCGATCATATAAACGTGTATGGAAGATTGCATCTTCCTGTGTTCAGTCTAAGCCTTCACTGAGGGAGTGTGTCACAGAAAAGCAGATGGCTACTTCCACTTTAAGACTGGAGGTGATCTGTTCAGGTAACAATGACAGTAATATTTATAGTCTCTTATCTATCTTTATATCTTTATGTCAGTCTATCACCCCCCCCCCCCCCCCCCCCCCATGTCTGTGGATGTTGGTGATCATGATTAACACTGTTTTAGTTTGTTCGTCACTTAAAACATCACGTCACCCATTTTCAACCTTATCTTCATATAATTGGTCCTCACTAATGCCCATAAGATGGCATAGTATCTGTCTACTCACTCTGTGTCTCATTGGTGGGCTGTAGACAGTTCAGAAATACCTACCAGTAACATCATCGATGGGGATTCCAAGCTAAATCGCAACTCCAACCTTACTGTTCCTGCAAAGTTAGCATGCTGAAATAAAAGCCATTGATGTTGCATTAATAAAAATATATTTTTGAAATATTGCTTGAAATGACCAAGCCTGCCTACTAATATCACTGGTAGGCAGGTCTCTGAATTGTCCACAGCCCACCAATAACACACAGACTAAATAGACAGTATACCCCCCCCCCCCCCCCCCTTCTCTCTCTTTTCAGAGTCTGTGAGGTTGGTGAATGGGTCTAGTTTGTGTTCAGGCAGAGTGGAGGTGAAGTCTAATCAGTCGTGGGTGTCAGTGTGTGAAGGTGACTTTGACCAGCAGGATGCAGAGGTGGTCTGTAGGGAGCTTGGCTGTGGGGCTCCTTCTATCCTCCAGGGGGCGCTCTATGGAGAAGTGAATGCATCAATATGGACCAAAGAGTTCCAGTGTGAAGGCAACGAGTCTGTTCTCCTGGACTGTAGAACCTCAAACTTAACTAGAAACACCTGCTCAACTAACAAGACTGTTGTACTCATCTGCTCAGGTAAAAGGAAACCTACACTTTTCGTTTGGATTATTATTTTATATTTAAATGAATATTAAGTTTTACTGTTTACTCCCTTGTCTCTGTACAGAACCTGGTGATGTCAGGTTGGTGGGAGGAAGCAGTAACTGTACTGGTACACTGGAGATGAAACACCTGGGATGGTGGAGACCCATATACGCTGAGTCGGACTGGAACCTTAAGTCATCATCTGAAGTGTGTAGACAACTGGACTGTGGCTCTGCTGTTTCAACAAAAAGAAGTGGTCCTCATACATATAAAAGTGTATTTATGTCTGATCCATATAAACGTGTATGGAAGATTGCATCTTCCTGTGTTCAGTCTAAGCCTTCACTGAGGGAGTGTGTCACAGGAAAGCAGATGGCTACTTCCACTTTAAGACTGGAGGTGATCTGTTCAGGTAACAATGACAGTAATATTTATAGTCTCTTATCTATCTTTATATCTTTATGTCAGTCTATCACCTGTCTGTGATCATGATTGTCTCCGCCAGGAGACTATGTTTTCACTTTCCGTCCCCCCCCCCTCGGCCAAGCTAACATTGGTCAAGCCTCACGTGACACGTGACAATACGTTGAAAGAGTGTGCTCTGATTGGCTAGTGAGACGCATGACGTATAGCGGCCTATAAATAGATGTCACTTTGAAAGAGTCTTGGCCTCTTTCAAAGTGAGGTAAGACAGGAATAATCACGAAATGGCTGAGAAATGGCGGAGCAAAGACCCCTTGAAGCAAGCCACACGTTTCTAAACAAGGTGGCTACCTCCATGTTTAATAAAGACAATCCTGAGGATATCTCACTGAAAGACTTGCTTGCGTGTGTCGACCAAGAAGATTACCAATGGGCAATATCAGTCGTGAAGTCTGGAAAAAAGATCATACTAAAACGTCAACCAGCAGCATTGGTCAAGTGACACGTGACAATATGTAATATAAATAGGTAAGACAGGATTAATCAGGAACAGTGCTCCGAGGAGCACATTTTCTAGTTGACACTGTTTTAGTTTGTTCGTCACTTAAAACATCACATCACCCATTTTCAACCTTATCTTCATATAATTGGTCCTCACTAATGCCTTTAAGATGGCACAGTATCTGTCTACACACTCTGTGTCTAGTTGGTGGGCTGTGGACAGTTCAGAAATGCCTACCAGTGACATCATCGATGGGGGTTCCAAGCTAATAGCAACTCCAGCCTTGCTGTTCCTGCAAAGTTAGCATGCTGAAATAAAAGCCATTGTTGTTGCATTAATAAAAGATATATTTTTGAAATATTGCTTGAAATGACCATGCCTGCCTACTGATATCACTGGCAGGCAGGTCTCTGAATTGTCCACAGCCCACCAATAACACACAGACTAAATAGAGAGTTTATACCCCCCCCCCCCCCCCCTTCTCTCTCTTTTCAGAGTCTGTGAGGTTGGTGAATGGGACTAGTTTGTGTTCAGGCAGAGTGGAGGTGAAGTCTAATCAGTTGTGGGTCTCAGTGTGTGAAGGTGACTTTGACCAGCAGGATGCAGAGGTGGTCTGTAGGGAGCTTGGCTGTGGGGCTCCTTCAGTCCTCCAGGGGGCGCTCTATGGAGAAGCAGAGGCTCCAGTCTGGACAGAACAATTCCAGTGTGACGGCAACGAGTCTGTTCTCCTCGACTGTGGAACCTCAAACTCAACTAGAAACATGAGCTCACCTTACATGGCTGTTGGACTCATCTGCTCAGGTAAAACACAAACTAAACTTTTAGTTTGTATTATTATTATTTTAAAGGTAGGGTAAGTGATATTTTTTGGTTAAAACAAAAAGTTTTGTATTAAAAGGTTAAAGCACTATATTCTTATAGTAATCCGCCTCTCCAGCTCTTTAATAAGCAGAACATTCCAGGTAGGTGACAACATTTCAGCCAATCAGGAGAGTACCCATTTATCAGCTTAATTTCTATGGTGTTCCAGTTCCAATTTGTTCAACTCATTTATTTGTGTCGCCATTTCCAATTCCACTAGTTGAAGCTGTATCCTGACTGAGTTCTCTATCCTGATTGGATAGAGCTGGAGAGACATGGAGACTCCTGTTACTGAATAAACACTCTAGAAATGAGTACTATCAGAATATCGAACTATTTAACACTTATTTTGACCAAAGAAAATCACTTACCCTACCTTTAAATGTAATACTTTTTTTTTTTTTTTACTGTTTAATGTATTTTCTTTGTCAAGAGTCTGATATCAGGTTGGTGGGAGGAACCATTTACTGTACTGGTACATTGGAGATGAAACACCAGGGAGAGTGGAGACCAGTGACTGTATGGTCTGACTGGAACCTGAACTCATCATCTGTGGTGTGTAGACAGCTGGACTGTGGCTCTACTATTTTAACAAAAACAAGTTCTGGTTCTCCATATCAACCTGTATGGAGGGTTGCATCGTCCTGTGTAGGATCTGAATCTTCTCTAAGGGAGTGTGTCACAGCAAAGCAGACAGCTATTTCCACTTTCAGACTGGAGGTGATCTGTTCAGGTAACAAGCAATGACTTAAATGATATGTATAGTATAGTATAGATAGATATAATACTACCCATCTATCTATCTATCTATCTCTTACAGCTACATAGATAGATATAGTATATATATATATATATATATGTCTGTCTGTCATTCCATCCATCGTCCATCTTTTTTTGCTACAAAACAGATCCGTCTTGATCACATGACTAGAGTTCATGTGTACCGATTTGCGTGAAATTTAGATAAAATGGGAAGGAGTAATATAAAGAAATGTGTTTTACATAAGTCGGCCTCTTGGTGGCACTATAAAAGGCAGATGTGAAAAATGTAGGGCAAAGGTTTTTCTTTGGCCTCTAGGGAGTGCGCATACAAAGTTGTATACAGATCGGTGCAGTTAAAGGTAAAAATACGAATCGGCCTGTTATAGCGCCACCATGAAGCTGATATAAAAAAAAATTAAGTGGCATTTCTTCCTTGGCATAGTGGGAATGTACGTGCAACATTTCAGGGAAATTGCATATTGTGATCATGATTTGAGGCATTTTGTTCAAAACGGAGCAGTCCTGCAAACTTTGGAAGCCATTTTTAGCTAATCAGGATGGAATATGAAAAATCTGAAATACTGGTTTCGTTTAATGACTATTATAGAGATACTGTGTACCGATTTGCGTGATGTTTGGACAAAATCTGTGGAAAACTGTTAAAAAATGTGTTTTGGAAAAAGCGGCCTCCTGGTGGCGCTATAACAGGCCCATGTGAAAAATTTGGGGCAAATGTTCTGAATTGGCATCAAGGCAGTGTGTGCGCACAGTTTGGCTGCAATCAAGCCAACAGTGTTGGAGATTAGCTATTCACAATTGGACACACGGACACACACACACACACACACACACACACACACACACACACACACACACACACACAGACACGGACGGACACACGGACGGACACACACACACACACACACAGACGGACGGACAGGGTGCAAAACATACTCTCTCGCCATAACTTTCGGCCTGGCGGAGACAAACATGAAGCCTCCATGAGCCAATGGATATTGTAGAGGGCTTGCTTCATACAAAAATAAGAAAAAAAAACTCCATGGGCTCCTTTCTCTCAAAATTAAGTCTCTGGATCCAATAGCTCAGTCGGTAAAGTGTCTACTTGTCAGTCTGAAGGTAACTTATCCAGTCCAAATGTAATTATCCAGTCCAAACACAAATCATGGCTTTGTTAAAGAATATGCACTTTTTAACACATTGATTGCCAAGGTCGCATTGATGCGTTCTTTCAAATCCATCGCTTGCTTGCCGCAATTCAAAAGATCGCATACTGTATATGCGTTCTTTTGAATTTTCATTGTTTAATCTGTGATCGCGCTGCTCTGTTTATTATTCATCAACACTTTCGTTTTCCACTTACGTCACACTCACCCGGAGCCGGATGCATAACGCAGATTCCATTTCCGGGTCACATTTTCTTTCCCCGGTCATTTTCGGCCAGAATAGGGAAAAACACGTTTATTCACACGGTATAACAATGAACAGAGGGCTCCACTTCTATTTTCTTTAGTCCGGGTGACTAACAGTCATCGTCGTCGTGTATCACATCGTTTTAAGGCCGATCAGGGGATCAGGGATTGTCGAAAACGTCACATCCGTGACGTGAGCCTGTTTGGGAGGGGGCAAGCGAGGTGATCAATGTCTCGATTTGCTGCTCTCTACTGGTAGAACTGTCGTATGTGTTTAAAACCGCAATCAGACAATTTATTTGAATGAAAAATTACAAAATAAAAAAATAAAAAAACACGCAAATCGCTGGCACAGGGGTGAGTACATTATGAATAAACTCTGGCAGTCAATGGGTTAACACATTCTCTGCAAGGTATTAGTTTTTTACCTTATTTTGATGATCCACGGAGCACCATGGAAGCCACAATGAGGACACGGATGTAGACAAAGGCTGTCTGGGGGGAGGGTTCAAGGTTCAAGGTTCAAGGTTCAAGTTTATTAGTGTCCCCGAGGGGCAAATTGGTTTGCAGCATATAGCATCAGTACAGTACAACAACATTAAAACAGACAGTAAAAAACAGTAAAAAACAGACAGAACAGTAAAACATTCATAGCCGGTACAGAGAGTTCACATTAGATCATAAAGCAAAGTGTAAGGTGCTATGCAGTGCAGTGTACATGGCTATTGAAGAATACGTGGACACAAGGAGACTGCTAAGTGCACGTAATAACTAAAGGCTATCTCCTCCTTGGCTTCTCCATAACAGAGTTCAGACTGCCGATAGAGATAGGAATAAAGGACAGTTTGTGCCTGTTTGTTGTGGCACTGGGGGTCCGCAAGCGACGGCCCGAAGGAAGGAGTTTGTACTCAGTGTTAAGTGGGTGAGCAGTATCTGAACGAATGGACTTGGCTTTTTTGAGCACCTGTCTGTTAAAGAGAAGTCCAAGGCTGTTCATATTTGTACCAATTACCTTGGAGGCAACTTTCACAATTCTACCAAGGGAATTCTTGTCCTTGACACAGAGATTACCGTACCAACAGATAATGGAAAAGGAAATGACAGACTCTATGTAGGCACTGTAAAACAGTTTCATCAGAGTTTTGTCGATATTGAACTTAGACAATTTTCTCAGACAGTATAGGCGTTGCTGGCCTTTTTTATACATCATGTCCGTGTTGAGGTCAAATTTCAGTTTGTCATCGATTATTGTGCCCAGATATTTGTAATTTTTTACAATATCTACTGTCTCTCCGTTGGCCAGGCTCTTCCGGGGAGATTGTGGGGACAGTCTAAAGTCAATGCAAAGCTCCTTAGTTTTTGAGACATTCAGCTGTAAGAAAGCATTGTCACACCATGACAGAAAATCATCGAGCACTTGCCCATGGCCATTTTCTTCATTGCTAAGCAGGCTGACAATGACCGAGTCGTCAGCGTACTTGACTATGAATCTGTTATGGAAATGGCTAAGGCAGTCGTTGGTATATAGAATGTATAGAAAAGCAGATAACACACACCCCTGGGGCGAGCCAGTAGAGGATGATAGAAGACTGGACAGTGTATTATTGACTCTTACACTTTGTGATCGGTTGGTAAGAAAGTCGAGGATCCAGCCCACCAGGCATGGGTCCAGACTGAAAGTGCTCATTAGTTTCTCGACCAGAACATGTGGCTGGATCGTGTTGAACGCTGATGAAAAGTCAACAAAAAGCAACCTGGCATGGTTTTTCTTTGCCTCTAGATGTTTATGCACCAGATTGAGTAGAGTGGCAGTTGCATCTTGGACGCCTCTGCCTTCCCTATAAGCAAACTGAAGAGGGTCTAATAGGCTTTCAGTTTTTGCCACAAGTTCTCGCTTGACTAGCTTCTCAAACTGTTTCATAATAAGGGAGGTAAGGGCCACAGGTCTGAAATCATTTAGCGTTTTTGGGTTGCTGTTCTTGGCAACAGGGACAACAGTGGACTGTTTCCATAGGAGTGGTACGGTCTGTTGACTAATGGACATATTAAATCAAAATGAGAAAATGGGACCAAGCTGTTCGGCGCAGGTCTTTAAGAGGCGACCCCCGATGTGGTCAGGGCCTGCACTTTTCTTAGGGTTGCATTTTTTAAAACACTTGATCACATCCTGTTCCTCGAAAAAGGAACTAGTAGGGGGGGCAGACAGTAGTCTGTTTTTGATCTCAGCGTGATTTTCACTAAAATCATGGGCATCAAATCGGCCATAAAAGTCGTTGAGGTCCTGAGCTAGTTGCTTATCACAGCTGTAGTCGGCTAATGCAACTTTCTTCCTACCGTTGGCTTTCAGGCCAGTGATGGTTTTCATGCCATCCCAGGCGGAGCCCATGTTGTTTGCTCTGAGTTGAGCTTCTATCTTTTCCTTGTATTGCATTTTTCCAACTTTAACCTCTCTCTTTATTTATTTCTGCAAATTTCGCAGTTCTAGAGTATTTCCCTCTCTGAAAGCTTTGTTCTTTTTCTGAAGAAGTGATTTGAGGGATTTGGTTATCCAAGGTTTGGAGTTTGGGTACACTTTAAAAATTCTATCTGGAATTACAGTGTCTTCGGTCTCGTCTATCCACCGTGTTTTTCTCAAGCACGCGCACGCACACACGCACACACAATGCTAATTTGGAACTGAAGAGGGTGAGGGATTATACAGTACAAAGTAGGTAACGCATACGACGTCACCGGCGGCAGATCAATTGGCCCGTTGTGAGACCAATTTACAGAAATCCCAAGATATGCTGAGAAAGACTGAGTGCTCAAACTTGGGTATTTTTTGCGATAGAAGAGGGGTAGGAGAGACCAAAAACACACAAAAAATAAGGAAAAGTTAAAAATCATGGTGTAGGTTCTTTAAATGTACAGGCTCCTTTCTCTCAAGTTCAAATCCATTTTGTTTCTATGGTTATGCATATTGCATTTTAGGCCTACACATTTCCTGTTGCATTCCTTGGCCCCTGTATCACTGCTTGCAGCTATATTTATAATTGTTTTTATTATCTCAACGACTCGCTTTGTTTATAAAGGTGTTGTTTAAGCCAGTCACCTCTGTCTTGCTACAGATCTGCTGTTGAAGCCAAACATCACCATCTTCCCCTACATAAACGGTGTTTTTGAGGTGCAGCAGCAGTTGTTACAGCCGCTGAAGGGTCCCAACTTCACTATTAGCTGCTCCATTCAGCCACAGTACCCTGGAGGCTCCTTCCTCCTCACCTTCACAGCATCCAACACAACACACAACCACACCCAGACAGCTGTCAATCACTCTGCCAACTTCTTGTTTCCTGCAGTAGACCCCACCCACCAAGGAAATTACAGCTGCGTTTATCACATCTATGTTTTCAACCAGAACTTCTTCTCTGAGAGCGAGATCCTCTCTCTCTCTTTGGCTGTGTTCAAAGGTAACCTGAATGGAATTGACAAGTCACAATATGAAACTCAAACAAGCACACTTGAAAATTCAGTAAATATAGTGATATCAAATAAATTAGATGTATTTTAAGAGCTGTTCCTTACATGATGTTTAGGGATTTTACAACATGTTTGTGTCTCCCACAGCTTCTCATCTGACAACCAACATCGTAAAAGTTACAGTCACAGTGCTGGTGCTGTTGATGGTGATGATCAGTGTCATCTATTGTCTCTGGAAGGTAATGTATACATCTGTATTAATAATATAATGATAATAATATAATGATAAACAGAGTCATCTATTGTCTCTGGAAGGTAATTCATACATCTTTATTCAAAGACTATAATGTAAGTGAAGTAGTTACACTGTTTTTATGTTTTAAAAACAGCTGACATGAAACATTTCACATGCACATTTAGAGCATATCTGTGGTCATAATGGAGACATACAGTAGTCTGGAGTGAATATGTACCTGCCTACCAGTGACATCATCAATGGGGATTCCAAGCTAATAGAAACTACAGCCTATCTCTTCCTAGAAAGTTAGCATGCTGAAATAGAAGTCAAAAGTCTGAGACACAGAGAGTAAGTAGACAAAAATGATGGCATCTTATAATGAGCATTAGTGAGGACCAATTTGATATGAAGATAAGGTTGAAAATGGGCAAAGTGCTAAACAGTACACTAATATAAATATGTGAAAATATTTGAGGTGAGAAATAGGTAGTGCAGTAACATAACCTGGATTCAGCGCTGCTCTGTCGCAGTGTGCGATGCATTTAGTGTGTCATGCCTTTGCATAGATCCCATAGACAGATCTGAAGCAGTAAGTTAAGTTCATGTGAGGTGTTGTTGTTGTGTTTGTCCAGGCCACCAGGGGGCAGCGAGCAGCAGTGGAGGACAGTGAGAGTGTTTATTATGACCTGGTTGGTTCCGGGGCTGAAGCCGGGCCGAGTGGTGAGGCAGCGGTCCATCTGCATGGAGCTGCTGGAGATGGACCCAGTGAAGAAGATGATGAAGAAGAAGAATACCACCAGTATGAAGACATACAACTGCCTGGAGGTGATGAAACTGGAACCAGAGAAGAGACAGAATACCACCAGTATGAAGAGATAGAGCTACAAGCAGCTGCTGGAGAAGGATCCAGCAAAGAAGGAGTCATGGAAACCCAGTTGTAACTAAGTACATTTATAGCCTACTGTAGTACTTGAGCACTGTGCTTTGATCTCTTGTATCTCTGGTTGGCTTGCAACATTTGTTTGTATTGGCAGAATAGCACTGGGAGATGTGTTAATATGGTCTCTGGCTAATAAGCCTTATACAATATGCAGGTTTATTTACAGGTGGGGTCTGTAATTTATCATAGTCACATTAAAGGACGACTTCACCACTTTTCAACATATCTTCATATAATAGGTCCTCACTAATGCTCATGATAAAATGGTACAATTTTTTTCTAATCAGTTTGTGTCTCAGAGGAGGGCTGTAGACAGTTCAGAAACCCGTCTACCAGTGACATCATCGATGGGGAATCCAAGCTAATAGAAACTGCAGGCTTTGTATTCCTGGAAAGTTGCAATGCAATAATAGATCCCATTGTTCTCGCCTTAATAAAAATCGGAATAAAAACATTTTAATCTTTTTGGGAAAAAAAATCCTGCCTAACGATGATGTCACTGGTAGACGGGTTTCTGGACTGTCCACAGCCCTCCTATGAGACACAGACCAAGTAGAAAAAAATTGTATCATTTTATCATGAGCATTAGTGAGGACCTATTATATGAAGATAGGTTGAAAAGTGGTGAAGTCGTCCTTTAATGATGTAGCCATAATAACTTAAGTCAGTTATATAGTGTCTTTATACAGCAACTGACTAGGTCATCATAAACCTTACCATAAACCTTTATGCATAATTATAAACATTTATAATAAGTGTTAAAAAGCCTTAAAGTGCATTATAAATGTGATTATGGTGCATTATAGACCCCACCTTTAAGTAAAGTGTTACCGTATTTTCTTATTTCCATACGTATTCCTGTTGTTGTATAGTGTGTAAATTCATTAGTGGTGATGTTCTGGTCCATTCTGGACGAGCCTGTAGGATCCATTGTGTTTTCTAAAGCAGTGGTTCTCAACCTGTTCAGGCCCCCACGAAATAATCATAATATTTGAACTGGGGACCCCACAACATAATCATATTTGAACTGGGGACCCCACAACATAATCATATTTGAACTGGGGACCCCACAACATAATCATATTTGAACTGGGGACCCACCAAAATAATCATATTTGAACTGGGGACCCCACAACATAATCATATTTGAACTGGGGACCCCACAACATAATCATATTTGAACTGGGGACCCCACAACATAATCATATTTGAACTGGGGACCCCACAACATAATCATATTTGAACTGGGGACCCCACAACATAATCATATTTGAACTGGGGACCCCACAACCTAATCATATTTGAACTGGGGACCCACCAAAATAATCATATTTGAACTGGGGGACCCCCCCCCCCTCCCCCGACAAGCACATGGAATTGTACGAGTTGAGGCATTACATTCAGTTTGACTCGGTTCCACAGATAAATATTGTGAAAATAGCTGATCTACAAGCTGATCTTGTGCTATTTTCACAATATTTGCCTCTTTCTTATATTATTTGACAATTTGGCCAATGTTTGACCAGTTTTTAATAGTATATAGTTTGTTGCTTACTTTTGATGCAGTCATTTATTTTTGTATTAAAGGTTTCATGACATTCAGTTTTACAACACATTGAAAGTATTTATCATGAAAGTATGTTCTTAATGTTCAGGTTTTTTTTTGTCTAATTGAGGTCATAAACCCCCCAATTTTTTAATTTTTTTAAAGGGGAAAATGAATGTCATAGAACCTTTAAAAGAGGTCTTGAACATCCTTAAATTGTCACTTTACTGTCATCATGATCTGGGTCATCTTCAGATCATGTGGGGACCGACCCGACCCACAGGTTGAAGCGCACGGAGCTGAATGCTTCTTAATGTTGAGTTTTCATCCAACAGCAGTCTGTTGAATTCATTCAAACCATTGAATTCAAACAATAATATTGTGTTATGTGTTATGTTATTGTGTAATGTTTTTGTCATTTTAGAAAACATAACATTCTCAATAAAGATGAGACGTTGGTCAAATGAAGTCTCCTAAATGTGTTGTCATTCACTGTGTTTACTTCAGTGGTTCTCAAACATTTCCCCCAAGTTAATGTGCATTTGGCCACTGACCCCCATCTGAAAATATGTTGTGCCAGGGACCCCCATACAAGATGTGTGTTGTTAAAATATTTACCTTTTTGTTTTATTTTTTTATTTAATAGCAGATGTACAAACTGACATGTCACAGCAGCGTGCTGTGAGCTTGTAGATCAGCTATTTTCAAATAGCCGATTTGTGTTAAAGTGGTTAAACTGATTGTGATGCTATATTAACTTAATTTTGCCGGGGACCCTCTGGAACCCACTCAAGGACCCCTGTGGTTCCCTGGGCCCCAATTTAGGAACTGAAAATTAAATAAATGTCCAGGGAAGCAAACAGCCATATAAAACATTTTATATTTAGCGATTTTAGGGAATAAAAAGTACCATTGCAACGTCCCATCCGTCTAATAATAATTATAATATTCGGTTTTTTTTTTTTTAATGGTATTATAGGTCCTTACATTTTCATTTATAAATGTGCAGGTGCCCTGTATACACTTATACTGTATGTTGGTTTGTTTACTGTTGAGTAAAACAATGTTGCACATTACGCCAATTTTGTGGGGACCCCAAAAAAAATATTTGGGATCCCGACCCACAGTTTGAGAACCACTGGCCTATAGCAACAAAACAAGACAAGAAAAAAAAAAACAAGAAAACATTTAAAAAGTATATATATATTATTTCAGAAGATTAAAAAAAAGTTTAAACTAAAAATACATTGTCATCAATTAAAAACAATTCCAACATTTTTCTTAAGTATTTCTTAAATGAAAAATAATAAACATATTTTCTATATATAAAGAAGTGAAAATAGCAGATCTGTTCTGAGCTTGTAGATCTGCTATTTTCACTAGTCTGGGTTCCGGGCAAACAGAAACGTTTTCAGAAAGTTAAACTGCTGCTGGTGAACAGTATCACTACAAGGGACGTTACAACCTTACTCTCCTCCGTCTTCAGTAGACAAGGTAACCCTGAATCCATTGTGACAGATAATGCGAGACAGTGTACTTCTGCTGACTTTGCTGCTTTCCTAGCTGAACGGGACATTGTACACCACAGAGTCTCTGTGTACTACCCTGCTGCAAATGGCGCTATAGAGCGTTGCAATCGTGTCCTGAAACAAGAGTGTGCAGATGGCTATCACACAGTCTGTACCATGGAAACCTGCCATTACTGCTTTCCTGATGGCTTACCGTGCCACACCGCATGCAGCTACTGGTGTGTCTCCCTTTCAACTACTGTTGACTGTCCTGCCGCCATCTCATGCCGACCCTGTCTCAGATGGACAGGTACGAGAGAAAGTTACACGCCATCAACTCAAGATGAAGTCCTACACTGATGGAAAACGAGGCACATGCACTCCGTCTTTTCAAGAAGGGGATAGTGTGCGGGTGAAAACACTTCTCCAGGTGCCCAAAGGTCACCCAAAGTTTGGCGCTCCTCTAAGAGTCACAAAGAAGGTAGCCCAAAGCACATACTTGCTGGAGGATGGGCGAAGATGGAACGCCTCTCATCTAGCTCCTGATCGCTGTGCAGCCGCAAGGCCACAGAACATTCCTGCTTCACCTGCCTCTCCATCCTCTACAAAGCAATCACAAGTTAGAAATAAGCCTAACTGGATGCAAGAATGTGTGACTGATTAGCTATTTGTCTTCCTATAGTAGCTTGTCAACAGATCTTTTTGTTTAGTTTATTTTGAAGGTGATGCAATATATGGAGTGTTAAAAAAAATAAAAAATGAAATAATCCTACAGTTGTATCTTATTTCAGATCTGTGAAACACTGTATTTTGTGTTCATGTCTCATGTTAATTTACTTTCTTACACCACTTGGTCACTGTAGGTGGCCTACCTAAAGAGGTTATATGAAGAAGGGTGTGGACAGGAAGTGATGTACAATGCATGCCATGCTGTGAAGCAATGCTGAGACCTAACAAAGAATAGTCAATGTGAAACGGATCCATGCTCTCAAGTGTCTTATTCATTGCCATCCACCTCTACAGACTAGTTTGAACTCATTAAGACCTTAGGCCGATTCTACAAATGTCTTCTAAATCCTAAGTTTTCAGAAACAAATATGTATTTGGCTGGGGACCTCCATCTCAAAATATTTTGTTCCAAGGACCCCCGGAAGCAAAGATTTAAGTAAAAAATATTTGGTTTAAACAAATAAAAAAAATCAAGCCAGGAACAGCTCTATATATATATATATATATATGTGTCATGGCTGTCAGGGCAGAAACCTCTTAACACAAACTTCATACCAATAACCTCAATAATTTTAGACCAATATCTACCATTTCTCTCAAAAGTGTCGCTAAGGATGCCAATTTCATCCAATCAGGAGAAAGAAAGCATAGCCTGCAATGCATGATATAGGATAAACAAATGAAACTGAGGAAGTGATGACAGAATGAAGTGAGCAACAGGCAGAACTTGAACACTAGAACTTAAAGGTCCTTAAACGGTAATTTAAGGACTTTAAAGACAAAAGAAAATATAGCTGCAAGCAGTGATAAACAAGGCCAAGGAATGAATGGCAAAAAGCAACATGCAATAATAGCACAATAAGACGTACTAGAAACAGAATAGATTGAAGCAGCCCATTCATGATGCAACTAACAAATGAGCATTCTCAACAGCTGAGCAGAGTGCTGAGGGATTGTGGCAAACATGCAATCCAGGGTTAAGAAACTCATTCATGGACACCTCAACCCATGGCCATAGACAGGAATCGAACCTTAGGACTCACAGGCTGCCACACTGCCAATTGAGCTACAGCTTCGTCCAGCCGGATGGTGTCTGTTGAAGATCATAAACTCTTGCCTTCGGTCATGAACCAAGCCTTTGTTTCACTAACACCAAGATCGGGTTCACAAACCATTTACCGATAGAGAAATTGTATGTCTCCTCGGATACCGAAACTAGTGAAAGTAGCCGATCTACAAGGTCACAAAGCGTTGCTATCCAAAAAGTTGTGAGCTTGTAGATCGGCTATTTTCATAAGGAAATAGGGTATACATTGAAAATAACTGCTCTCAAAAAGGCATTTCATGTTATCTTAAAAAAATGAATATGCATTATATTAAACAGATACTTGGCTGGTTGTTTGACCAGATCCGAAAGCCGATATGAGATTATCCAAGAAGTAGGTACAGCCGATATGTAATGCTTTAGGCTGTGAAACCAACCGAGTTCATGTCGCTCGGGTCACTGATGGAACTCAATTAACCAGGGAGTTCCATTGCCTTTTATACCATTGGCTGCGGCCCTGGTGGGGGCTGCTGCGGGCTATGGCAGTTATGCCCAAACATGGGACTATGATGTCAGTACTAACTATAGGATTTTTTAGAAAAACACTCCAAACTCAGTTTCTTTTCTTTGTGATGAAAACCACCCATTTTCAACGGGCCATAGCCCCAAAATGGCCGAAAATTGCCAAAATGGAATGTTATTGTTCCAGTGGATACACGGATCCCTCCCCCAACCCACGGGGACTTATTATTATATTTTTTTGTACACAACGTGGCTTCCACGGCGTTTCAAAGATAGTCTATTTAAGGTGATTACTCTGGCATGGGGATAAAAAACGATGTTTAATATCTTGGCGGGTAATGTGTTAAATCATTGATCGCAATTATTTGTGTGACAATTAATCGTCAAATAAAAAGTCACGACAGCGAGGTAGTGCAGTGACCCGCACCAAGCCGGCCACACTCGCCACCCCAACACCTAATTCATAATCCATTGAACGACAGTGTTGTGGACCCAAAACAGACTCTTAGATCGGCTATTTTCGGCATGCGACGCTGTCGCGCAACAAAGTATGTGACGCGTTTCGAGCTTGTAGATCTGCTACTTTTGAATTTGAATCCTGGAAAGTAGCAGTTTTGGAGGTTTCCACCGGACAGACAGATATCAGGCTTAACGCACAAACTCGGGTGGTTGCTTTGCTGTTGTCAAACCAGACCACGACTCGGCTGAAACAAAACTGAATGGTACAGACTAAAAAGTTTTAAATTAATTTATTTAAAAAAAAAAGGGGGGGGATAATAAAAATCATTTCTCCACTGAACATACATCAATCAAATGTTCTTTTCTATTCGTTTTGGAACGTGTACAATCCAAAAAAACTAAGCAACACGTGTGTCAGGTTGCCAGAACAGAGTCAAATAATTAAGCAAAAAGGGGTCTGTCAACACAACAAAGTCAACATGGCCAAGGTGAACGAGGGAAATAAAGGAGTCTGGAAGTAGGAAAAACCACAAAGAAAATAAAAAAGGAGAGAGGGTATAAAATAAAACACAAACATTTAATCAAGTGCAGGTCTGTTTTTTTTGTCATTTTTTTAATATAAAGCATGTCTTTTTTTCTGTCTTTTCCTCTGTTCAGTTTACAGTTATCGACTGGGATTAGGGTTTCTCTTGTCTTGATACATGCAAGGTCAAAGGAGACATCTGAAACTACACATGGAGAGATTCATAGGTTTATAGCATATCGGTTATCTGTGCAAGTATTAAAATATGTAGGTATAACTAAGCAATTTCATATGGATAATGACAGAACATGGGTGCGACAAGGAGGGAAAAAATTGTCCATTCACAGAGTTCCGTTAAGAAACTACACTTGGGTTTCACCGAACGGAAAGGAAGTCCACGTTTAAAAAAAGAAAAAAAGGTGAGAATTTTAAACTTTGCTTGAGTCATTTTTGAAATGTCGCCGACCTCACCGTTCTCTTTTATGCTTCCTTTAATAATTAAATTATTATTTGTCCTATATAAGTGAAAATACATCCAAAAGGAAGAACGTAAAATAAAAACTAAACTCCAATGCTCCACGTTTCATGAACAACAATGTACTGCATTTCTACATACAGCTGCGATAAAAGGAAGGTCAGTATTTATGTAAAAAGGCGTAGCTGCCGAAAAAGGTTCAGGAATATTGGCTCTGAAGTGACCCCCCCCCACCCCCCACCCCACCCCACCCCCACTGGGCTCTTCCTCAACCGTGTTGTGTTTTTAACCACTTAAGCCTTAAAGATTAAAAACAAATAATAATAATAAAAAAAGTTAAAATAAAATATTTTCCCTCAAACATAAAAAGACGTTTAATGTTTTTTTTCAAACAGCTGATCTACAAGCTGTAGATCTGCTATTTCTGAATTATTTCTAAAATGTTTTGAAAAACAAAAAATATAATAAAATAATAATAAAAAAAAACAAAAAACACATGCCCGAAACAGGGAGGCTAGGGTTAAAGTTGTTAATCTGGTTACCTCGTCATGTTTGAATAGCCAACGCTTGTCCCAGAGCCAATCCGCACTGAGGTATTAGAGGAGGCAAAAGAGGTGTGGCCTCCAGGGGAGGAGTTGACGCTTGCACACGCCTCCCCCCCCCTCGTGACGGCCCCGCCCAAACCCAAACGAACCCGGAACAGACCCGGAAAACCGCACCGGATCCAAACCGACTTCCCCTTCAGGTCCAGATCGTTGAGGTTCAAAAGGCCAAAAGCTCTTTTAAAGGCCGGTTTATACTTCGTCACACGACAGTGTCGCACGGACGAACATAGCACCCTATATATCGTTGCTGTCGGGCAGAAACCTTGTATCACCACGTTCTAACTTTGTGTGTGTTTTTTTCGTAAATTAACGCCCTACTTGATCATACTACAGCCTCACACAAAGCGCCGCGTTTCGAGCTTGCAGATCTGCTACTTCTGAATTTGAATCCTGAAAGGTAGCAGTTTTGGTTCTTGGACATGTGAGGTTTCCACCCGACAGAGACGATATACACGTATATTGGCTACGTCCGGCGCGCGGAACCGTCGTACCGACGCCACATAAATCGGACATAAGGTTTCATCGTTGTTAAGGCTTCCTGTGGTCTTTGCTTCCTTTACTCTCATTGGCTGAGATGTCGTTCCTGTGGTCTCGCCGTTCCTTATTTTCATTGGCTTAATGTCTCACGGGGCATGGTAGAAGAGGAGGGGGGGGTCATCGGGGGGGGGGCGCAAACCTTTTTCTTTCATTCTCTCTTTTTTTTTTAATATATATTCACAAGTTTATTCCTTTTGTCCGATTTCTACTTCGTTCCCCTCCTTCAGTTTGTCCAATCACAGCCCGCTTCCTTTTTTCTGGTCTCTGAAAGGGGCAGTCTGATGTGTTTAGTTAGTCTTTCTTTATTTTTTTTTACGTTTTTGTCCCGTTTCCTGTCAACGCTCTGGAACAAGATGAACCCCGAACTGAAGGAAATGACAATACGAACAGTTCCCTCTCCGTTTGGCACCTTGGGAGTCAAACACGGTAGAAGGAGGAGAAGTAAAATAAAACGAAATAAAAAAAACATTTAAACTAGTGGTTGTCAAACTAGGGATGGACCCCCAGGGGTCCTTGGAGGGGGTTTTAAGGGGGGGTCCCCCAGCGAAATGATTGATAGTTAGGAACCAAAATAGGAGTTTTAGCTCCGAATGGGGAACCAAATGGAACCAAAATGGTTCCATGTGTACACTCTCACTCCTAATTAAAAAACGATGAGAACCACTGATTTAAACAATATGGAAGGACAGAAAAAGAGAGATTTTGAGTCCTAGTTTTTTTAATCCATTTGTATCTCTGAAACGGTACAAATGTAACCAAATGGACCCGTCCTTACGGGTCCTTTTGATTACATTTGTACCATTTCAGAGATGAATAATAATGTAATAACAGTGTTCTATAACAATGTTAGTACCAGTGGTGTAAAGTAACAAGTACATTTACTCAACTACTGTACTTTAGTACAGTGACTTAGTTTTTACTTTACTGGAGCAATTCCAATTCAATACTTTTACTTCTACTCCACTACATCTCAGAGGCAAATATTGTACTTTTACTCCATTACAATTATTTGAAAACTTTAGTTACTACAGTAGTTACTTTGTAGATTTGGACTATTATTACAAAACATACATTAACCACTTCAGCCCTATATACATTTCGGCCATTTGAAAACAGCTGATCTGTTCACATTGTGAGCTTGTAGATCTGTTATTTTCAAAAGAGTTTTATACACTTGAAAACGTGAAATGGGACATTCTGCATAATGAGCACTTTTACTTTTGTTCTTTAAGTATATTTTGATACCAATACTTTTTACTGAAGTACATTTTTAATTCCGGACTTTTACCTGTTTTTACTGTTATTACATCATTATGATTCAGGATAACAGAGATTTATAGACAAGAGATAGAGAGAGAGAGAGGTGTCTCGTGTGTGTGTGTGTGTGTGTGTGTGTGAGAGAGAGAGAAGTGGGAAGCGACTAGTTGAGGCTGTGGTCGCCCTGGTCGGCGGCTGCTGACGACTCTGAGGGGTCCGCTGGAGGAGCCGCCGCCTCCCCTTCCTCCACCTTGATGCGCTTGGCGTCGGGGGCTCCGGTGGAGGAGGAGGACGGCTGCTGCTGGTCGCCGTTCTGACGCTTGGTCGGGAGGGAGGCCGACGCAGAGGCGTGGGCCGCCAGCAGGTGGAGGGGGCTCGCCACGGCGGTGGCTAATGTTTATACACACAGGAGAGGACAGAGAGAGAGGGGAGGTGGGGTTATTGTCACGTTAGGGCTATAGATTGAATGAAAGTTTATTTCGAACATTAAACCTTTAAGAATCGGTGTCATTTATTTTTTCTATGGCTACCATTAAGACCTGGAACTGTGCCATTTTTAGATTTGAGCTAAAAAGCATTATTTTACACTTTGGGCTATTTTTGAAAATTCGTGAAAATGTGTGCAAATCTTTGAATATATATATATATTTTAAAGCAACATTTTTAAACGCAAATCTTTGCTTCTGGGGGGTCCCTGGAACAACATATTTTGATGGGGGTCCGCGGCCAAATACATATCATTTGGGGGGTCCTTGGCATGAAAAGGATTGAGCACCACTGATATAGAAACATACGTTTTTCAGAATACCGTTGAGCTTTAGGAGACGTGTAGAATCGGCTTCAGGTCTCAATGGGTTAAAACATAGCAGATCTACAAGCTCATAGCGCGGCACTGAGCTTGTAGATCTGCTATTTTTTTTTTAATCGTGAAAATGTGTGCAAATCTTTGAATATATATTATATATTTTTAAAGCAAACATTTGTAACTCAAATCTTTGCTTCTGGGGGATTCTACAAATGTCTTCTAAATCCTGACAGTTTTCTGAAACGCATATGTTGCTGTAATATCAGTTATTCTCAAACTTTTTTCATGTCAAGACCCCCAACATTATATGTAAATAAAATGGTAAATGGTGTATTTATATAGCGCTTTTATCCAAAGCGCTTTACATAGATTGTGCATTACATTCACCCATTCTCACACATTCACACACCGATGGCGGAGGAAACCATGCAAGGCACTCAAGGCAATTAGGGGTTCAGCATCTTGCTCAAGGACACTTCAACACTAACTCTGGGGGAGCCCGGGATCGAACTGGGAACCTTTCGGTTCCCATCCGGGCACTGTACCCCTGAGCCACTGCCGCAAATATGTATTTGGCTGTGGACTCCCATCTCAAAATATTTTGTTCCAGGGACCCATAACAAGCAAAGATTTGAGTAAAAAAAATTGCTTAAAATATATATATATTCAAAGATTTGCACAAATTTTCACTTGCACTTCAATTGCACTTGGTGCACATACAACGTGTGAACGGAAATGATTAACAGATGACAGCTTCCTTTCAGGGGGTGTAGTTTCAGACTCTATATGATATTGTTGTATAGTTGTCTGGCTACATGAGACTAGGCCCAATAGGCTCTATGCACAGCAGCCATATTGTCAAGAAATTCACAGGTGTTGCCAATGATACTAATGAAGGCTCTGTTCCATTCTGGTCAAACAGAGTCAGGGTGCTGATGCTGTGCACGTTGGCTCACTGGCATTAGTATCATTGGTAACACCTGTGAAGGAGGTGATAATATGGCTGCTGTGCATAGAGCCTATATGTGATTCATGAAACAGCATGAAAGGAGTAGGCTACTTAGTATTGTCGTTGTAGTGCACGGCATGCGCCACCAGAGGGCAGTATGAGCTGAGCAAGACGCAGACTAACAGTCAGCAAGAGATAAACTGGAATATGTTGAGTTTCATACAATGGCATCAATCACCGAAAAGATGGGAAAAAAAACGCTTGGAGATTGGCTATTTTAGACGAGCGAGTCGCAGAGTCTTACAACACAGCCAAAACAGGCCAACAATTTAACTCCTTCGATTCTTACGATTGTGCAAAATAACTGCGATAACAGCTTAAATAATTGTAATTGGGGCGATTATGTAATAACCGAGACAGGCCTAGGCTTCGGGGACCACCATGGGGTCCAAATTGACCCTATTATGGGTCTGCTAAGAGAGTGTACAAATGTACCCCTTACGGGTCCATTTGGTTACATTCGTACACTTTCAGAGTTAAATTATCACTGAGACTTTTATTATGTAGATAGGGGTCGCAGAGATACGCACGCACGCGCGCACACACACACACACACACACACACACACACACACACACACACACAAAGGAGTCTGTGGTACTAATGGATATCAAACTGGTGGGAACCGGTATTAAAAAAAAGGAAAAAGAAGGGGTGGAGGTTGAGAATGGCTGCTTTAGATCAGCGGTTCTCAAAACTCTTTCAAGTCAAGGACCCCCAAAATGATATGAATTTAGCCACAGACCCCCATCTGAAAAGGTTTGGTGCCAGCCAGGGACCCCCAGAAGAGAAGGTTTATGTAAAAAAAAAAAAAAGAAATCCAAACATTTGCAATACTGTTCTCCAAAAATTATACAGGCTCTGTGAGCATGTAGATCTGCTATTTTCCCCAATAGCCAACATATAAATAGAAAGAAAGTGGTTAAAATGATGACGCCATGTTAACTACTGGGGACTCCCCTGGAGCATGCCCCCCGACCCCCCCCTATGGGCTCTATTCACAGCAGCCATATTATGAAGACATTCACAGGTGTTACCAATGATACTAATGAAGGCTCTGTTCCATTTAGTGTAGCACAGTGGTTTCCACGACCCCCACAACTCTGTGAGTGTACAAATGGAACCAAATGGACCCGTAAGGGTCCATTTGGTTCCATTTGTACACTCTCAGAGTTACACACCTGTAAGGGGCCATTTGGAAGCCCATGAGGGTCCCTGGACCCCAACTGTAGACCCACTGGTGTTTCCAGTGGGCCAACATGCACAATATCAGCACCCCGACTCTGTTTGACCATAATGGAACAGAGCCTTCATTAGTATCATTGGTAACACCTGTGAATGTCTTCATAATATGGCTGCTGTGAATAGAGCCTATTGGTTCCCACTTTGAGAAGCAGTGCTTTTTAGGCCGGCGTCTCACCTGAATGGGCCGGTGCCTGCTGGATGGCAGTGGTGAGGCAGTGGGTGCCGTTCTGTGTGATCAAGGCCTTGATGGGCAGCTGGTGCTGGCCCAGCGGAGGAGGGGCCTGCTGCTGCTGCTGCACGATGGTGAACGTCTGCAGGCCCGCGGTGGCGGTGGCCGACGACTGGCTGCTCTGGATGACCCGGCTGGAGCCGCCTATTATAGAGGCGTGGTGGTGGTGGCTGATGGTCGGAACGGCCTCCACTTTCACTGGAGGAGAGACGGGAGCAAAACGGTTCATTTTCCGCCGCAATACAAAGTGTTAAACCCATTAACGACCCATTCGATACGGGGGACACATCTCTGTCATTTTTAGATTTGTTTGGCTATTCAAAAATAGCAGATATACAAGCTCATAGCGCGGCACCGAGTGCCGCGCTATGAGCTTGTATATCTGCTATTTCTGAATAGCCAACGCTAAAATATGAAATGACGCAGATGCTTTTAACGGTTTGGTACTGTAAGTAAGTGATATATATTTATTATGAAAGTATTATGAGAGTAGCTCTCCATTTCCATAGTAATCATTGCTATAGTGTTTGTTCAGTAACAGGGGCTTTCCCCGTCAATCCAGCCCTTTAGTAAACAGAAAATATATTTTTCGGTCGGTATATCAAATTGGAGAGAACCCCACAAATTTAAAAGGTTTGATTTTGTAGTGTTCCAATTTTGTCTGACTGTTTTATTTGTTTATTATTTATTTCATCACTTCCAATTTCATGTGCTTATTCTGTATATCCTGTATGAGTTCTTCCCTCTACAATATTTAGAGTAGAGGGGAAAACGGAGGAGGCCTAGCAAAATGATAAAAATGTGTTCCCGGGCTTTAAGGGTTAATTTGAAAAATGTTCAATCAGACTTCAGTGGCTTAGTCAATAAATGAGCAATACTTCGACTGTGAAAGGCCCATGCTGGTGTCTTCATACGTTTTAGCTCATTGACTATGAATTGCATTGTGCAAAAAATGAACCAAGTGACCTTGAAGACAGAGTTTCCTGTGGGAAACAGTCAACACATGCATAATTTCATTTGTCAAAAGAGACGTGTTTGCATTATTAACGGTGTTACATGAACACACATTTCTACGTGCACAAAAAATGATGAAAAATGCATACTTCTGGGATCCTGCATACGACCCAGAACACTTTGCTTTGAAAGACGTATGACACTTTTTATGGCTTTATTCCATGAGCTGACAGTGTGATTAACATTTAGATACGTGTCCAATTAACGCAAAATGACGAGTGATTTGCACAATGTTAATTTCCAACAAAAGTTGATCTGCGTTAGTATAACTGGACATAACGCGGCTAGCAGCTAACGCTTATGTGTATCTTTCCTTTTCTACCACAGACTTGAACCTGGGTTCTCCTGCGCAAGAGCGTGACATTTATATTCTTTTTCTGCCTTTACTTTAGGAAAGTAGGCTGACGGGAAATGGGGGGAGAGAGATGGGGGAGTGACACACGGCAACGGTCGTCGGGGATTGGGAGTCGAACCCGTGACGCGCAAGCCTAGGTGGCCCAGACGGTTACGCCACCGGGAGACCAAACACAACCACTCCGATTTGTAGAGTACGAACCCAGTCAATCCGGGAGAACGCATCGGTGTCATTTTTAGATTTCATAGCGCTCATAGCGTGGCACCGAGCGCCACGCTATGAGCTTGTAGATCTGCTATTTTTTTTAAATATTGAACATTTGTGCAAATATTTTTTAAATGTTTAGATTTTTTCCCAGTCTAAATGGGTTAACATACTCTACCACATACATGGCCCCCACCTTCACTTATGGGAATACTGATATATTATTGATTTCAGCTGTTACAATTCCAAACATGACCCGCTTTAATTACTTCAGTCTATATTAGTAGCTTAATGACTAGTGTTAAAATTCTATTGTCTTTTTTATGTCCAATGTATTTGTATTCAAGTTCATAAAGCTAACATAAGTATAACTAAAAGCATTTGAAATTAAATAAAAATGTTACTTTTCAGGATTCCAATTAAAAAAATATTGCAAAATAAATGGATTCCAATTCCAAAAGAGCAAAAATAGCCGATCTACAAGCTCAAAACGCGTCTCAGATCGGCTACTTTTGTCTGACATAGAATGGCCCGACAGTATATGTGATGTGGCCCTCTGGAGTGAGTGTGGAAATATAGTGGCCCTCTCCATCATCAAAGTTGCATCACCCCTGCTCTACCATACATATTGGACAAAATAATCATTCACACACACACAAAAAAAAAAAACACTCTCTGTACACGGCGCCTCCTCACCTTTAACGTCCGCGTGCCCTCCGTTCTCCTGCGGCTCGCTCTTTGGAACGATGATGGCGGCCGGCTGCGCGGCGGCGGCGACGACGACGGAGCCCGCCGGGATCTGCTGGAGCACGTGGACGGCCTGCATGGCGGCCGGCTGGGAGCCGCCGGTGGTTGTCACCGGAGAGGCCATGGCGTACGTCACGGGCTTGACGATGCTCTGAGGTAGCTGCCGCTGCACCGCTATGAGGACCGGGCTGTGGCCGACAGCTGAACCTGGAGACACAAGACGTTATACCTCATGGATTAACACAGAGTGCCAGAGTTTTTTTTTTTTAAAACAGGGTACACAGCCAGTGCCAGCGTTTTTTTTAACGATTTTTGACCTTTTCAAGTAGTCACAGAATATTCACAGAATGTTTTTCTCCAGTATGATTGATCCTTCGATGGTTGCTAATCACTGAGGGTTTTCAGGTGTGGTTTCTCAAATCAAAATCAGTCAACGAGGTCATTGTGACCTCGTTGACATTTGTGTTTTGATGTTTGAAAATAGCATGTTTCACATTTTTTCAATGGTAAAACATAGGAAATATGTGATTTTTTTTCTCTGTTTATTTTTTAACATTGAAGTGAATGGAGCAGCAAATCTTTGGATCGCGTTATCTCCTAGTTCTTTGTGAATAACGAAAAAAAGAAAGAAACCAAAAATTAGAGAACATTTTTAGATTTTTTTTCACACATGTCGTTTTTGGCACTCAACAGTTGGATTATGACACTATGCAACGTGATTGTCTTGAATGCGCCCCACCGCAAGTCTCGCTAGACGAGATTTCAGATGGGGGTCCACGGCCAAAATGTATAAAAAAAAGGTAAAAAAAACAAAAACACTGACGTATAAAAACCGCTGTGCCGGTGCTAACCTCGGTCCCAGCCTCACTCATCTGCGAAAAGAAGAGCCTGGTCACGACCTAAAGCAGCGAGTGTCTAGGAAGTCCTGAGTGGACAGGATTTCCGTTTCCCCTGGAAACGTTTTTTTTTGACCAATCACAACACTCGTTTCATTCACAGAGAATGTTAACAGATTTGTAAAGCATCAACGTCATTTCCTTGGGCGGTACTTCCGCCAAATTCAACCATTTCCGGTTGTCAACTTCCTAGACAACCAACATCCCAGGTCTTGCCCAGGGTGTGCCGGTGCAGGTTATCTTATTTACTTTTCGTACCTGACGTGTTCTGTGCAAAACGTGCCTCCTGGATGACAGCCAGTTTGGGCTGCACCGTGACCACGGAGGGGGGTGGTGGGGGGGGCACGGGGGCGGCGGCGGCCGGCGGGGGGGAGGTGTCCAGCTCCAAGGGGACGGGAGAGCCCTCTCGGGACAGGCTGTCCGGGGTCTGGACTCCGCTGGAGTGGGCGGAGAGAACCCCGGCGTGATTGGGAGAGGCCGGGGCGCTCCTATAATGGGGGTCACACACACACACACACACACACACACACACACACACTTCATGTTAAGAAAATTGAATCCAGGGGGTCCCCAGCAAAATGTGTAAATATAGCATCACAATAATTTTAACCACTTTAACCTTTTACACTTTGGCTATACAAAAATAGCAGATCTACAAGCTCATAGAGTGCCGCGCTATGAGCTTGTAGATCTGCTATTTTGAGAAATCGTGACCATTTTTGCAAATCTTAAAATATGATATTTTTTAAAGCGAACATTTGTAACTCAATGTTTTGCTTCTGGGGGGGGGGGGTCCCTGGAACAAAATATTTTAACATGGGGGTCCGCGGCCAAATACATATAATGTTGCGGGTCCTTGACACGAAAATGTCTCAAAGTGGGGTCCGTGTGGGGTGTCCCAGGAGGTCCCCCAGCCGAAGTAGTTGATACAGCGCCACAATCATTTTTACTACTTTTACCCATTTACATGTTCGCTACTCAAAAATAGCAGATCTACAAGCTCACAGCGCATCACTTTGTTCCACACTGTGATAATTAAAAAAAATAATAATAATAATAATTTAAAAAAAAACGTGCTGTGAGCTTGTACATCTGCTATTTTTTTTATCTTTTATTTTTTTACATAAATCTTCTCTTCTGGGGGTCCCGGGCACAAACAGATGGGTGTCGATCAACAATCAACTCTATTGACACGTCACAGGTTTACAGGTGTAAAACAGTGGGTGAAATTTGTTTCTGTGCAAGCTCCATCGTTTTCGTCATTTCCACTAGACCATACCCGTGGGGGGGGGGGGGGGGGGGGGGGGGGGAAATATGAGCACCCACGCTTGTTTCACGCACATGATTTGGCAACCCGGGAGCCAGCGAACCCAAAAACTCTAATAAACAGCCGACATTTGGGGAAAGAGAGAATAAAAATAAAATAATAATAATGTATCTACATATTTACGCATAGTACCTGAGGTAAGACATAAGGTACTAAGTGTAAATATGTAGATAATGTGCTTGTTTTTTTATGTTGATGTTGTTAGCTTGTCATTTGATTTGGTAGGTTGCTCAACACAGTGCTGGTATGGTCATGGTATGGTGCAGTTAGGCACGTCACCGTTTTCTGAGCTCTTGCGACGAGTACATTTCTGTTTCCACTGGGTTTCCATACACTCAATCACATCAGTTGACTTTAACCCATTAAGACCGGGAAAGCATCTGTCAATTCTCGCTTTAGCTTGTAGATCTGCTATTTTTTTGAAAAATCATGAAAACGTGTGCAAATCTTTGAATATATATTTTTCAAAGCGAACGTTTGTAACTCAAATCGTTGCTTCTATGGGGATTATACATAATGTCTTCTAAAATCCTAACAGTTTTTTTTTTAAACGTTGCTATAATCGGTGGTTCTCAAGCTGTTTCATGTCAAGGACCCCCAAAATTATATGTATTTGGCCGTGGACCCCCATCTAAAAATGTGCTGTTCCAGAGGCCCCCCACAAGCAAAGATTTGAGTAAAAAATGTTCGCTTTAAACAATATATATTCAAAGATTTGCACAAATGTTCACGATTTTTGAATAGCCCAAAGTATGAAATAATGGTTAAAGTGGTTACACAGGTGCGTTCCCGGTCTTGAAGGGTTAAATGGTCTTGAGTTCATTTCCCCTGATGTGTTGGTGCCCTCCCTCACCGTGTCTTAGGATGTGGTTTGGTTAAGGCGCAGCCTTACCACAAGCTTATCAAACTGCAGACAATGGCTGACAGCTGCACTATGAGCATTTCTATAGTGACGACTAAAACAAGGGAAATAGTAGCGGACCTAGTATGTAGCCCTGGGGGACCCCGGTCGACTGCAGTGGTGGAAAAAGTACTCAAGTTTTTTTTACTAAAAGTATCAATACTGCAATGCAGAGATACTCCGTTGCAAGTTTAAGTCCGGAATTCGAAATTGACTTGAGTAAAAGTACGAAAGTATTGGTATCAAAATGTATTTGAAGTACCAAAAGTAGAAAGTACTTGTTATGCAGAATGTCCCATTTCACACGTTTAGAGATATAAAGAGAGAGAGAGTTTCAAACTTTCAAAAGTTTATACCAAGCCAAGCTATCGTGACGCATTGTGAGCTTGCAGATCGCCTATTTTCAAATGGCCGACATGAATATAGGGTTGAAGTGGTTAAATCTTCAAAGTAACAAAAGTTTTCAAATCATTTTAGTGGAGTAAAAGTACAATATGTGCCTCTGAGATGTAGTGGAGTAGAAGTAAAAGTATAGAAAATTGGAAATACTCCAGTAAAGTAACAGTACCTCAAAATTGTACTTAAGTACAGTACTTGAGTAAATAGTTACTTTACACCACTGATCAACTGATTATCAAGTACACACCCTAGGGTTTAAGTAGTTAACATCAAAAAGAGGGGGGGGGGGGAAACGAGGCTTTGTATTGCTCGTATAAAACCCAGTTATGTTTCACTTTCATTTTTAATGGGTTGGCTTTTAAACATAAACGAAACCCTTCGCTCTGAACCCGTAGCTGATTAAGAGACTTCTAGGAAACCACAAGGCAGTGGAAAAACACATTACCAGAAAGACTGATGACTGTTTAACGGCACTTTGAACGCTGTTGACCTTGTCAGGCTCACTGATTAAAGTTCACACATACAGCGCTGGAATGTCAAGTCAACAGCAATGTTTCTTTTGCTTTGATTTCTATGATTTCTACATGGAGTTGTTGTTGTTCACAATGCAGCATTATCAGGGTGCAAACCAGGACTTGTAGATCAGCTATTTTCACTATGTGTGTATGCCACCATTATACAATGAAGTATAATACAGTCTGTTAACTCACCGAGTGCCAGAATTATTTCTGTGTTGTCCCAGTGCCAGAGATTTTTACAAAGTAAAAAAAAAATGCTTAGGAACTCAAAATAACTAAAATCTTTGCTTCTGGGGTTTCCTGGAACAACATATTTTGAGACGGGGGTCCGCAGCCAAATACATATCATTTTGGGGGTCATTGACATGAAAAAGTTTTAACACCACTGATATTATGGCAACATACGTTTAAAAAAAACAAAAAAATGTTAAGTTACATTGGTAGAATCCCCAGAAGAAAACATTTGAGTTACAAATGTTCGCTTTAAAACATATATTCAAAGATTTGCACGCTTCTTCCACATTAAAAAAAAAAAGCAGATCTATAAGCTCATAGCGCGGCATTCGGTGCCGCACTATGAGCTTGTAGATCTGCTATTTTTTTAACAGCAAAATAAATCAAAAAAATGAGATGTTCGTAACGGGTAAAAGTTCTTATAACAGACAAGAGCCAATAGCTAAGCTGGTGGTGGGTGGGCGGGGCGGTATCCATACCTGGAGGACAGGGGTCCGTGGGGGGTCCGGAAGCAGGGCACGCCCCGGGGCCTTCGTTTCCTGAAGGCCTGCTCGATGAGCTTGCCCTCCGAGGAGGGGTCTATCCTCCAGAAGGACCCCTTGCCCGGCTCCTCCTGTGAGCGGGCCACTTTGATGAAGTAGCGGTTCAGCGACAGGTTGTGGCGGATCGAGTTCTGTTTACGACAACAAAGAGGAGAGAGGGGAAAAGGAAGAGTTTTTTTTTTTTTAGATCGGGGGGTCCAACGTTTTTCAGCCCAAGGACCCCCCCCCCCCCAGCTCAGTGGTTCTCAACCTTTTCAGGCCGTGAACCCCTCAAAATAATCATATTTGAACTGGGGACCACCTAAAATAATCCTATTTGAACTGGGGACCCCCCAAATAATCCTGTTTGAACTGGGGACCACCTAAAATAATCCTATTTGAACTGGGGACCCCCCAAATAATCCTGTTTGAACTGGGGACCACCCAAAATAACCCTATTTGAACTGGGGACCACCCGGAATAATCTTATTTGAACTGGGGACCCCCCAAAATAATCCTGTTTGAACTGGGGACCCCCCCAAAATAATCCTATTTGAACTGGGGACCACCCGGAATAATCTTATTTGAAATGGGGACCACCCGGAATAATCTTATTTGAACTGGGGACCACCCGGAATAATCCTATTTGAACTGGGGACCACCCAAAATAATCTTATTTGAACTGGGGACCCCCCCACCCAAAATATGTACAAGATCGGCTATTTTCACAATGTGGCCAATGTTTGACCAGTTTGTATATATAGTTTGGTATTTAAAAGGTCTTAAAAGTCCTTAAATTGTCGCTTTACTGTCATCTGGGGACCCCCCAAATATATTGTGGGGGTACACATGTTGAGAACCACTGCCCTAGCTGAAAGACAGATGTAGCAGGGACCCCCCCCCCCTGATGATAGTGCTTAGACAGCACTATCATCAGTGTTTGATTCATGTTAATGTGTATTTTCAGACATTTAACCACTTAAACACTCAATACTTAGTAAACTTGGTTTGGCTCTTTTTCCCCTCAACACCAAACCTCCTTGCCGAAATAGCAGATCTACAAGCTAGCCAACTCGCCAAAAAAATGTGCAGAGAAGTAGAGAGATGGAACTTGTATACTGAAGTATATCAGGCTTTACAATACAAATTCAGCAGAGAACTTTAAAACAAAAAGGATGAATTTGGAAGGTTAAAGGGCAAGACCACTTTGATACAGGTTTGGGTTGTGTAGTTACCTTGCCATGATGTAACTCCAAAGGTGGGCAAGAAATAAAAAATAATTCCTCCATTGATTAGAAATTGATAATTCAAAATATGCTCCTCATTGACTTACATTGTACGGTAAAACTGCTCTCAAAGTCACTCTTTTAGCACAAAAACGAACGCAAACAAAGTTGATTCAGACAATATAGAGCATCACCAAACCCAGTACTGTTTTTTTTTTTAAATAAAAATGTCAACTTCCTGTTGATTTTGCCATTTTTAATAAGTAGAAAACCCGGACTGGATCGGCGGATCCGGATCCAGATCTTCAAATAGTAAAATCAACAGGAAGTTGACATTTTTATTAAAAAAACAAACTGTACTGGGTTTGGTGATGTTCTATATTGTCTGAATCAGCTATGTTTGGGTTCATTTATGTGCTAAAAGAGTGACTTTGAGCGCTGTTTTACCGTACAATGTAAGTCAATGAGGAGCATATTTTGAATTATCAATTTCTAATCAATGGAGCAATTATTTTTGATTTCTTGCCCACCTTTGGAGTTACATCATGGCAAGGTAACTACACAACCCAAACCTCTACTAAAGTGGTCTTACCCTTTAACACATTGACTGCCTGAATTATTTTCACTGCCTATTGTTATTCATGCCAGAGATTTTTCAATGAAAAAAAAAAAGTACTCAGGAGCCGAGATACAACATTTTAAAGTTTTAAGTTAACAAGGAAGTGGATGAGAGTAAAGATCTTCGAAAATTCATATCTCCTTGGTCTTTGGGTCAAAAAAAGAAAAGAAAAAAAAAATTGAAAATTTATTTTTTTGCTTAAATCGAGTTAACTCGATCTTGGCAGGCAAGTGATGAAAAGCTAATATCGAGTTAACTCGATCTAGGCAGTCAATGTGTTAAGTGGATCCATTCACAAAATGTCAGATCTGGTTAACATGACGCACTACGGGTGTTGTACATGTCACAGCTGGTATTCGGAACTTGAAATATAACAGGGCATGTTGCAACTTCTCTCGCCGTGTGTGCGTACCTCGGTGTCAGCGAGCAGACCGCATGTGTGTGGCTTGGCTTCGAGGAAAAGTGCTCTGCCCAGCTATGTCAACTATGCATTTAGGTTTCCGAGGTATTTCGACAGCGGCGGTGTGTGTGTGTCTGTGTGTGCCTAGGTTTCCTGTGTAACGGTGTCATGTCATCTGTTGCAGGACTGCACTGACATTATGTCATTGAAAGTGGTGCAGCGGTCCCCATTCGGCTGCCGTGTTAAAGGCAGCTCAGACTCCACCGCACCGGTTTTGGGCAGACTCTGCGTTGGAAAGAGTCTGCTGCCGACAAATTGTTGTCGGATATCGTCGCTCCGTCGGGTAGAGGTCCGTCGGGACCTCTATCGACGCAACGATGATAAACAGAGCATGTTCGGTTGGTCCCGACTAGACTAGAGCCCGTCCTCAGCCCTGGGCTGGTGGAGAATGCTTCGCTGTTGCCAGATTCAGTGAGAGGTCTATGAAAACAAGCCCAAAAGAAGTGACCAGTTACACCACTTGAGCCCTATTTCATCAGCTATTTTCAAAAATAATCTTGAAAACAAGCCCAAATAAGCAACTACACTTCAGAAACAAGCCCAAGCTAAAAGCAACCAGCAACTGAATATTTACAAGCGACTTTACAGGAAAAAAAGTCAAAAGTCGCTTGTAATAAGCAGACCTGGCAACATTGGCAATGTCACATTTGAGTACATTGGAAATGTCACATTTGAGTACTTTTTCCACCACTGCCCTCCACCTACCCACCCACCCCACCCCGAAGCCAGCCGAACTCACCTGCCAGCCCTTGTCTGCGGTCCTGTAGTAAGGGTAGTTCTTTGTGATGTGCGTGTAGATCCCGTTCAGCGTGAGCTGCTTGTCCTGAGCGAGGGTGATGGCCTGGACTATGAGCTGTGCATAGGAGTACGGAGGCTTGGAGTCGTCCTGTGGCGGGAGAGAGGCACGTTGATTTGTGTTAGCATTAGTTTCAACAACAGGGCAATAGGCTCTATGCACAGCAGCCATATTATCACTTCACAGGTGTTACCAATGATACTAATGAAGGCTCCGTTCCATTTAGTGTAGCACAGTGGTTTCCACGACCCCCATAACTCTGAGCGTGTACAAATGGAACACGGGTCCATTTGGTTCCATTTGTACACTGCTAATAGTGCATTTATATCAAAAAGCACCTTTATCAAAAGTGCTTCACTACGTGCATTACATTCTCACACGCATGGTGGAAACCATACAAGGCACAAACCTGCTCATGGGGAGCAGTTAGGGGTTCAGTGTCTTTCTCAAGGAACATTTTGTAAGTTTCTTAACGCTTTTACTGCCATCGAATTCTGCCTTTTATTTTTCTTCTTTGTTTTTAATATATTTCACCAGATGGCGCTTTTACCTAGCCTATGGATGGTCCCTTCACAGCGAGTGAATGAGAGAAGCAGAAATGACGTCGTATTACAAAATAAAAGCTTGTTTGCTTCCTGTTTATTTCCTCAAGTGGCCATATCTCCGTTCCTCTTGCTTTATGGCAAACAGCCTGATTGAAATGGCCACAGCTGTGACGGGAACCCCGTGCGTGTAACCAGCCAATCACCGTGAGGACGGAGGTCACGCAGAATATTCCATGATTTTTCAAAAGGTACAGAAAAAAAAATCGCTCTTTTTCTCTGGTAGTGGGGTGACACCATTACAGTCAAAGAGTTGAGACATTTTTTGGGGGGATTTTTTTTGTGTCGATTTGTTGACATACAAGTCATTCATCAAACATTATCACAACAAAAAAAAAACTGAGTTTCGATATATTTTCGGGTTAATTGCCCGTAGCCCTAGTTGGAGATCGCTCCGCCCTGGGAACTTAAAAGCCTGCCCAGCCTCACCTTGGGACTGTCGCCCCCGGAGGCGTCTTTGTCGTTGTCGGGCTGCGAGTTGTCGTTGATGAGCTGCAGCTCGGCAGAGCTCACCATGCGACCGCCCATCCGGTATCCGGACAAGCCGGCGCCTCGCGGACTGGAGGGGCAGGAGTTAGCAGCACTGTGGAAGGGAAACGTAGAACATGTCAAGTTAGCTGCAGAATCTGGGTCTAAGTAAGTAAGTAAGCCCAAGTATGTCACAGGGACTTCCCCCCCCCAATCCAACCCTTGATCCCCATTTTTTGTGTCTTTGGTACGACCTGGCCGGGGATCGAACCCTGACCTCCCAATATCAGGGCGGATAACTCTACTTCTGCTAACTCTCGCAAGGCCACTGAGCTGCTTGATATGGGTCCAATTTCACTCTAAATCATTTGGTAGTATTTCGATATTGCAATATTGATATTTTCACTTAAGTAAACATTGTTTGCACTTTTATCACCATTGCCTGGTATAGAGGGTTTGTCAGTTGTCACCTGTGACATTAAAATCGCCCATAGGAAACGTGCTACCCACGGGCGTGTGTGTGTGTGTGTGTGTGTGTCTGCAATTATGAACCATCTGTCCGGGTTATAAGGTCGAGAGGATCTACAACAGAAACGCCTCTCTCTCTTAGCTCTGTCCTCGGTAAACTAAAGCCTAAGCTGTGGGCAGAGCTGATCCCCAACAGGGCAGGCCGTGTCAAAGGTCGACGCGTATCTCAAGGTTACCGTTAGCCGTCGAGGTGCGCAATCTCCTATACCGCAGCTTTTTTTTTCAATGCATTATATTTAAAGGGTGTCATGTGACCCAGTTTGGCCTTTGAGCACAGATTAGGGACACATGCTAGTCTTTATAGAGGATGAAAACATCAACCGTAACCTCTTACAGCGATCACCATTTCATACTTTGCTGTAAAGCCGTGTCGCACAGGGAAAATAGCATATCTGAAAGCTCACAACGAGTCGCATTGTGATGCGTTGTGAGCTTGTAGATCTGCTATTAAGATTTTTGCATGTTTTGACCTGTAATGTACTGGCCCAAAATAGTGATGCCAGGGTTAAACCATTAAGACCGGGAACGCATCTGTGTCATTTTAAGTTTTCTTTGGCTATTCAAAAATAGCAGATCTACAAGCTCATGGCACAGCACTCGGTGCCGCGCTATGAGCTTGTAGATCCGCTATTTTTTGAAAAATCATGAAAATGTGTGCAAATCTTTGAATATATATTTATAAAGCGAACATTTGTAACTCAAATCTTTGCTTCTGGGGGGATTCTACAAATATCTTCTAAATCCTAACAGTTTAAAAGAAAACGTATGTATGTTCTCAAACTTTTTCATGTCAAGGACCCCCAAAAAGATATGTATTTGCCCGCGGACCCCCGTCTCAAAAGGTTTTGTTCCAAGGACCCCCAGAAGCAAATATTGGAGTTACAAATGTTCACTTTAAAAATATATATATTCAAAGATTTGCACGTTTTTTCAAAAATAGCAGATCTACAAGCTCCGCGCTACGAGCTTGTAGATCTGCTATTTTTGATTAGCCAAAGAAATCTAAAAATTACACAGATGCGTTCCCGGTCTGAATGGGTTAAGTGGTTGAAGCTGACCCAAGACAAGAATGGAGCGTTTCATAGCAGCCCCTCGGTCAAACAGTGGTATGTTTTGGCTGCTTAAGCGGCCACTTTGGCAGACTACCAAACCCAGTATGTCCCAGCGGAGACATTGGGTCATTTTCAAGAGTATATGTTACGACGTAAAAAAAAGGATGACTGTCCATTTCTTTCACCTCTAGAGAGATCTCCGGTGAATTCCCAGAATGCACTTGACCAATGTACTCGTCTCTGTCGGGTGGAAACCTCATATGTCCAAAACTGTTCAGGATTCAAACATTTTTTTAAATGCAAAAGTCGCCGATCCGCAAGCTCAAAACGTGTCGCTTGCGGATCTGCTACTTTTGAGTGACGCGGTACTATGATCCAAGTAGGGCCTTCATTTACAAAAATAATTATGTAAATAAGAGGTTGTAAAATGATGTAAATAATTGGCTTTCAAACCTTTTATGCCCAAGGCACATCGAGGGGGAAGTAAAAATCACAAGGCATATCTATAGTCATCATTTCCTTATGACATGTTATCACTCTGTAAACATTTACTTTGAATTACTAATGAAATAAAAAGTTTTGGGTAGAGAATTTCCCTCTGTAGTGGGTAATGAGTGAGCAAAGAAGTACTGATAGAGATATATATATATATACACACACAATATGTTTAACTGAGGATTTTACAGTGTACCACTTCAGTGGGTCCCAGACAGTGTTGCCTTGTCTGCCTATTATAAGAGACTTTGGGCTTGTTTTAATGTAGAGTTGCTTGTAAATATTGGTGGTGTAGTTGCTTATTTTGGCTTGTTTCCTAATGTTGTTTAACCCAGTGGTTCTCAAACATTTTCATGTCTAGGACGCCCCAAATGAATATGCATTTGTCCACGGACCCCCCCCCATCTGAAAATATTTTGTGCCAGGGACCCCCGTACCAGATTTGTGTTATTACATTTTTTTGGGGGGAAAATAGAAAATAGCAGATCTACAAGCTCTCAATGTGTGCGACGCGTTGTGAGCTTGTCGATCATCTATTTTCAAATATCCGATGCATATAGGTTTAAAGTGCTCATGTGGCCTCCTAGTCGCTCCTTTTGGGCTTTTTGGTCGTCATAGACCTGGTTGCTTATGTCTTTCACAGAACAGAGCGAGTACCTGATGGTTCCCGTGGGCGAGGGCAAGGGGCTCATGAGGTGAGCGATGTTGTCTGGAATGTTGATGGTGAGGGGAGCGATCTGGGGCCGGACCTGCTTCACCGGCGACTCCGGAGCCTCGCGCTTCACCTTCTTGCCGCTGGACAGGGCCGTGAACGTGATCTTGATGTTGGTGCTCGGGAACCTGAAAGTGCACCTGGCAACGACAAGACAACAAGACGACATTTAAGGTCCAACGTTAAAGTACAGCAGTTCTTGACTAGAGAGGCCGACCAATGCCAGAGTATTGTTTGGGGTCTGGTGCCAATCCGGGGTAGGAAAGAAAACTCTGGCAGTGTATGAGTTAAGACCCGAGGCCGGTTCTACAAAGTCCTCCTAAATCAGTTAGTTCTCAAACATCTTTTAACCCATTAAGACCTAGAACTGTGTCATTTTTAGATTTGAGCTAAAAAGCATTATGGGTTAGGGTTATACTGATATAGAAACGTATGTTTCTATATCAGTATATAGAAACATACGTTTTTCAGAAAACTGTTGGGATTTAGGAGACATGTAGAATAGGCTTCAGGTCTCAATGGGTTAAGAACCCACAAATTGATATTTGGCAGCGGACCACCCATCTGAAAATGTTTTGTACCAGGGACCCCCAGAAGAAGATTTTTCAAACAACATATTTCAAGGTTTTTCAAAAATGTCCAAAAAATAGCATATCTTGTATATCTGCTATTTTTGTGAACCACTGTTCTTATTAACTGTTCTAAATCCTAAGAGTTTTCGGAAAAACTTATGTTGAAAATATTTGCTAAAATGACACAGGTGCGTTCCCGGTTTTAATGGGTGAAACAGCGTCAACCCAACCACTCGGTTCAGCCGATGCCAAAAGAAAAAAGGTATGACTTTCAGTACCCAGCGAGTCCTACTCTTCCCTATTATAAACATGTTGTGTAAAATGCAATACCGATTCACATCATGATAAAATCAAGCTGCGGGATGTGAAAATAAAAACTGACTTCAATTACAGCACAAACAAAATGCCCGAATAAAAAGCTCTACCTGTCGGCATGCTAAGGTCAAACCCCATACTGTAGGTCAAATCCATACCTTCAATACCGTTAAAACCATAGATATATATAAGAAAGGCTAGATGGCTCAAGGGGGCGTCGTAAGCGTAGTTCAACCGCCGCCATCTTGCGACAGTCGTTCATAACATTATGTCTATGGTGCATGTACTATTGAAATAACCATAGCGTGCTCAATTTCTCATCCGATTTTCAAACGGTTTGGTGTGTTGTAAACACCAAAGATGTAGTTATGATACTGCAAGTCTCCCCCGGGACCCAAACGTACAAAAATACATTACCACGAAATCCCCATTTAATAATGACAATAACCAATCTACAAGATCACAACGCATTGTGATGGGACGCGTTGTAAGCTTGTAGATCTGCTAGTTTCACTATTTTAAATGTGATTTTTTTAAAAGTTAGATTTCTTTTCTTTTCCTTTTTGAATAAAAAATAGAAGTGGGAAACGGATATTTACTCGCGACCCATAGAAATGGGGCCCGCGGCCCAAGAAATGGGTCCCGACCCATTGTTTGGGAAACACTGGACTAGTGGGCCTGGCCATGACCTGGACTGAGACGCGCTGATCTACGCAGCTGCAGGGGTCTTCAAAAGGGGGACCCCTAGGGGGTCCTCAGAGTTACTACGGGGGGGGGGGGGGTCCGCCAAATCTATGTGAGATAGAACATCAACATGAATCCAAAATGTAAAAAAAAGTGTGTGAATAAACCACATAAACAAAGAAAAACATGAATTTACACAACACTGTGATAGTGCTGTCAAACAAGTCTATGAAGCTATGAAAAATGTTATACAATGTAGTTGGGGGGGGGGGGGGGGGGGGGGTCCCTGCTTCATCTCTCTCTCTAAGCTAAGGGGTCCTTTGCCTGCAAAATGAACGTTAAAGACCCCCGTCTACGTGTTTGTCTGTCAGGTCTGACTCTGGAGTGATGGCAGAGTGGAGCACAGCGTGGCCACCTCTAGGGGGGAACAGAGAGCCTTGCTTGGAGGATCTGGCTAAATTTAGGCTCTGTGGTAAACACAAACACATGCTGCGAGCAGCAGCACGCTCACCCTCAGCGGCTGCATGTAAACACCAGCGTTTAGCCCGCCTGAGGGCTGGAGGAGGCAGGAGAAGCACTCACTCTCCACGCTCGTTTACAACTAAAAAGGAGGAGAGAGTCTTCCATTTTAGCCTCTGTCAACCCGGCGGCGTCCCTATTATGGGGCATGGCATTATCAGTGGTTTAAAGTAACTATGTACATTTACTCAAGTACTGTACTCAAGTACAATTGTGAGGTACTTTGACTTTACTGGAGCGTTTTTCCAATTGTCTATACTTTTACTTCTACTCCACTACATCTCAGAGGCAAATATTGTACTTTTACTCCACTACAATTATTTGAATTAAAACTTTAGTTACGAGTTACTTTGCAGATATAAATGATTAGATTATAAAACAATACATTAACCACGTTATCCCTATTTTATACCTAGGCTATTTTCAAACATTTTAGTACTTTTATTTTCGGTACTTTAAGTTTATTTGGCACAATATTTTTTAATTCCGGACTTCTAACATTGCTTTATAGATACTTTTACTTAAGTAAAACATTGGAGTACTTTTTCCATCACTGGTCATTATAGCGTTGCTGTCGGGCAGAAAGCCTCTCCATATTTTAACTTTAGTAACGCCCTACTTGATCACACTACAGCGTCACACAAAAGTAGCAAACATAGCAGATCTACAAGCTCGAAACGCGGTGCAAAGCGACTCGTTTTGAGCTTGTCGATCGGCTATTTTTTTGCTATTTTTTAATTTGAATCCTGATAAGTAATAGTTTTGGACACCTGACAAGGGACAATAAGCTAGAATGTTCACACATTTTACAAAAACAGCAAAAGATAGCCCATCTGCAAGCTCACGGTTCAACACGTGAGCTTGTAGATCTCCCCAGTTTCTGCCATTCGTCCTACGGCAAAGTATATACAGGGCTTAAGAAAAGAATCTGTTCATTTCTGCCAGAAAAGGCACCACCGTGTGTCTTAAGGGGAAACCAGGCCAAGAATGAGGACAGGCAATCTGCATGATGAGCCCGCAAGTTTGACAAATACCATTGAAGAGATCGAACGATTCTACATGTCTTAAGATCAGGCCGCCTCGAACCCCAGAGACGGGAGAAGGCCCAGATTGTTTTGCCAATGCCCTGATTTCTCTTTGCTTAAAAGAGTGCCAGGCGAAGCACTCTCACTGCCAAGCCCTAACGGAGCTGGCATGAGCTGAGAGAACTATGTCCCTGATACCTAAGTCTCAAATTAGCTTTGCCACTCAGAGAGAGAGAGAGTGAAAGAGGAAGAAAGAGTGGAAAGAAATGTAGGGAGCCAGACTGGTTCGGGGAAACATGAGGAAAGTATAGAGTGTGCATTGGTCGCTCTCCGACTGTTTAAGTCTATTGTTTTTAGTCTATGGTATCAGTCCTATGTTATCCACAGTGTACGCGACACATTTCCCGCTTCCAATACAATCAAAGAAAGTTGATAATTAAACCAGGACACTTTCAAGCCCAACACAGATTTAACCAGTGGTGGGAAAAGTACTCACATTTTCTACTCAAGTAACAGTATCAATAGTGCAATGTATCAATACTCCGTTACAAGTAAAAGGCCTCTGTTCAAAATGTTACTTGAGTAAAAGCACAAAGGTTTTGGCATCAACATATACTTGAAGTACCACAAGTAAAAGTGATAAAATGTTTGAAAATAGCAAATCTACAAGCTCACAAGCTGTTTGGCTCATTGAGAGAAAACTACAAGCAAAATGCCTGCCAAGGTGGGTTCAACCACACGCTTCGTAGCTATTGGTTGACGCCCCGGGCCAAAGTTCACCAATGGTGTAGTGGTGGGGGGAAAAAACGTTCGTTTCAGTGAACGAACAATCATTCGTTCACGTTCTCGTTCAGTATCGCTATTTTCTAGTGAGAAACTCTATGGCAGGAGCGTTCTTATAACGTCGCGCACGTACAGCCCGCCCTCCCGTCCTGCGTACGGGGGGGAGGGGATGGGGTGGCGTGACCGATAGCGTGAACGTAACAATTTCAGGAAGTGAGCGAGCTCGTTCGCGGCAATGAACTAGTTCTTTTGAACTAATCGATCACGAACGACCCATCACTACAACGTTGAACTCAGCTGGAAGTTCGGGCCCCCCCCCCTTCGCTCCCATTGAATGGACGTGAACACTGATGCTTTTGACGCGCATGTGTGACCATGCCCTTAGAGTTACACGCTACAAATTATAAATCAGGAACTTAGAAAAGTCCAGCAATCAAAAAAAGAACAGAACGCGGTCAAAGAATGCTTCTAAAAGTAGGAATAAGCACTTTTACAAATAAGCACACACAATTATTTATACTTTTCAACTATTTTTCCCCCACCTATAACGAAATGCCAAAAATAAGGACGCCCGGTTGAAAATGGGTTAATCAACAAGATTTCAAAGACTGTCAGTTTAATCATTTCCGTTTTTGCTGTTGTTGGCTGAATCAATACAAATAAATTCACACAAGTTATGGCTCTACCAGTAATTTAGTGACCCTAAAGCAATCCATTTAAAAAAAAAAAGGTACACTGCGCTCCTTGCTGATTGCCAACACTCTCGCCTGGCACCCACTATCTTTGGCAAAAGAATGCCTAGATTTAACCACATGAGTCCCTAGCTTCCCTATTCCGGGGGGAAACATTTGCAGAAAGTAGCCGATCAACAAGCTTGTAGATCGGCAGTGACATTTGGTGTAGAGGAAAATACTAGCAGACCTAGTATAGAGCCCTAGGAGAGCCGGTCAGGCTACATGAGTCGACCTGACCCCTGTCCGTTTCCTCACACGTTTTGAGTGTTACCCCGTTTCTAATATAAGTGTTTACACAGAAATGCGAGGTGGAGAGCTTTTAAAAGACTTCCACTCTGGGAGGTGGTTTCACTTTTATTGCGTTTTCAACCCCCGAAAAACACAGTCGGCGTCCAAAACGGAAGGCACATCTGATGATTCGTTTCCGCCCCGTTTTCTGTATGGATAGTTTCCTTGTAAACGGGGGCCAAAGGGGTTTAAGTGGTTATACGAGATGTCATGTTCAACATGGAGCACATTGTGTGATTGTAAAAAAAGGCCGCACAATGTCGTTGTGCTTCCACAGCACTGGAAGTACAGATTAAGCCCCCTACACACTGCCCGAAAAAAAAGGGGGGAAAGGGCTTCCTGATTATTCGACAACGTACTTGATAGAATAGAATATAGTGTGGCCCCAACATATGCTTTAACCCATTAAGACCTGGAACGCATCGGTGTCACTTTTTCATTTGAGCTAAAAAGCATTATTTTACACTTTGGCTACTCAAAAATAGCAGATCTATAAGCTCATAGCACAGCACCGAGTGCCGCGCTACGAGCTCGTAGATCTGCGTTTTTTTGAAAAATCGAGAAAATGTGTGCAAATCTTTGAATGTATATATTAGTTTAAAGCAAACATTAACTCAAATCTTTGCTTCTGGGGGGTCCCTGCCTGGAACAAAATATATTGAGATGGGGGTCCGCGGCCAAATTCATATCATTTTGGAGGTCCTTGACATGAAAAAGCCACTGATATAGAAACATAAGTTTTTCAGAAAACCGTTTAGGATTTAGAAGACATTTTGCAGAATCGGAACCTCAGGCCTCCAGACTAGGGGTCTGACTAGAGACTGACGTCAGTCTCTCTGATAAAGTACTTAAAAGTACTTGATGGTCATCGTATCACGGATATCAATATGCTTACGTAGATGCACATGTGTGTGCTGGGTCAAGCAGATGAAGTCATAAATCATGACACAACAAACCACGTAGAATAAAGGGTTTTGGGAACAAATCAATGTGTTAATATCCAAAACTTCAATTGAATAACTAATGTACCGAGTTGCACACGGAATGGAAAGCTTGTATAGAGTACTCTTTTTTCCCCCACAGCCTCAATACAATCAATGAGGCACATTGCCAATCTTCTTCTTCCCCCACTCAATGAGGCCCTAACTTTGAAAACACAAATACATCTCTTGTCATTTTAGATTTCTTTGGCTATTCAAAAATAGCGGATATAAAAGCTCATAGCACGGCACCGAGTAAATCATGAACATTTGTGAAAACCTTTGAATATATATTTTTTAAAGCAAACATGTGTCAAATGTGTTGTTCCAGGGACCCCCAGAAGCAAAGATTTGAGTTACAAATGCTCGCTTTAAAAATATATATACATTCAAAGATTTTCACACATTTTCATGATTTTTCAAAAACTCTACATAGCTCATAGATCTGATCGGCACTCTGTGCCGCGCCATGAGCTTGTACATCTGCTATTTTTGAATAGCCCAAGACATCTTAAAATGACACAGATGCGTTAATACGTTAAATGCATAAGACACTAGTTGCATAAGACTGCAAGCTTTAGATTGCAACTTTATATCATGGTCTAACGTCCATGATATTAAAGCTTGCAGCGGACGCCATTTGTCAAACGACAAAGCATATTAGGTGGTTAACCAGCATCTTTTTGTCGTTGTTGTTGCAGAATGTAAACAAACCAAAAGGAGTCACACAGCCATGATAACAACTTGAAGAACTCCTGTGGGGGGTGGGGGTGGGAGAGGGCTGGGAAAAACAGAGGGGGGAGGGGCAGGGAGGGGGGGGGGGGGTGGGTGGCTGTTTCAATCTGTGTTTACATCACCATAGTGGAATCCCTGGAACACAACCAACCAGTCCCCTGGGCCAGAGCTCAGTGTTGCCATGTCCGCTTATTATAAGCGACTTTTGGGCTTGTTTTTTTTTTCTCCTGTGAAGTCGCTTGTAAATATTGGTGGTTGCGGGTTGTGTGTTTTTTTGGGCTCGTTTCTAAAGTGTAGTTGCTTATTTTGGGCTTGCTGTGTAATGTTGTTTAAACCAGTGGTTCTCAAACATTTGTCAAGGACCTCCCAAATTAATATGTATTTGTTTACAGACCCCCCATCTAGCTCATGCCAGAGACATAAACTATTATCTTTAAGAATTTTTGGAAAATAGAAGATCTTGTAGATTGGCTAACCGATGTATGATGTATATAGGTTTAAAGGGCTCATGTAGCCTTGTCGCTTCTTTTGGCCTCGTTTTCCACAGACCTGGTTGCTTGTTTCTCTCGCAAAACCTGGCAACACTGCCAGAGCTCAGCCGACACCCCCATGCTGTCAGAACGCTTCCTGGTACCCTTCTTCTTTGCTTACAGTATATGACTGCACCAGCTAGTCACAATATGTTCCTGTAAAGCAGCATGACTCTGAACTGATTTTTAGGAGCATGGCACAGATGATAAAGTGATATTTTTGGGGGGTTAAAATTTGTATTAAATAGATCTGTATTCCAATAGTAATCATTGCTATAGGGTTAATTGTTAATGTTCAGTAAGAGGAGTATCCCCGTCTATTTAATAAACAGAAAGTACATTTTCAGGTCGGGATACCCGTTTCGTTCAATGAGGAGACACAGGATAAAAAAAGGAAAATTGGAGGTGGAGGAACACTATACAATTGTAGCTGATAAATGGCATGATTGACCCACCTGCCTGGAATGTGTTTTCTGTTTACTAAAGAGCTGGAGAGACCCATAATGAATCAGAATATAGAGCTTAAACGTTTTAACAAAAACTGTTTTGTTTCAACCAAAGAGATATCACTTGCACAGCACCTTTAAAGAGGGCTGCGGCCGCCATGATGGGCAGCATGTTCCTAGTGGGAGTAAATGTAAGTACATTAGCAGTGCCGTTGATTAAAAGCTCTTTAGCGGCAGACGGGCCTGATCAATAGCGTAAACCTGAAACCACTCGGTGATCCTTTCAATGGGAACTGGCATTTGGGCAACAGCACAGCAATATTATCCAGCGGGGTTTTTTTTTTAGATTAGAGTTGTTTCGACAGAAGCATCGAAAAATACCTCTGATACAGCTGAAAGGCTAGATGGTGCATTGGCGAGTGTGTAAGCTTATGCGTCTGATATTGTGTAATGTATCACACATGGCAATGATAGCTCATTTACACTACATAGGCATTAGGCAAACGGCAATGTGTGCAGCGCTGATGAAGAGAGTAAAGTTAGCAAGCAAAATGCCATTCTCTGTATGCATTTGTTAATGTATAACAAAGGGTTTAACCTGAGCCAGGCCAAATAACAATGGTAGTAATCATATCATCACATACATACTGGTTTAGTAATATACAGGTGCTAATAAAATAGCAATTTGAGATCTAATATTTGAGATCTCCATATGGATCTCCACGTAGGATATTGAAATTCCCTACAAAATATGACTTTATTTGGCAACCATTGTAGACTTTAAACTTGACTTCTATGACACTTAAATCCTACATGTATTACTTTGATGGCCGGGGTGCCTACGGGGTCTGTACTTTACTTGGCCCCATCCTTTCTTCCCTCTACACCAAATCTCTCTGCTGATAATATCCGATTTACAAGCTCACAAGGTGTCACATTGCAAGCTGGTAGATCAGCCATTTTCAACAAAGGTTCGCCTGTTTTTGACTAATGTTCACTAGTATCACAGAACACGAGTTCTTAACCATCTGATTGAAGATCAAAATTAGGATAAAACAATGAATGTGACTTTAATTATCATGTGGGAAATGTTGGGCGTGGGCGGTACGTTTTATGAACCACAAACACTTCAATACACTAACCCGACACCACCCAAAACATAGCCAGGCACATTATGTTATCGCGGCGTAGTTAGATACATTTCTCTGGTAGAGAGATGTAGACCAGAAGTGTTCTGGTAAAAGTATCAACCGGGTATGTTGTTAAAGACGTGCACTAACTTGTTTTGCACTAACAGCATTCTCCTCAGTATTGCTAGGAGGCCCAAACACTAAAAAAGACAAAAATGTTTAGGCTTTTCACAACATTCTGCACATTGTAAACCATTAAGGTCAAGCCAACACTGGTATGCAGTGTTGCCAGATTCTGTGAGAGAAACAAGCAACCAGGTCTAGGAAAACCAGCCCAAAAGAAGCGACTATGAGCCACAAGAGCACTTTAACATATACATCAGCTATTTGAAAATAGCAGATCTACAAGCTCACAACGCGTCGCGGGTGTGAGCTTGTAGATCGGCTATTTTCAAACAAAATCTTGCGGGGAAATTATAATAAGCAGATCTGGCAACCATGCCGGCATGCACACCCTATATATTGTAATCTAATGCTAATCCATTTATTAGAATAGACAAATATACTACCACTCTCATTTTACAAATATGCCGGATGGCGGCTTCTCTAAGCCTTTAACATTGAAGACACAACGCTGTTTAATGACACGTCCTGTTTGAGGATCACCTCCAAAAAAGGTCTAAGCAGCACAGAGGCCCAGTCATGTCATGCATGCCCCCTTGCTGCATGCAGGTTCAGGGCGGGGACATTTGGTTTGTTTACGTTTGGGAAGTCTCCACACACAACCATAGGATAGGAGGACACACAAACCATGTCAGGAACCATCCCCCATTACATTTGTATTGTTGTGTAATTGATTAGACAACACCTCTGATCTGGCTAACATTAAGCTAGGCCATGACATCCAATATGACGTTATGGATTCACACTTTAAACAGGCATATTAAATGATAACTGCCATTGAGAAATCATTGTTTAGCCCGATTGATCATTTGATTGTATCAATTTATTTTCACAACGAAAATGGAGCAAAGACTAGAGAGGATTGGTCGGTGAGTGGGAGAGAGTGTACAAATGGAAGATAGTGGAACCAAATGCACCCTTTTGCGTCAATTATAGGGTCTCTCTGTACCTCAGAGTGGTTAACACATGGAACCAAAAGGACCCTGCTATAGGGTCCATTTGGTTACATGTGTTACACACAGAGTTAAATTAACACCGAAAAATGTGACCGTGTACACTGTCCTGCTGGGCTAGCAAGGGAGGAAAAAAACACACCAAAAAAAACACGTGCTCTGCTCAAACCTAGCAGTGCAGATTCAAAACAATGTCGGTAATTTAGCATTAGCATCATTAGCATCCACATGTTGTAGCGTAGCTCTAATAACAACAACATCAACAATAATAATAACGATATTAACCACTTAAACCCCAGCATCGGTATTGCGGGCTAAGCTTTCGCTGAGAATAGCAGATCGACAAGCTCACAGTAGCGTGCTGCAGTGTGAGCTTGTCGATCTGCTATTTTCAGCAAAAGATTTCCCCACACATTAACAGAAAAGACAGTAGTATTGAGCACTGGCTGCGGTTATTGGTTAACCCATATGGGGGTTTATGTGGACTCGCATCCTAGGGGTCAGCTGCAGGAACACACCGTCCACCAAGGACCCCAAGACACCCCGGGGGTGTAGAGGACCCCATCCGCCGGTCCCCGGTGGTCCTGTCCTCTCCTCCACCACCCAATATTAAAATAATGACATTAAAAGAAGAACTCACATTCTGGGGAGCTGCAGTGGGGGCGCCCCCCGGCGGAGGAACACGCCGTCCACGAACACCCCGTTCTTCCCCAGACACCGCAGGTAGAAGTCCCCGTCGTCTCCCCCGACGACCCCTCCGCCGCCCCAGCCTCCACCTCCTCCTCCCCCGGCGGTGAACACCTCCAGGTGCCGCCGGGAGATGAAGCTCGAGTGGCCCATGCTGACGTCCACGGAGCCCTGCGACGAGTTGCGGCCCACCGTCACCGAGCGCTTCTTCATCATGTACTCGAACTCCCGGCCCTCGAGCCGGGCCACCGGACCCCCTCCTCCGGAGGCTGAACCCGAGCCCCCGCCGCCGCCGCCCCCGAGCCGGGCCATCACCGGCGGCGGCGGCCCCCCGGAGGCTGAACCCCCGCCGGAGGAGGAGGAAGAGGAGCCGCCGCCGACGGACGACGAGCCCCCCACCACCACCACGTTGTTGTTATTGGACCCGCTGCTGCTCACCACCTTCACCACCACCGCCGCGGCTGCCATGTTTTTCCTCCTCTCCTTTTTAACGCTGTGGGGAGGTTTCTAATTCAATGAAACAAACGAATGTTGCGTGTTGTTATGGGTGTGTGTGTGTGTGGGGTGGAGGAGGAGGGGTGAGGGGGTGAATAAATACAAAAATGTTAAAGCTGTTGGCCCCCCCGTCCCGTGCCGTCCCGTCCCGTGCGGTGGTTCAACCCGTTGGGGGTGTAAAAAGTGTGTTAAATTATAAAAAGCATCCGGGGAAAAAAATTCAAAACAAGCTCGTGCGGTGCGGTTCCGGCGGGGGGAACGGAAGGAACGTGCGTGGTGCGCGAGCGGCGAGGCCACACGGACAGCAGCACGGGCACACGCACACACGCTACACACACACGGCACACAGCCCCAACCTACACTATCGTAGTACCCGGACAACCTAACACGCCTATCGTCCACTCAGGCGCCGCGAGGGGCGGGGCGTGGACGATGCAACGGCCTGTGAGACACGAGCGAGACAACGAACCGGCCAATCGTATTAATGCGAGCGTTTCTTGTTTTGTTTTTTGATAACAATAATAATAGCACTTTTTATTTTATTTTATATCTTTTTTTTTAATTAACTCTACATTTGACTTAAATCTCAAAGTGTTACAGTGTAAAAAAAACGCATCAAAAAATAAATACATGCATAATATACGTATATATAAATATATCTCTCATCAGTTCACTTCGCAAGTTTTTCATATCCGGTCTAGATCGGATACGGAAACAGCCTCTGTGTGTTTGTTATATGTGTGCTTGCAGATTACCGGATACAGGAGGGCGGGCTTTAGACCGGATCTGAGCGGCGAGCAGTGAATAGAAACCCAGGCTTTTCCTCTTAACAGTACCGTCAGTAAACTAGCAGATTTACAAAGCTCACAACGGGTCGCTTTCGTGACTGGTTGCGAGGGTGTAGATCTGCTATTTTTGTCTCGCAACACCGTCGCACGATGAAGTATAAATAAACAAATCAAATAAGAAATCAGGCTCGACTCATCAAGGTCGGTTGGCCGGTATAGTTGGTGGTGGTGAGACGCAAGACATGGCTTTTTTTTGGTCATAAAAACACTGGAATGGACTCGTGAGTTTACACGTAGCTGAGCTGTTCATCCCCCGGCTGTCAAACGCAACTAAGTACATTTACTCAACTCACTGTACAAGTACAATTTTGAGCTCTTTTTTTTTTTTTTTTAACTTTACTGGAATATTTCCCACGTTTCAGTACTTTTACTTCTACTCCACTACATCTCAGAGGTAAATATTGTACTTTTTACTCCTATTTGAAAACTTTAGCTACTAGTTACTTTGTAGATCTTGATTACAAAATATACACCTAACACCACCATACATGTCGGCCATTTGAAAATAGCAGATCCACAAGCTCACAATGTGGCCCATTGTGAGCTTGTAGATCTGCTATTTTCAAAAGATTTGTATACATTTGAAAACTTGTGAAACGGGACATTCTGCATAATTAGTACTTTTACTTGTGGTACTTTAAGTATATTTTGATGCCAATACTTTTGCACTTTTACTCAAGTACATTTTGATTACTAGACTTTTACTTGAAACAAAGTATTTCTACATTGCAGTATTGATACTTTTACTTAAGTCAAGAAATTGAGTACTTTTTCCCACCACTGGTTGACAATCGAATATGCTCTATGCACAGCAGCCTTATTGTGGAGAAATTCACAGGTGTTGTCATTGCTACTAATGAAGGCTCTGTTCCATTCTGGTCAAACAGAGTCAGGGTGCTGATATTGTGCATGTTGGCTCACTGGAAACACTCTGAGGGGGCTCCAAATGGCCCCTTGACGGGTCCGTAACTCTGAGAGTGTACAAATGGTTCCATTTGTACACTCTCAGAGTTATGGTGGTCGTGGAAATTAAGAAGTCTGACTGTGCTTGTGCTACAGTAAATGGACAGGAGCCTTCATTAGTATCATTGGTAACTAACACAGTGAAGGAAGTGATAATAATGTGGCTGCTGTGAATAGAGCCAATTACAGCACACACTCCCTGTGACTCGTCCACTACGAATTCCATGGCGGGTCTTTGATCATCCCTCCCTTTGCAGCATGTAGCCTAGTTACTATTCCACAGTAAACTTTGCAAAGAAGACACTGTTATTGTCAGTTTTCTCCATATGATTCTGATGTCTACAAAACATGTGACACATGTTCCCTGATGCTGCGTGCCATAAACTGTTTGAATTATTGGTGTGTGTTTTCTAGTCGTTAGTTAGTAGTAAGCAGTGTTGCCATATTTTGTGAGAGAAATAAGCAACCAGGTCTATGAAAACAGGCTCAAAAGAGGAAACTTGGGCCACATAAGCACTTTAGAAATAGCCAATCTACAAGCTCACAGTGACGTGTTGTGAGCTTGTAGATCTGCTATTTTCAAAAACTCTTGCAATAATGGAATATTTGGAATATTTAAACATTCTAAGACAAATGTTCCCTAGCACAAAAAAATGTCATGCAAATATTTGAGAACCACTCGTTTAAATAATTGGAAGCAAGCCCAAATAAGCAACTGCACTTTAGAAACAAGCCCAAAAAACCGCAACCTGCAACTACCAAACAACTTTACAGAAAAAAAAGTCGCTTATAATAAGCCGACATGGCAACGCTGGTTGTAGGTCGGCTGTAGGTTGTAGGTCGGCTTACCTACCGCAAACGATGACGTCACCGTGGGTTGAACGGGGTTGAATGACCCCGGCTCCCCGCTGGGGGCCACTTGTTTGTAAACAGTAGAGGAGGATGGGGAAGAATGGGGGGCTGACTTTGATTTATTGATTGATTGAATACTTTATTAGTCAGACATGTAAACAGCACGAGGTACAGTCAGACATTTGATTTACTGATTGAATACTTTATTAGTCAGACATGTAAACAGCACAAGTCGAGGTACAGTCAAATATTTGGGCTATAAAGGATAAGTCCTGTGGACTTGTTTGCATTGTGGTCCCCTGTATTCAATTAATCAACATAGCATAAAAAAATAACACCAAAATACAATATCATCAACACATATTTATAAAACACTATATGTAGCCTACAAAGTAGAGGAACAAATAGAAAAAATGTCAGCAGTGAAAGCCTTCACCTTTCTATGGGAGAAGTGAGTTTACCTTCCCTTTTGGTCTCCTGAACAATGGATTTTGAGGCCTGTTTTGAAGCCAAGGAATCCCATTTTTGAAGGGATGGTGCAGGGCATTCCACATTTTGGTGGCAGAGTAGCAGAGAAAGAGACATTTCCCATGCTTGTTCCATAGGAGGGTGGTACCAGATCGTTGTTGTGGCTCCCTCTAGTGGCTGTGGGTGTCACTCACTTTGGTGAAGTATTTAGTCAGGTATGAGGGTATGGGGCTCGCTAACTATGTGAGTGCACGGTGGTTGGGAAGCCTCGCCCCGAATGCACAGCAGCCATATTGGAAAGAAATTGGGCCTCTTCCTTACTTCCTTTACAGGTGTTACCAATGTCACTAATTAAGGCTCTGTTCCATTTAGTGTAGCACAGTGGTTCCCAAACATTTAAATTTCAAGGACCCCTCTAACTCTGAGAGTGTACAAATGGAACCAAATGGACCGGTAAGGGTCCATTTGGTTCCATTTGTACACTCTCAGAGCTACACACCCGCAAGAGGCCATTTGGAACCCCCTCAAGGATCGACTAGGGTCCCTGCATGGACCCCACTTTGAGACCCACTCGTGTAGCAGAGTGTTTCCAGTGAGCCAACATGCAAAATATCAGCACTCTGACTCTGACCAGAATGGAACAGAGCCTTAATCTCACCACTCAAACAGAGAGCGTCTCCTTCCCAAACCCCAATGGTTCTATTCAGCCCCCCGCCCACAGGAGTGGCCCAATTCACTCACAACTTGCTACAAAAATCGCTCATGAAAAACTATATAACCTCCTACATTCCATTTTCCACCTTCACATCTGTCTCCTTCTCTAATAATCATAAAGTGCTATATATTTCATCTCGCACTTTACTTCCGGATGGTTCGTTTTGCACCTTCTTTGCCACATCCGTCACGGGACAGAAACAAGCCCTGCCGTGCTCTACGGAAAACAGCCCAAAAGCGCTCCCAAATGAGCCCAAAATCGCTTACACACAAAGCAGACCTGGCACCCCATTTCAACGTCACAGCAACATGCAGCCAATCAGCGTCGACGGCAACGCAGCCTACGCCAATCATGTGTGAGAGATCTACAAGCTATGGGGCAGAGACGCCGTGTGCCATGCACCGTATCTTAGCAACAACGAAAGCGCTCACTCTCATTGGTCGTGTCACGCTAAGAGCAGTTCCCAGACAATGGCATCTCAGAGAGCTTGCTGTTGTGTTTATCTATGGCTGTAGCCATCAGAGTCAGTCGCAGCGACGACGGACAGGACGCTGTGATAGTTGCCATGTAGCTAACGCTAACGTGGCTGTCATGCCTGCAGCGGCTGTGCAATCACTTTGTCAACAATGCACGTTCGTGCGGTAACTGTTATTATTGCTGCTCCGTTAGTCCATTGTAGATGGTGTATGTTGTGTGTGTCTTCTGGTGTAGCTCCACAGAAACTCCAGTAACTAACGTAATGGCAGGACCGCCCCGTGCAACGCACGTTTAGGCTGCATTATGGTCATGTAGTAATTTCAGATAATTTCGGTCCGATTAGGGCAGTGGCTACCCCCCCCCCATCATATTTGAACTGGGGACCCCCCCAATTTTGTTTGACTCCGTTCCACAAGTCAATATTGTGAAAATAGCCGATCTACAAGCTCACAACGCCTCACGTTGAGAGGCGTTGTAAGCTTGTAGATCGGCTATTTTCAACATGTTTGCCTCTTTCTTAATTTATTTGACAATGTGGCCAATGTTTTATAGTATAGTTTGTTGACTACTTTTGCTGCAGTAATGCTCTTTTCCTTCACTTTAGCTTTTTTATTGTCTCCGCCAGGCCGAAAGGGATGGCGCGAGAGTATGTTTTACCCCCTGTCCGTCCGACGGTCTGTGGATAGCTAATCTCCCGCATCGTTGGCTTGATCGCAGCGCAACTGTGCACACACTCCCTGGATGCCAATTCAGAACCTCTGCCCCATTTCTTTCACATGGCCCTGTTATAGTGCCACCAGGAGGCCGCTTTTTGCAAAACACATTTTCTCACAGTACTGCTACATATTTTGTCCTAACATCACGCACATCGATACACAGTATCTCTATAGTCATTAACAAAAACACGCTCTTTCAGATTTTTCATTTTCCATCCTGCTTGACTAAAAATGGCTTCCACAGTTTCCAGGACTGCTCCGTTTTGACCAAAATGCCTCAAATTATGAACACAGCATGCACTTTCCGTGCAACTTTGCACCCACATTCCCACTATGCCGAGCAAGAAATTCCACTTGATATTTTTCTAATCGGCCTCATGCTGGCGCTATAACAGTCCGATTTGTGTTTTTACCTATACCTGCACCAATCTGTGTAAAACTTTGTATGTGCACTCTCTAGAGGTCAAGGAAAAACCTTTCCCCTACATTTCTCACATCTACCTTTTATAGCTCCACCAGGAGGCCGCCTTATGTACAACATATTTCTTTACATTACTCCTTCCGATTATATCTACATTTCACGCAAATCGGTACACATGATCTCTATAGTCATGTGATCAAGACGGATCTGTTTAATCTTTCATATTCCATCCCGATTGGCTAAGATTCACATCTAAAGTTTGCACAAAATGCCGCAAATCATGAATGCACCGTCCGATTGTGGTCAACTTTGCACGCACATTCACACTATGTTGAGGAACAAGTGCTGTGCTACCATTTTAACATTGGCCTGTGGGGGGTCCCCACCGACTCTACCTGGCCCTTAGGTGGGCCCCACCTAGGCAATTCTATGTGGGGCCGAGGTGGGTCTTAACTGTTATGCCCATGCGGGCTATAAGTCGCTTCTACCTGGCCCTTAGGTGGGCCCCAACTAGCCACGTTTATGTGGGACCAAGGCGGGTCCTAACTGGGTTTGCCCATGCAGGCTTTAACTGGCTTCTACCTGGGCCCTAGGTGGACCCTAACCAACCAGAGTGCAGTGCCCATCGCTCCAAATGTTGTGACGTCAGGGCTCTCAATACTGCACATTGGTGGAGGAGGAGGGCCCGCAGGGCGCCCGCACACATCGCTGAACCAATGGTAGCCCACGGACATTTCCTCTGGAGATTTCAAATCTGCCCCTCTATGCCACATATCATCCGCGCTACAGGGTCTTCACTGACCGAGCCACGGCCCCACTGGCCCTCATGACGCTATGCCACTTATATGCGCTGCCAAGTGGCCGCGGGCGCTACGTGGGCGTGGCGGCGGGCTAGACGCGAGGCCCTGCGTAGCAGGGCCGAGCTTCTAGTTAGTACAATTGGTAAGGAAGAGGCCCAATTTCTTTCCAATATGGCTGCTGCGCATAGAGTCTAATGAGGGCAGAGCCCCTTTGACCATCTTGAAAACCAATCTCATTTGTAATTGCTTAACCCTGTCTTCTACTTGGAATTAGGTGCGTCATGGGCTTTGGACCGAGAAGTAGGAATCTGTTAGTGAGGGACGAGTGGATAAGAGATCCAGTAGATCTAAAAGACAAGTCATTGTATGTTTGGTTGCGCTCGGGTGTTGCGCTGTGAAAATAGCAGATCTACAAGCTCACAACGCGTCACGCTGCGAGCTTGTAGATCGGCTATTTTCAGCATGCAACCAAGTGTAAAAATGCACCCATGATTTTTTTCTTTTTTTTTTTTATTAAATAACATAAGCCTAACCCTAAAACCGAATTAAAGTAACAAAGAAACGCCCAAAAACGGCCACAATCCGCGCATTAACCGCAAAATTTTGCTGTTTCAAACTTTTTTTCACGCGTGCATGTGTCCTGGGGGGGCAACTGTCCGTTGCCTAGGGAGCATTCTGACATTAACACGGCCCAGAATACGTGTTTAGTTTGAAACTTAATCTCTGTTGGTAGTCATGGCTGCCAGTTCCCACCCGATGTCGTGTGGAAGCCCAGATCGCTCCACCCCATACTGAATAACCGCTAGCTTGCATAAAGTCTTCAGGCTAGGACCTAAGTCTAAGATGTACAGCTGCTCAGACATCCTGTTGTCATCGTCATTTACACCTGGAAGAGATGCATATCTGTATCCTCCAAAGAGGATGATACGATCACCCACCACGCAACAGCACATCATACACTTCCATTCACACGGGTCTTTCCCCATGGGCTCAATCTTCCTCCAGGAGAAGGTCCCTGGATTAAATTTCCAGAGATCCTTGAGTGCCAGACCTGGTGAGTTATGGCCACCAAATATGTACAGTTCTCCATTGTAGGCAAAGGCTGAATGACCCCAGCGTCCTTCTGGAAGTTGCGCAGACGGTGTGCTCAGCCAGCAGTTAGTCTTTGTGTCAAACACCCTGAGGGGGTTGTTATCTCCCCCTTGGAACCCAAATACAAACATATTTGTCCCGATGATGGTGGCAGAATGCCAAGATGCTGGAATGCCTACGGTGTTAATCAAAGACCATACTCGTGTGGTGGTGTCCAACTTGTACATGTCATTATAGTACCCAGTCGGCGAGTTGAATCCTCCATAGATATACATGACCTTCTCCAAGACACAGGCTGAGTGGCCCCACCTCCCTTTCGGAACAGTCCCGGAAACCTTGGGCTTGCACCACCTGTGGGCGTCGACATCAAATGCATAAAGCACGTTGCACCACTTGTTCGTGTAAGTAGGCCTACGTCCCCCCCACATGTAGATAATATCTTCCACCAGTATAGTCGTATGTCCCTGGCGTAGGGAGGGTACTTCAGCGGGACGTTCTCCTCTTCCAGTTGTCACTGTTGGCAACTTCCTCCAGCGCAGTGACACTGTGTGGAAGACATGAACCTCAATCTGGTCCATGTCGTACTCAATCTGGTCCATGTTGTGCATCCCAGCCTCAATACTACAGTATCCTCCAAATGAGTACACTTTGTGTCCCACTGCAACAGAAGCATTATGATAGCTTCTCTTTGGTGCTCCTGTCAGCTGCAAAGTCCAGCGCATCATTTTGACAAATCAGCAACACTACTGATAAACTAACATTTAACAACATCTGCTCTTCACAAGAATGGAGTCTTAATGTGCCCGCTGCCTCTTATATAGGTACAGCAGCACAAACATCACGCAAAGCTTGGCAGCCTGATCGCTGTGGCAACCCCAGCACTGGCAGGTTCAGGAAATCCAACGGGCACAGCAGTCTATTCAGATGGTCATTGTGTACCATGTGGCATAACGTATTCTGCCATCCCAGTGTGTATTTTAGTGCTACATTCGACACTATACAATAAAGTTCAACAGACTAGAACATTGGGTTGGACTTTTGGAACCATTTTTAGGTGGTTCAAATCTTAACTCCAAAACAGGGGACTATATAATCTCCATTGGCAACTATGTATCCGAGCAAAATATCGAGACATTTTGGAGTTCTCCGAGGTTCACTACTTGGGCCTCTTCTATTCAACACTTACATGCTCCCCTTAGGGAAAATTATGAAACGAATAATAATTACGTACCATGACACTGGGTGTGTCGACATGTGTGCGTTATTTGGAGCTACACCAAAACGGAATGTGAGAGTCATGACGTCACCACTTGGCCACGCCCACCATGACGTCATCATTGCCCCCCCCCACTATCAAATGTAAAAGTACTAAAATGTTAGAACATTTTAAAAAAACGCGTCGGGATGCAACACGTTGTGAGCTTGTAGATTCAAATAGTCTATGGCTATTTTCAAATAGTCTATGTATAGGGCTGAAGTGGTTAATGTATGTTTTATAATGCAATCATTTATATCTGCAAAGTACACATACACACACACACACACACACACACACACACACACACACACACACACACACACACACACACACACACACACACACACACACACACACACACACACACCAAATATCTAAGGCCAAAATAGCAGCTCAACACACACATAATTGTTCAAAACAGAATAGGGAGGGATGCTATGGCGCCCGGAAAAATATTGCCTAGGGCGCCAAATTGCCTAGCACCGCACCGGCCCTGCCGGTGATGTTCCAATGAAGTTGAGTTGAGTTGAAACACTGAACATTGGTTGCTACTCTTAACCACTGGAGGGAGACATACACCTTTATAAACCTTTCCATATCAGTCACTCACTATGTCACTAGGAAATAAGCATTTAGCCAAATTACGGTAGATAGACCAACACCCCCAGCACTTCAGTCAAAGTATAGATACTCCTGTTCAAATATTACAAATAACTACGAGTGTAAGTTGCCCGGTCAGATTTGTACTCGAGTTAAAGTAGGCTACTGGAGTAGGCTACTTGCTTTTAAAGATATTGTAGTCTTCAAAAGTACACATTACAAAGACCATTTTGTTTTTGATATCATTGATATTGAAATGTAGAACCCCCCCCCCCCCCCAAAAAAAATAATAAATAAGAATACAAATACAAAAACTAATTCAAATAAACTTTAAAAATTGTGAAAATGGGACATCTACAAGCTCATCACATCATGACACGTGACTTGAGCTTGTAGATCGTCTATTTTCACATTTTCTTAAATAGAGCTTTTAAGTCTTAAATAGAGTTTAATTTACTTTTTCCCCTTAAATGTAGTCGAGTCAAAATATCAATATTTGTCTTTGAAATTAAGTGGATCAAAAGTCATAAGTAGGCCTATAAGATTTATTTTTGTTTCAATAAATACTCAAGTAAAGTAGCCTACAGATACACCAAACTCTACTTAAGTACAGTACTCAAGTAAATGTACTTAGTTACTGCCACAGCCAAAATATAGCAGCATTTGGATGATGGCTATATGTATCTGTGGCCTAATTCTTCTTCTGATTGAGTTGACATATTCTGAGTAGTTGCTGACTTCCTAAAAACTGCCTAATCACACTGGGACATAATTATAGGGTAATGATTTAATGATATCACTGGTTCTGAAAATAAGGTCCGGGGACTCCCAGAGGCCCTTGGGGGGGTTCCAAGGGGTCCCCAGCAAAATGAGTGAATATAGCAACAAAATCTGTATATCTAAAGGGGTAGTTCACCTATTTGCTGAACTGAATTTAATAGGAGGTCGGAGTAAAACTATATAATAAGAAAAAGAAAAACATGAAACATGATTTTTTTTTCACAGAGTTAAATGCATTGAGTATTTTACTGTGTACGAGTGTGGTTCTGTCTGTCTGCAGTCTTTGTGGACTGTATGGAGTAGCTAATGGGCCTCACCCATACAATAAAACAACATCTGGTATATGGGACTCATATCACATTTAAAAGCTGATGTCCTATTGTATCTATACTGCTACAGGACCAGGCTTGCATGCAGACACCATGCGTGTTAAATTAGACTTTGCCTGGGACCCAAAATAGTGAACATAGCAGATCTACAAACTCACAATGTGCCGTTTCGCGCCGCGTTGCAAACTTGTGGATCTGCTATTTTCACTACTTCTTAAACGTTCTTTTTATTTTTTATTATTATTTATGGAAAGTCTTAGATTTTTTCATTTTATTTATGAAATGCTTGAAAAGAAAATTGGAATTGTTTTAATCGATGAAAAGTTGTGATTTTCTTAAACATTAAAAAAAAATCTATTGAAATAAGACACTATATACTTGAAAAAATAATAATATCGTGACCCATAAAAATTGGTCCGCGACCCAAACATGGGTCCTGACCCACCGTTTGGGAAACACTGCATGAGACCGCCGCCTGTCACCAGGCTGTCCTTGGACGTCACTGTTCCTCGTGGACCTTCACCTGTGATTTGACCTTTTATACTTAGTTACAGCCCTTTGTGGATGTGGTTAAACCTGACAATGTGCTGAATACTCCCTTTGCACTTTAATGCCTAATAGCATGCACTGTTTGTCTAACCTCATGTAAATACTGTACCAGCTGTATATGCCATGTCCTTTGCTCTTCCTGCCCCCTTTCTTTTCTATTCTCTTTCTGAAAACAACAAAAACGATCCAGCTTGCACAAGACAACACATTTCACCCAATTCTTTACACCTGTAAACCTGTGATGTGACAATAAAGTCCGTTTATTTAGGTATGTTGTTTAGACATATGCTTTACCTGGTATTCTAGTTCCTCTGAGGCACTAGGTTACATTTTGTTCTCTCTGCACTCTACTCTAGATATCTTTTGATTTTCTTTTCTTTGACATGTTTCTTTTGTTGTTTTTGTTTTGTCCTGGCTCTCCCTCTCCCCCCCCCCCCCCCCCCTCTCCCTCTCTCTCTCTCTCTCTCTCTCTCCCTCTCTCTCTGTCCCCCCTTTCTTTCTGATGATGTGTGAGAGTGAAGAGCGCAGCCGTGATTAGGCTGCGTCTCGTAGAGACACAAATACCTCTCCATGACGACTTGGGGCCATCATCATAACAGGGACGACAGTAAATCCCATATGGGCTAGGGTAGTAGGGTTAAGTTACTTTGTAGATTTAGATTATTATTATTATAAAACATGTATTAACCAATCAAGCCCTATTTTATACTTAATCTATTTGAAAATAGCTAACCTGCAAGCTCAACATACTGCATCGCGACACGTTTGCTGGTAGATCAGCTATTTTCGAAAAGGTTTGGCACATTTTGGAAAGAATTAAGTACTTACTTGGTACTTTTACCTTGGTACCGTATAAGTATATTTTGATGTCAATACCTTTGTACCTTCACTCAAGTAACATTTAGAATACAGGTCATTTACTTGTAACAGAGTGTTTCTATATTGTGGTTTTTACATTAAAAAAAAAACACCATCTGAGTACTTCTTCCACCTCTCTCTCTCTCTCTCTCTCTCTCTCTCTCTCTCTCTCTCTCTCTCTCTCTCTCTCTCTCTCTCTCTCCCTCCCTCTCCATTATGCCTCTCCTCCATTTCCGCTCTCAGGGGCAGGAACTAAATGGATAGACATTAATAACACTCTCCAACGTCTGCGGGAGCTAATGCTGCCCTGAGTGCTGATTAAGGCACTGAAGAAATGGGTGTGGAGCCTGTAGCCTCATCCACCACCCTTCCTGCACTATTACACAGTGGTGTAAAGTAACTAAGTATATTTACTCAAGTACTGAACTTATAAGTATAATTTTGAGGTACTTCTACTTTATCTTATAAATCATACATTAACCACTCTAGGCCCTATTTTAAACCTAGGTTATTTGAAAATAGATCTACAAGCTCACAACGCGTCGCAATGCGACGTGTTGTGAGCTTGTAGATCTGCTATTTTAAAACATTTTAGTACTTTTACTTTTGGTACTTTTCCCACCCCTGACTATTACACAGTCAAATCTTGCGTGCTAATGTAACCCATTAAGGCCTGAGGCTGATTCTACAAAGGCCCTATAAACCAGCTAGTTCGCACACTTTCAAGATTTTTTGAAAAATGTTCAAAAACTATTTTTGAATAGCGATTGAAATATCTAAAATGACACGCTTTCCCAGTTTCAATGGGTTAGCTCTGAGAGTGTACCTGTTCCATATGTACACCTCAGCAGTTATTTCCCTTATTTCCCGTCGAGTTGTGTTGTTGTTGATGTGCCGTTTGTTTGTTTGTTTGTCTGTTGGTTTTCCAAAATATAAAAGAAAAATATAGCTGCAAGCAGCGATAATACGGGGCCAGTGAATAGAGAGAGAGAGAGACATGGAAACGGAATAGATTGAAGAGAGAGAGAGTGACATGGAAACAATAGATTGATGAGAGAGAGAGATGGAAACATAATGGTTTGATTGGACATCTCAACCTACTACCATTAACAGGATTCGAACTCTCAACCTTCAGACTAATAGGCTGCAACACTACCTATAGTGCTATAGCTTTGTCCAGGCTGATATTGTCTGTTGAAGATCATAAACTCTTGCCTTCTTTCATGAACCAAGCCCCTGTTTCACTAACACTAAGATCACTCGTTCACAAACCATTTACCAATGAAGAAATTGTACATCTCCTCAGAACCAAAACTAGTGAAAGTAGCCGATCTACAAGCTCACAAACCATGAAAAGTTGTGAGATTGTAGATCAGCTATTTTCAGAATGAAGTATGTCTTACGTTGAAAAAACGTACTCTCAAATAAGCATTTCAGGTTATCTTTACCATTTGCACATGTATTCATTGATACAGTCATGTTGTTTGCAATTCAACTTAAATTAAGTCTGCATCAAGTGAGGCTTGAACTGGCGACCTTGAGATTGTGAGGCATTCATTTAAGGGAGACGCCATTGGCCCAATAGACAACTAACTGTGAAAAAGGAGATCACACAGATGATACAGTTTCACGCAAATAGCTGAAAAATCCTGGGTTTAAGTGTTTTTCAAACTGCTCAAAATTGTGGACAATCTAAGGGCGGAGCTTACTAGTCAAAGCGATAGATGTGTTCCTCATGAGTCAAGGCACAAGTGTAAGCAAGTTTCACGACTTTCGGCCAAACGAGGCATGACTTTTGCCTGTTTAAAGTTTGCATTTTCAAAAAATTGCTATAGCGCCCCCCTTTGGCCAATTGGAGTGAGATTGGTTTCAGTGATATTTGGAATGACTCTCTACATTACTGCAACGTTTCAAAGAAATGTGAGTCTGCATGTATGTTTTAGGCACAGATGAATAATTTTCATAAAACTGTAATAGTTAAAATCTATCTCCTCCTGGGATTTTTGAGCAATCTGCACGAAACGTTTAACACTTGAACTTTGGACCTCTGCCTACAAAAAATTCCAACGGATTTTCCATAAGTGAAAAAATGCAGAAGTTAAGAGCCAATGACTGTTTTTCATATAATTCAAAATCGTGGGAGATCTAAAGGTCAGAGGTCAAAAGTCAGAGTGTGAAAGTTGTTCATCATGAGTAGACGCATGTGTGAATTGAAGTTTTATGGCTGTATGTCAAACAGGGCATGAGTTGTACCTGTTCAAAGTTGGCATTTTCAATTGAGTGCTATAGCGCCACCTTCTGACGAAAGATTATGAGAATTATTTCTTGATCGTTTTTTATGACTATCTACCATATGGCCGAGTTTCGTAAAAAGCGACAGCACAGTTCAGCCAGAACTAAGATTAGCCTTGAATTGAGAGGGAGCGAAAAACAATTCGTAATATAGCTGCAAGCAGCGATAATACGGGGCCAGTGAATAGAGAGAGAGAGAGACATGGAAACGGAATAGATTGAAGAAAGAGAGAGTGACATGGAAACAATAGATTGATGAGAGAGAGAGATGGAAACATAATGGTTTGATTGGACATCTCAACCTACTGCCATTAACAGGATTCGAACTCTCAACCTTCAGACTAATAGGCTGCAACACTACCTATAGTGCTATAGCTTTGTCCAGGCTGATATTGTCTGTTGAAGATCATAAACTCTTGCCTTCTTTCATGAACCAAGCCCCTGTTTCACTAACACTAAGATCACTCGTTCACAAACCATTTACCAATGAAGAAATTGTACATCTCCTCAGAACCAAAACTAATGAAAGTAGCCGATCTACAAGCTCACAAACCATGAAAAGTTGTGAGATTGTAGATCAGCTATTTTCAGATAAAGTATGTCATACGTTGAAAAAACGTACTCTCAAATAAGCATTTCAGGTTATCTTTACCATTTGCACATGTATTCATTGATACAGTCATGTTGTTTGCAATTCAACTTAAATTAAGTCTGCATCAAGTGAAGCTTGAACTGGCGACCTTGAGATTGTGAGGCATTCATTTAAGGGAGACGCCATTGGCCCAACAGACAAGTAACTGTGAAAAAGGAGATCAGACAGATGATACAGTTTCACACAAATAGCTGAAAAATCCTGGGTTTAAGTGTTTTTCAAACTGCTCAAAATTGCGGACAATCTAAGGGCGGAACTTAATGGTCAAATCGATACGTGTGTTCCTCGTGAGTCAAGGCACATGTGTAAGCAAGTTTCACGACTTTCGGCCAAACGAGGCATGACTTATGCCTGTTTAAAGTCTGCCTTTTCAAAAAATTGCTATAGCGCCCCCTTTTGGCCAATTGGAGTGAGATTGGTTTCAGTGATATTTGGAATGACCCTGTACATTTCTGCCAAGTTTCAAAGAAATGTGAGTCTGCATGAATGTTTTAGGCACAGATGAATAATTTTCATAAAACTGTAATAGTTAAAATCTATCTCCTCCTGGGAGTTTTGAGCAATCTGCACGAAACATTTTACACATGAACTTTGGACCACTGCCTACAAAATTTTCCAACGGATTTTCCATAAGTGAAAAAATGCAGAAGTTAGGAGCCAATGACTGTTTTTCATATAATTCAAAATGGTGGGCGATCTAAAGGTCAGAGGTCAAAAGTCAGACCACGAAAGTTGTCGGGCATGAAGAGACGCATGTGTGTATCGAAGTTTCATGGTTGTAGGTCAAACAGGGCATGAGTTGTACCTGTTCAAAGTTGGCACTTTCAATTGAGTGCTATAGCGCCACCCTTTGACGAATGAGTGTGAGAATTATTTCTTGGTAGTTTTTCATGAGCATCTACCATATGGCCGCGTTTCGTAAAAAGCGTATGCACGGTTAAGCCAGAACTGGCAAAAACAAGTATTTTTCAAACTGCTCAAAATTGCGGAAAATCTAAGGGCGGAGCTTAATGGTCAAATGGATACGTGTGTTCCTCATGAGTCAAGGCACATGTGTAAGCAAGTTTCACGACTTTCGGCCAAACGAGGCATGACTTATGCCTGTTTAAAGTCTGCCTTTTCAAAAAATTGCTATAGCGCCCCCTTTTGGCCAATTGGAGTAAGATTGGTTTCAGTGATATTTGGAATGACCCTCTACATTTCTGCAAAGTTTCAAAGAAATGTGAGTCTGCATGTATGTTTTAGGCACAGATGAATAATTTTCATAAAACTGTAATAGTTAAAATCTATCTCCTCCTGGGATTTTTGAGCAATCTGCACGAAACGTTTCACACTTGAACTTTGGAACACTTTCTACAAAAATTTCCAACGGATTTTCCATAAGTGAAAAAATGCAGAAGTTAGGAGCCAATGACTGTTTTTCATATAATTCAAAATGGTGGGAGATCTAAAGGTCAGAGGTCAAAAGTCAGAGTGTGAAAGTTGTTCAGCATGAGGAGACGCATATGTGTATCCAAGTTTCATGGCTGTAGGTCAAACAGGGCATGAGTTGTACCTGGTCAAAGTTGGCATTTTCAATTGAGTGCTATAGCGCCACCTTTGGACGAAAGATTGTGAGAATTATTTTTTGATCGTTTTTCATGACCATCTACCATATGGCCGAGTTTCGTAAAAACCGACTGCACGGTTCAGCCAGAACTGCGAAAAGTGGCAGAAGAAGAAGAAGAAGAAGAAGAAGAAGAAGAAGAAGTGACAGAATAATGAACGTGTCCAGAGCAGAGCTCTGGCCCCGTAAAGAAGAAAAAAAAGAAGAAGAAATGTATGCTTTGGAAAATGGTCAGAAATAATGTAAAGTATATATGATTTTAACATGGTGGTGGTGAACATCATTATCAGACCTACATTTACCCTTCAATTTCTTGTTTATCCCCAAAATGACTGGATATCACAGGTTTTGTCGCAATTTGTAGAATCTTTTAGAATTATTAGGTCTTAAATGTAATTTAAAAACATATATTTTATGTAGGCCTATTTGGCCCCTCATTTGTAAAATACATATAGATATAAAATCCAACATAAAATATGAACTGAAAAAATGGTGCCCAGTGTTCTCAGGGGCCCACTGTTCTGGGTGTTTACAGAGTTATTTACCATATATACCATAGTTATTGAGTCATGTCTGATTATTTACCTTAAAACCCATTAAAACTGGGAAAGCATCTGTGTCATTTTAGATTTTAGCTATATATATATATATATATATAGCAACATAAGTTTTTCAGAAAACTCTTTGGATTTAGAACAGTGGTTCTCAAAAATAGCAGATATACAAGCTCACTGTGCGGCACGAAGCAAGCTTGTACCTCTGCTATTTTTGAACATTTTTGGAAAAATCTTGAAAGTGCTCTTGGGGGGTCCCTGGCACAAAACATGTTCAGATGAGGGGGGCGGTGTCCTTGGCACCACTGGTTTAGAAGGCATTTGTAGAATCGGCCTCAGGTCTTCATGGGTTAATTTTCCTGAGTCATGTCTAACTCAAACTTTAGTCCCATTTGTATGCTGTGGGAGTTACACGTGGATGAACCAACACTGAGGATTTGAACTGAGCACAGCAAGCCGAACAGCTCATCATCCAAAAACGCTCGTAACGTTCGTAATCAGCTGTCTCTACTATTAGCCATGATGGAGTTCTGGTATAGGGAAACAAATATGTCCCCGGCTAGACTGGTTTGGCACGGCACTCATGTGTGAATTCCGCCCGTCATTGTTGTTTTTTCCCTTTCAGTAAAAATGGGAGAGATGTTTATTTACCGACACTTTGAGTGGGCGGATCTCACACAAATATCCCTTAGCAAAGTGAACACCGCCTCCCTGCCTGTTTGGCCGGTTCCCAAGAAGAGCAAATCTCACAAGAGGCCCTCGAGACACTTTTCAAGTGCATTCAAATTCGTCACCATACATTCTAGACACTATAAACGCACTCCTCGGGGGCAAAGCACAGGATGAACGATGAATATTTATTGGCCTTCCACAAAGAGACGATCCAATGAAATAAATTAAACATGGCATACTGTAGCTTTTAAACTCTTTATCCCTGTAAAAATGCTCGGAGACAGAAATGCTTTCCCCACCCCAGCAGCGTGGTGCTGATGAATTGGCCACTGCTGCTATGTACGTAACACAATGTCATCACATCGCCTCTTGTCGGTGTCCTCAGCATCAATCAAATGCTGGAATAAAGTCACTTTTTTCATCTTCAGAGTTTCCTAGCGGAGCGGTTCTCAACCTTTCCTGGATCAAGGCCCAGTTGAAAATCTCGAAAGCGTCCGCGGCCATGTGCATTTTCAGAGCGTTCAGTTTAATGATCAATCAATTGATTGTGTTCCAGGTCGGATCAAGCTTCTTTTTTAAAGAAAAAATGCCATGGCATTTATTTCCACTTTCATTTATATTCATGTTATAGTAGTAATTAAAATCTTTAAAAAAAATCAGAAAGATGGTTGGGTAGAAAAAAAAGTCCGGGCAGGGCAAACGACGTCGTCCTCAGACGAGCCCTCCAACGGCGTCTCCAGTCATCTCCATTCTCCGCACCAGCATCTTTCTTTAGTTTAGCACATCCACGTAGGTAGGTGTGGGACGTCCTCTTGATCGATGCCAGTGTGTTTGTTCCCACAGTACAAGCTTTTAGGCAGGGAGTTCTCTGTGTCGATGGCAGTGACCGCCCGGCTATTCTCATCCTCCTGACTGCTATCTTCTCTGATACACTTGGTAGCGCACTGTACAGACGTATATCACCATGGGCTCAACTGTCTGACAGCGAGTCCCTGGTTCGATTCCTGGCTGGCCGGACCGTTTGCCACACTGTTTGCCGTCTCTCTGCACCGCATCTGTCAAATAAAAAGCAGTGTTTCCCAACCTGCGCCAAAGATCACAGAGGCCCAGTCTCTTTGGAGGTGGTCCAAAAGAATTGTTGCACAAAATCATCTCAATTTTGAGCAGTCATCATTATACTGTCCAAAAATTGTCAAAAATACTCAACATTTCTTTTAAAGTTGTTTTTTTTAGTTTAACAGATTGCGAAGATAGCCGATCTACAAGGTCACAACATGCTCATTTCTGTCCTAGTTACTTGTTCATGTTTTAGTTTAAATGTTGTACTTATTCACATTTTTCTTTTTTTTTAGTTTGTAGATTGGCTATTGTTGCTATACATCATTAAAAAAAGAAAACAAAAGGGGAAAAAAGAAGAAAGTCCAGTCAAGCTCCTTCTGTCCTGCCAAATCCCTCCTGACGTTGGTCTGGTCTGCAAGGCACTCCAGTACATGACCCATAGTGTGGGGTTTTTACTTGACTTAGTCCTATAGAACGGTCACTTTGGCAGGCCCATGGCCCAGCTCCTCCAGAGGCACGGTGATGCTCCCCATGTACCAGAAGATCCAGAAAAATGTGCTGAGGAATATGAGCAGGGGTCCCGACAGCACGAAGAAGTCCCAGAAACTCAGCGGAGCAAAGATCCCCATCAAGAAGATGATGAGGCCGACCGCGTCGAAGATCAAAGCCACCGCCATGAAGAAGGCGCAGCGGCCTCTGTCTTTGGGGTCCAATCGGTCCATATGGCCACGAACCCAGAACCTCAGCGGACGCAAGGGGTTGATGTTGACTGATGATGCAAGTGCGAACGAGTGACACAGAGAGAGGAAAGCTTGTCACAAGGTGGCTTTAAAGTGGGGAACATTCTTTTGGACTGAGCAGCCAAGCAACGCCTCGCATTTCTCTTGTTATACGAACACAGTGGTAGGACTGGTATCCACAACCGCAAGCTATGTGGCAACCATTGCCTTCTGGGTGTCGGGCTGACAAAACCTCATTCCTTCACAAAGCCGACACCTTTTCATGTCATTGTCAGTGCATGGAATGGATGTTGAGATTGATGCGCATGGAGTTTACAATCGGCTGCCTCAAAGCCTACTGTTTACGTATGAAACTGTAGCATATCAAAATAAACCGATTTTCCACAGTTGGGTTTGTTGAGATAGGAAATCATTTAGGGTAAATGTCAGTATGACAATGATGCGATTATATACCACAAGAAATTGTGTTTTTTTCTTGACCAATTAATCCTTATTTATTTTGTCGTATACGACAACCCAAAATAACACAAAATAGGGAAGCCAGGTCTATGTGTTTAACATACCTTGTTAATCAAATTGTAAAATTGTGATAATATCAAAAATAAACGTCAAACATATCATGTATTTAATACAGTCTGAGCCGGGATGAAACATATCCCCACCAAAACTGAATGACCAGAGGGGTTGATGATATCAAAAGCAGAGTCATTGATTTCTCCCCCACCCACCATCACTTGTTTTGTGTGTGTGTGTGTGTGTGTGTGTGTGTGTGTGTGTGTGTGTGTGTGTGTGTGTGTGTGTGTGTGTGTGTGTGTGTGTGTGTGTGTGTGTGTGTGTGTGTGTGTGTGTGTGTGTGCTTAGTTTCTCCCTCCTGTTGTGACTGACTGACTGACTGACTGACAGTGAGTTATTGTCGTCCTTGTCTAGTCTTCTTTGTCCTGTCCTATGTTTTTCTCTTGTCTCTTTCTTTTATCTTTCTTCGGACTGCGCCCCGGGCCAGTGTAATAACTGGATGGGAGACGCACTAACAAATCCCGAACCTCGAACCTATGAACCTATAGCCCCTAGAAAACCCAACCCTGATTATCCAAGCCAACAGTTTTGACTTCATCTTTCAGTTATTAATACATCCTAGAGGATGTCAACAGTAGGCTGCTAAATACAATGTCAGTCACATAAAACAATATCTAATTGTGAGTCGGAGATGCATAAGCACCAAAATATAGATCAGTGGTTCTCAAACTTTTTCAAGTCATGGACCTCCAAATTGATTCAAAATGTTCGAAGCATTTTCGATATTTTTCAAATTTGTATCTGCTATGTTTCAATAGCTCTCCTAATAGCTCTGCTATTTTTCAATAGCCAACATATACATGCATAAAGTGGTTAAAATGACTGTGATCCTATATTAAATACTTTTGCTGGGGACCCCCTGGAACCCCCCCAAGGACCCCTGGGGGTCCCCGGACCCCACTTTGAGAACCAATGACATAAATAGATAGAGGATCTACAAGTTCACAAGTTTTTGGCCAATCCTTCATATTTAGCTTGGCAGCCGTTTGACATATATACATGATTGATGGTGTCATCATGCATAGCAATTATGTCATGGAAATGTCTCTCTGAGCACCTTGTTTGACCAGTTAAGCCGTTTTGCGAAGGTTCCGCTTATATGGCAGCACCCAGCCCAGCCTGTGTAACCACACACAGGCAGAGGTGGAGCGCATAACATGAGTCAACAGAACAAATCGAGTACACAGTATGTCATTGCTTGTGACATCAGCGTTCCCATTTTAACCCATGAAGACGTGAAGCCGATTCTAAACAAATGTCTTCTAAATCCTAACAGTTTTCTGAAAAACGTATGTTTCTATATCAGTGGTTCTCAAGCTTTTTCATAATTGCCAAGGACCCCTAAAATTATATGTATTTAGCCGCGGACCCGCCATCTCAAAATATTATGTTCCAGGGACCCCCAGAAGCAAAGATTGGAGTTAAAAATGTTCGCTTTAAAATAATACATATATTCAAAGATTTGCGCACATTTTCACAATTTTTGAATAGCCAAAGTGTAAAATGATGCTTTTTATACCTCAACTCAAAAAATCACACAGATGCATTCCAGGTCTTAATGGGTTGTTAATTTGACAGCAGTATCTTATCAGCCACGCTGGAACAAGTATAGGAGGGTCCACAATATCTTTCTATGCTATTTTTGCTATTTGCTAAAAGATCTATATAGACCACCTTTGATGATGGAGAGGACCACTATGTTTCCACACTCACTCCAGAGGGCCACGTTGCATAATATTGTTGCTGTTGGGCAGAAACCTCTTCTCTCCATATTTTAACTTTTTTCGTAAATTTATGCCATACTTGGTCATTCTTGTATGTCACACAAAAGTAGTAAAAATGACACGTTTTGAGCTTGTAGGACTGCTATTTTTACTACTTTTGGAATTGGAAATCCGGATTATTTTTTGGTATCACCAGTCATCTGCGTTCCCCGCACCAGCATCTTTCTTTAGTTTAGCACATCCACGTAGTTAGGCGGGACGTCCTCTTGATCGATGCCAGTGTGTTTGTTCACACAGTATAAGCTTTTAGGCAGGGAGTTCTCTGTGTCGATGGCAGTGACCGCCCGGCTAGTCTCATCCTCCTGACTGCTATCTTCTCTGATACACCTGGTAGCGCACCGTGCGGACGTATATCACCATGGGCTCGCTCAACTGCCTGACAGCGAGTCCCCGGTTAGATTCCTGGCTGGCCGGACCGTTTGCCACACTGTTTGCCGTCTCTCTGCACCGCGTCTGTCAAATAAAGCAGTGTTTCCCAACCTGCGCCAAAGATCACAGAGTCCCAGTGTCTTTGGAGGTGGTCCAAAAGAATTGTTGCACAAAATCATCTCAATTTTGGACAGTCATCATTATACTGGCCAAAAAATGTCAAAAATACTCAACATTTCTTGTTGAGTATGTTTTATAAGATAGCCGATATACAAGGTCACAACATGCTCATTTCTGTCCTGGTAACTTGTTCATGTTTTAGTTTAAATGTTGTACTTATTCACATTGTTTAAATGTTGTACTTATTCACATTTTTTATTTAAATTTGTATCTTGTAGATCGGCTATTTTTGCTATACATCATTAAAAAAAAGAAAACAAAAGGGGAAAAAAAGAAGAAAGTCCAGTCAAGCTCCTTCTGTCCTGCCAAATCCCTCCTGACGTTGGTCTGGTCTGCAAGGCACTCCAGTACATGACCCATAGTGTGGGGCTTTTACTTGACTTAGTCCTATAGAACGGTCACTTTGGCAGGCCCATGGCCCAGCTCCTCCAGAGGCACGGTGATGCTCCCCAAGTACCAGAAGATCCAGAAAACAAGGCTGAGGAATATGAGCAGGGGTCCCGACAGCACGAAGAAGTCCCAGAAACTCAGCGGAGCAAAGAGCCCCATCAAGAAGATAATGAGGCCGACGGCGTCGAAGATCAAAGCCACCGCCATGAAGAAGGCGCAGCGGCCTCTGTCTTTGGGGTCCAATCGGTCCATATGGCCACGAACCCAGAGCCTCAGCGGACGCAAGGGGTTGATGTTGACTGATGATGCAAGTGCGAACGAGTGACACAGAGAGAGGAAAGCTTGTCACAAGGTGGCTTTAAAGTGAGGAACATTCTTTTGGACTGAGCAACCAAGCAACGCCTCGCATTTCTCTTGTTATAGAGGTCAAGGAAAAACCTTTGCCCTGCATTTTTCACATCTGCCTTTTATAGCACCACCAGGAGGCCGACTTATGTAAAACACATTTTTTTATATTACTCCTTCCGATTTTATCCACATTTCAAGCAAATCGGTACACATGATCTCTATAGTCATGTGATCAAGATGGATGTGTTTGATTTTTCATATTCCATCCTGATTGGCTAAGATTGACATCTAAAGTTTGCAGTAATGGCTTGTTTTGAACAAAATGCCGCAAATCATGAACGCAGCGTCCTATTGCAGTCAAACTTTGCACGCACATTCACACTATGTTGAGGAACAAATGCCACCCTTTTAACATTGGCCTGTTATAGCGCCACCAGCAGGTCTAATTTAGCAAACCAATTTTTTTTAACAGAGTGCCTCAAATCCTGAATGCAGTGTCCAATTGCCGTGCGAGGCCTAAGAAGAAATGGCACCCTTTTGACATTGGCCTATTATAGTGCCACCAGGAGGCCACAATAACCTACCTGACCTGGCGGAGAAGTTAACTTTATGAACTTAAATACAAATACATTGGACATAAAAAAGTAATTAAACTAATAATATAGACGGGTCATGATTGCTTGTTTGGGATTGTAACAGCTGAAATCAATATATCAGTATTCCGATATTAAGTGAAGGTGGGGGCCGCATGTGGCCCCCGGGCCACCAGTTGCCCATGTATGATATAGACCCATACAATAACATGTCGAAAGTGGTGAATGAATCGGCATGATACATTTGCAGAGGGAGAAGTCAACTGGCTTAAAATGAGAAGTGATGTTTGCACAAGGCGTGATGTTGTCAGTCTATCAGACCTGTCTGGCTGCATAGTACATGTTTTTCCCAAGTTAAAACTAATGTTTACATGATGTGATAGTACACAGTTTAGTTTTTTTGTTGTAATAATATTAATAATAATAATAAAAGACAATGGAAATAGGTCTTATTCTGGATTTTTTTTTATTAGAAGTGGATACATTAAAAACATCCTCTTCACAAAACCAAACTCCAATTTGGTATTTGTTTCGTTGAGGTTTTTAAATTGCTTCTGACCCACAGAGTGACAAGCTGGGCGTCCTCCCGAGTCGTGACAAATATCTCTAAAACACAAAAATGTCCCGGTTTTCAACATTCACTACCAAATAGTTTTCACCACAGTCAAAATAACAACACTTGAATTGAGTGATAATATATAGACGTTCATCATGATCTGTTCTGCTGAAAGGTGCAGTATGCTAAGTGCTACAATAATTGCATGAAACGAAAACACCAGGTGAAAATAAAAACAAAAATTCAAAAACATTTCAAATAAATTGTCAAAAGTACCAAATATAAATATATATATATATTCGACAGTGGGTCCAGACAATGGGTCCACTCAACAATGGCTTAATGAAAGCCATCGTTGAGGTTGAAAATGATCTTGTTTGAAATGACCAAACCTGCCTACCGATGATGTCACTGGAAGGCAGTGGTGCAAAGTGACTAAGTACATTTACTCAAGTACTGTACTTCGGTATAATTTTGAGGTACAATTTTGAGGTACTTTTACTTTACTGGAGTATTTCCAATTAACATCTCAGAGGCAAATAATGTGCTTTTACTCCACTACAATTATTTGAAAACTTTAGTTACTAGTTACTTAGTAGATTTTGCTTATTATTACAAAACCTCCATTAACCACTTCTTCAGCCCTATACATTTTGGCCATTTGAAAATAGCCGAAGTACAAGCTCACTGTGTGTCGCGGTGCGACGCATTGTGCACAGAAAACAGAAAAGTCACTAGTACAGTGGGGGCGGGGTGTGTTTACAAAAACCCAGGTTTTTTTTTGTAAACCCCCCCCCCCCCCCCCCCCCCCCCACTGTCCACACAGGCTAAACCTGTTTGACCGGCTGTTGTTTTGACATCAAATTACAAAGACAGAAGCGATTCCATATCACTTGTTGTCTGTGTCAACAAGCCACTGCATTGTGCTACTACTGTATTTAACCCGTTGTCGCTGTATCTCCCCCAAAAAAACATTCATTTTTAATTATTATTGTTTTAAAAAAAAATAGGTATAACAGTTAAAAAAGCCGATCTACAAGCTCACAACGCGTCGCACGGCGACGCGTTGTGACCTTGTAGATCTGCTATTTTCACATTGTCTGTGACACTCTTGTATGATGACGTAGGGGCATTAGTTTACAAAATAAATACATAATAAATGTTAAACATGGAGATATGAGGTTTCCTGGCAGACAGCAACAATATGCCTGATCCCTGGAGCATACCAACCACATGAAAACAACACACATCATCACTGGGAGAGAATACAATGCTAAATTATTTACACACTGGACTACACTATGTGACCTTATTATAATACATACCGTCGGAACATGTTTTGGAAATATCCTGTTATAATGTAATGCAGGGGTCTTCAACGTTTTTCAGGCCAAGGACCCCCTAGCAGAGGGAGAGATGAAGCAGGGACCCCCTCTTTATCATATGCAATTGTGTTGCAGATTAAACTTTTATTTTTTACTTGTAGATCTGCTATTTTCGGCTAATGTTCCTCACAATAGAGATACTAGGGTTCAAGTGGTTAATGTAAAAAAATAAAAATCCTATCACACAAAGATTTGGCGGACCCCCTATAGTAACTCTGAGGACCCCCTACGGGTCCCGGACCCCCTGTTGAAGACCCCTGATGTAATTTATAACAAGGCTATAATGTGCTAATAGGTGGCATCATTAAAGGTAGTGTAAGTGATATTTTATGGTTAAAACCAAACATTGTTTTTTGTTTTTGTTTTGTCAAATAGTTAAAGCTCTAAATTCAGACTGTAATCATTGCTACAGAGTGTTTGTTCAGTAACAGAGGTCTCCCAGACTCTTCTGCTCTTTAATAAAATAAAATAAAATACATTTTCAGATGGGTTGCCAATTTCCAAATGTTGTCTGCTCATTTCTTTGTGTCATCACTTCCAATTTCACACTTGTTTATCCTGTAGCCTGCACGGGTTCCCTCTCCTGATTGGATAAAAACTGGTATCCCGACCTGAATAACATAGTTTCTGTTTACTAAAGAGCTGGAGAGATAGGGAGACCCTCGTTACTGAATAAACACAATGATTACTATAACAAATATAGAGCTATTTAGCACTCATTTGAACAAAATGAATCACTTACTGCCCCTTTAACAAATAGGAAAACAGTCTCAGTTAAAAATAAGCATCATAACCTAAATTACACTATCAATTGACTGATAATGATTGTTGTTCATATTTAGAACTGTTTAGAGGCCCAGTTATTGATGAATAAAGTTTCAATCTATGTCCAAACAATTGACCGTGAACAATTAGCTCTGTGACCTATTTTTTAGGTTAAGGCCTATATAAAGGGCCCAGTAATAGGCCAGTGGTTCTCAACGCGTGGTCCGGGGTCCCTGAGGAGTCACAGGAGGTCTGTAACTCTGAGAGTGTACAAATGGAACCAAATGGACCCATTTGGACCCATTTGTATACTCTAAGAGTTATGGTGGTCCTTGAATAAAAATGTTTTGAGAACCACTGTGCTACATTAAATGTAGCAGAGCCTTAATTAGCGTAATTGGTAAGACCTGTGAGGGAAGTAAGGAAGAGGCCCAATTTCTCTCCAATATGGCTGCTGTGCATAGAGCCTATTTAAAGTGCTTTACGTGGTCCTCAAATGTTTTCATGTCAAGGACCTCCAAATTGATATGTATTTTAGTTAAAATAACCCTGAGGGTTTTACAGTATGTAGATTGGGGTCCCAGAGAACGTACATTGTATCAAATGGGGGTCCGTAGCCTAAGGCATATGAATTTTGTCCTTGAAATGAAAAAAGAATTGCTGATCGGCTATACCAGGGGTCTTCAACGTTTTCAGGCTAGGGACCCCCTAGCTGAGAGAGAGATGAAGCGGGGACCCCCTCTATATAACTTTTTTTTTTAAATTAGGTCTGCTGTTTTTTTCCTCTACACCTATACCTCTTTACCAAAAATAGCAGATCTACAAGCTCACAACGCCTCGCAGCGCAAGGCGTTGTGAGCTTGTAGATCTGCAATTTTTTGCTAAAGTTCTCCTCAGAAAAAGGGATGCTAGGGTTCAAGTGGTTAATGTAAAAACAAAAATCCTATCACACAAAGATTTGGTGGACCCCCTATAGTAACTCTGAGGACCCCCCTGTTGAAAACCCCTGTGCTATACCTTTCAAAGTCAGAATAGGCGTCCATTATTTAGGCCTTTTTTCCGGCGGTGTTACTGGACGGGTGCCGTCCCGTCACAGCAGTTCGGGGGGAGTTCAGGCCTTTCCGCCGCTGCGGGCTCTTTGGGACACGGGTCCGAGCTGGCGGTGCTGCTGGCGCCGTCGTCGTCGTAGCCCTTATTCACGAACCCGTCGAAGGAAGACGACTTCCCCCACGTCACCTTGGAGGGCTTGTGAGCGGGCACGAGGTCCGCGTCTCTCCCTCGATCGCCGCCGCTTTCGCCGTCGTCATCCTCATCGAAGGCGAATTTCGGACGCCTTTGCGACGGGTTGGCGTTCAGCCTCTCCGACAGCTTCCTCGCCAGCAGCGCAAAGCTGCTCCTCTTCTTGGAGGACGGGTCGAGGTCCTCGTCGTCGGCGACCTGGATGTTCCCCACGTACCACATGAGCCACAGGGCCAGGCTGCGGAGCGGGGGATAGGCTGAATCATCATGACATCACCACAACCAAAACATGTGTTTCCGGCAGTGGTGGAAGAAGTACTCAGATATTTTACTTAAGTAAAAGTAGCAATACCACAATATAACAATACTCTATAACAAAGGCCTGTGTTCAAAATGGTGCTTGAGTAAAAGTACAAAAGTATTGGCATCAAAATTTAAAAAAAATACCAAAAGTAAAAGTACTAAACTGTTTGAAAAACTACAAGCTCACAACGCGTCGCATCGCAATGCGTTCTGAGCTTGTAGATCGGCTATTTTCAAATAGCCTATGTGTAAAACAGGGCTAAAGGGGTTGATGTATGTTGTATAATATAATCATTTATATCTTCAAAGTTAATCTTAAAATGTAGATACATTGTAGACATATGATAACTTGTGAAACGGGACGTTCTGCACAATGAGTAGACCTACTTTTACTTTTGGTACTTTAAGTACATTTCTATACCAATACCTTTGTACTTTTACTCAAGTACATTTTATATTCCGTACTTTTACTTGTAACAGAGTAGTCTACTGCTATGTAGACTACCTGCTGCTATGTTCATGTGCATTATGTCCTCAAGTAGATGCTCTACTGTAGCAGCTGGATGTGTAGTAGCCCTGAAACATGACTGTCATATCACGACAGTCATGGAACCACTTGTTCTTGATTTTTGAATGATCTCCATTTACAACTCTTACATCTACATAAACGTTCAAATTTCAAATATAAAGTGCTTTACCCTAAAGCCATTGATGTGTCAAGTTAAATCGCCAAGGTATTATACCCGTATCTTCCGTATTGTTAAATAAAAAGCACTTTAATCCAATAGACGGCCATTTTATCACAGAGTTATAATCTATCAGAGTGCAATACACCTCCCAACCAATAGGGTCGCATAGTTGAAAGCATATGAAGGACATTTTAAGAAAATGGCCACCAATCAGATTAAAATGCTTTTTATTGAACAATATGGAAGATACGGGTACTTAGACCCAGGCGCTTTAACTGGTTACATCCATGGCTTTGGGATAAGCTCTTTATGTTTGAAATCTGAACGTTTATGTAGACGTACGGGTTGTAAATAGAGACTATTCAAATACCAGGAACAAGTGGTACCATGACGCTTGTGACAGACGAGCGTCATGTGAATAATGGCTAGATGTGTAGCTACAGTATATTATGTTTAGCCATCTATGTATATATATTTTGTTTGATCTATCTTTTTCTCCTTGCTCGCCCCTCCCTGTTTTCTTTTCCCTTTCTGAAAACAACAATGGAACTTACACAAAAACGAATTTCACCCACACTTCCTCACACACTTCTGTGATGTGACAACAATACAGTTGATTATAGATTAGTGCACTGCAGTCTGATTAGCTGCGGTGCACACACTGCTTAACAGGTGCCAGTGGTGTAACAGTAAAGTAACTGAGTGCATGTACTCAAGTACTGTACTTAACTACAATTTTGAGGTATTTTTTACTTTACTGGAATATTTCCAATTTTCAGTACTTTTTACTTCTACTCCACTACATCTCAGAGGCAAATATTGTACTTTTACTCCACTACAGTTATTTGTTATTATTTATTTATTACAAAGATTGTGATTATTATTACAAAACCACTTCAGGCCTATTTACATTTCGACCATTAGAAAATAGCAGATCTACAAGCTCACAATGCGTCACGATGCAACACATTGTCAGCTTGTAGATCTGCTATTTTCAAAAGATTTTTGGCTGAATCTGTGGTTCCCAAACTTTTGTAATTTTTTAAAAATACGTTTTTATAAAATACATTAGAAAGCTTGTGAAGTGAGACATTCTGCATAATGAGAGTAGCCTATAGGCTACGTTCTACTTTTGGTACTTTAAAGTACAATTAGAAATACGGACTTTTACCTGTAACAGAGTATTTCGGTATTGATACTTTTACTCAAGTAAAAAGAGTACTTTGTCCACCACTGACAGGTGCCCATCAGCCATCATCACTCTGGCCGGTTGTAGCCTATACCTGCAGAAGATGACCAGCGCGCCGCTGTAGATCAAGAAGTCTCCATAGAAGCGGCCGTCCAGGGTCAGGTTGGCGAAGATGCCCACGAACAGGATCACCAGGCCGAGGAGGTCACTCACGATGGCCGCGAAGAACAGCGACGCGCAGCCGCCGATGCGTCTCAGACGCCGGTGGTCCCCCGTGTTCAGATGGTGGTCCCCCATCATCCCCGCTGCGGAGCATGGTATTGCGCCCGTGTAACGGGAGGATGATGCTGCTGCTTCATCATCACAGTGACACATACACACACACACACACACCTCTTTTTACCTGGGCGGAGAGAGAGAGAGAGAGAGAGAGAGAGAGAGAGAGAGAGAGAGAGCAAACGCGCACCTGTCCTGGAGACGCCCTGCTCTGACGTCACTATATGCGTGGATACAACATAGTGTATTTACATACACTGCAAACATCCTCTGTTTATGATGTAACTGTGGGAGTGTACAATGTGTAACCAAATGGACCCTTCCCTTCCATTTGGTTACATTGTCTACACTCTTGGTAGCCTATTTATTATTTTATTTTTTAAATAACATGGAAGACAATTTATGTAGCAGTGATGGAAGAAGTAGCCTACTCACATTTTTAGTTGTTTACCTATAAGTAAAAGTATCAATACCATATTGTAGAAATAGTCTGTTACAACCAACAAAAATAAAGTACTCCTTATGCAGAAGGTCCCATTACACAAGTTTTCAAATGTATACAACTCCTTTGAAAATAGCAGGCTATTTTCAAATTGCCAAAGTATATGTATAGGTTTATTTACAGTATGTATATATGAAATGATGTTGTAATAATAATCAAAATATACAAAGTAACTAGTAACCAGTAAGTTTTCAAATTAGTAAAAGTACAATATTTGCTTCTGAGATGTAGTGGAGTTGAAGTAAAAGTATTGAAAATTGGAAGTACTCCAGTAAAGTAAAAAAAATACCTCAAAACTGTACTTAAGTACAGTACTTGAGTAAATGTACTTAGTTACTTTCCACCACTGAGAAATAGCTAAGCCTACTATCTATGTTACAAGTAAAATTCCTGCGTTCAAAATGTTAAATTAGTGGACAAGTATTGTCTCCAAAATGTATGGCTTATAGTATATTACTGGATTGTAATTAGTAAAACATTACGTTTTTATCACTTTAATGTTGCAGCTAAAGGCGGGACTGCTTTTAATAGTTGTATGTGCTGCTGGGTAGATTAACCTAAAATACATGATCATTTATCACTTAGTTTTGTATTAATAAACAAAATCTCCTAAGTAACCAAACATAATATGGCTACAATGTTTGCCTGCAACGATGTAGTGGAGTAGAAGTGAAAAGTATCGAGGAATGCAAACTCAAGTAAAGTAGATAAGGCATTATAGACATGGTATGCATAGCAAGTGTTACCACATTACTTAACCAATTAAACCCCAGCATTCGTATTGTGGGGAAAGCTTTTGCTTAAAATTGCGATCGACAAGCTTGTCGATCGGCTATTTTCAGCAAAAGCTTTCCCCAAAATAACAGAAAACAGAATATACGCTAGTATAGAACCCTCAGGGACTCCACCCAACCATATGGGGTTTAAGTGGTTAAGAACTGTACTTGAGTAAATGTAGGCTACTTAGTTAGGCTATGTATTTTACTCTGTTGTATACAATCCCAGAGTTAAAACCGGATCAAACTGAGGAGTTGCATGCTTTTCGCTGCGGTTTGTTTTAAGAAGGAATATAGATACAGAGCCGTCGATCACATTTTATTAGCGTTAGCCTATATTTAGCGATAATTGGTGTAGGTCTTGTTTCACGTCAGCAGGGTCCTCTGTACTGTAGCAGCCTTTCATTTCACCTCTTTGCAGGATGCAAATGAGCTGGCTGTGGAGGACGTTTACCATGCTATTTGACTGTCAAATTACCACTCATGTGATGGCTAGGCTACGCACATCAAAAGCGGCATGCCATTATTTGCCCACATCTACACACATACAGTAGCCTACGTCAAAACAAATGGTGCTAAATGGCTCTAACATGGCCTCTTTGGCTCGTAATAATATACGGAACCTGTTTTGATTTATTAGAACCATAATCTTAACCATTTAAACCCTATACTTTGTCCCCCAGGGGACTGTACTATATGTTTGGGGGTCGTCCTTGGCGTGGAAAGGCTTAGGAAACACTTCGGTAAAGCACTCTGAGTAGGCTAAAGGTGCTATAGAAATGCACACCATTTACGGTAGAGTGCAGAATGTATTATGTAAAAACACACTTCACTAAGTCAATAATGGCAGACAGGAACACACACACAGACTGACAGCTGTGAGAATGACTCAGCAGCCAGGCTCAGAATGTAGAGCTCTTAACTCACTGTTGATCCAGCCAACTCGTTCACAAACACTGGGTCGGGGTTGCGTTGGTCGCAGACACATTTTTATCGGTCGCGGGTAAATAGCCCTTATTTCTTTTTGTTTCCTACATTTTCTTTTTTATTATTATTTATCATTTAAAGAAAATAGAAAAAAAAACAGCAACAATGAATTAAAAATAAACTCAATGATTTTTCTAAAATAATTTGATGAATACATTTGATGAATACATTTGAAACTAGAAAAAGTGCTCCTCGGAGCACAAGTCTCCGCCAGCAGACTTGTGTTGTGTCCTATCCGTCCTGTCTGTATAAGTGTCCTATCCGTCCTGTAAGTGTCCTATCCGTCCTGTCTGTGTAAGTGTCCTATCTGTCCTGTCTGTGTAAGTGTCCTATCCAATTGTTACAGTATCCGCCATTTCTCAGCCATTTCGTGATTATTCCTGTCTTACCTCACTTTGAAAGAGGCTAAGACTCTTTCAAAGTGACACATGTATTTATAGGCCGCTATACGTCACTAGCCAATCAGATCACACTATTTCACCGTATTGTCACGTGTCACGTGAGGCTTGACCAATGTTAGCTTGACATGTGGAAAGTGAAAACAATGTCTCCTGGCGGAGACAATAATCAAAGAAATTCCAGTAGTGACAGTGCTGAAAATAGCCGATTTACAATATAGATCTGCTATTTTCACTAGTTTGGGTCCTGGGGAGACATCAAATCTTTCTTTTGTACCTCGAGCTAAAACGTTTGGGAACCACTGATCCGGCCAACTGTCCAACAGAAGACAGGGCTTGACTCCACCCTATGAGCGCACAGGTGAACACCAGGGACAATTATCGTGGGACATTTACTTAACAAACAACTTAAATTCTTCCTTGTAGGCCTACGACAAATAGTGAAAACAGTCTATGCAAGCTCTCAACACATTACGCGTTGCAGCCTGTACAGCAGCCAATTGTTGATATTGCCAATTTGTATGGCTGATTTTCACCAGCTCAGGGTCTTGAGCTCTACAGTGTTGTTAGCCTAGCTTTCGCGGCTCACTGCATCTATGTAGGTGGTGCCTTTCCTGGCTTTGCCCTGGGTTGGCTCCCACTGTTTGCTTGCCACTATAGGTCCGGGTGCCTGACGAAGTGCCCTACCAGCCTCATCGTTCTCTCTCTGACTTAAATCTGTGACCCGTGGTAGGTCGCCGTAGTAGACCACGTTTCTGATGTGGTCCGCCCATCATGTGACACCTATTAGTGCCATTCGTAGCATTCTTGTGTAGACTCCACAGGGCCCTTTCCGGTTGTGCTGTGAGGGTCCATGTCTCAGCCCCATACAGCCGTACTAGGGGGCCTTATAGTGGCATAAATAGTGTCATATCCACTGGTGTAATTGTACATCAAGCTGACTTAATAAGGTAACAGTTGATGCTCCTGACCTACCATCATTGATTCCAAAGGCTATACTATTTGTATATGGCTATTTTTTTTACATTATTAATCTTTTATAATATTTTACCTTTCTAACTTATTTTATTCAATATTTATTTATTGTTATGCTCACCAGAGAAAGCTTAAATCACAATGATTTCACAGCCTATAACGCTATACCAAATGTAATGTGTATTTGAACAACTTTGAATTTGATTTGAATGCATGCACCTGGTCGTGCTCTGTGACATCACAGTGAGCTAGAAAAGAAAACACTTCTAAATTATGTGTTTTTCTGTTTTAAAAGAATATAGAAATAGAGTCACATTGAATTTATTTGTGTTGACTTTGTATGTATGTACAGTAACTTATCAACGATCACACACTGTGGGTCCCAACACCAGTGGTGTTAGTTTTTTTGGGGTAAAGAATTGGCTTCTAATGGGAAATGGGTGTGCACAAAGTAGGCTACTGATATAGTAAATTAACACATAATTCATAACTTTTTGTATAGTTGTATAGGCCTACTGCAATAATAATGTGTGGTTGTCACAACATCTCAAGGCACACCTGAACTTGTCTCTCGCCACAGCGTTTGGAAGCCACTAAACTTTACAAACTTTCCACTCTCTCATGCTCTGGAAGCATCGCTTGACTGAAGATGTTTACCATGCCATCATTTTACTGTCAAATGAGCCTCAGGTTGTATAGCCTTAAAAGCGACATGACATGTCAGCCAACAAAAAACAAATTAAAATCATCTAAAACATGGTGTAATAGTCAGTTTTGGCACAATTTGCGACAGTTGCCAAGTCAAATTATATGCTACTATAGGCAAACATCAACAACATTGTTCAAGGACATAATTGTCCCTCTTGTACATGTCAAACTATTCATACGGTTGCCCTTCACGGAAGGCAGAGGTGAGTAGTAATTAGTTACATTTACTTAAGTAACTTATTCAGTAATTTGAATAAATGGTATATGTACTTGTGTATAAATGTTTTTTTTTTTACCCTTTACTCAAGTATATTCGTGAAGAAGAATACTACTTTTACATTTTGGCCAAATGTACTGTAAAGTAACTTTTGTAAAAGTAACATTTTTCAAATTATTTTGAAAGAAACTGCCCAACATTCAGTTGAGGGGTTTTGTGACGTCCACCCTGGTAAAGTCAACTAAACTCCCTATAACCAAATACAAAGACACTTATATTATATTATTTTATATTATATGATCAATATACAGTACATTGTCATGGAAATGTCTGACAATCACTGCAATAGGTGCAGCTGGGCATTGTTATGTCAGCAGAGACAAATGATAAGCTTTTACATACTTTAATTATTAATGAACCACATGTGCCACAAAACATTACGGAATATCTTCCTCCCTTCTCTCACATCCATAAAACCTTTTCTTTCCGTCCGCCTCCCCCCTCTCTCTCCCTCCTCTCCCCTCTCTCTCTCTCTCTCATGGATGACGTCAGCTTGCCTTCCCTTTCGCTGCATTAGAGACGTGCATGGAATAATTCCTTTTCACATAATAGCATGATAGGCTCTATGCACAGCAGCCATATTGTGAAGAAATTCACGGATGTTGCCAATGATACTAATGAAGGCTCTGTTCCATTCTGATCGAACAGAGTCAGGGTGCTGATGTTGTGCACGTTGGCTCACTGGAAACACTATGCAACACCAGTGGGTCTAAAATTGGGGTTCAGGGACCCTCATGGTTCCTTGAGGGGGTTCCAAATGGCCTCTTACGGGTGTGTAACTCTGAGTGTACACTGGTTCCATTTGTACACTCTCAGAGTTATGGTGGTTGTGGAAATTAAAAAGTCTGAGAACCACTGTGCCACTCTAACAGAGCCTTCATCAGTATCATTGGTAACACCTGTGAAGGACGTGATAATATGGCTGCTGTGTATAGAGCCTATTGTTGTCCCGCTCCTCACAATGCATTTTGATAATGCCCGCCACCAACAAAGAGCTTATTCCTCCATCATGTAAATCTTATCATGCACAAGAATCACCCTGACTAAGGTTGAGATAAGCGCGTAATTGCGGGGGCGGGGTTTAACAGCAGTCCTGTTGTCGAACTGATCAAATAGCCACTGCATTGTATTTTAACAATCACGGGGGTTCAAAGGGCACCGATGGTGAAGAGCTATATATATATACCGTCCTTTGTGCCTTTTGGCCAAGTTCCTCAATACAAAGTTTGTCAGTTCTGAACAGTACGGGGGTCACTTAAGGTGCTTTAAGTGATTTATTTGTATTTTTATAAGTGTTAAATAGTTATATATTCAGATGTTTTGTTTTTTGTTTTTGTTTTTCAGTAAAATGGGTCTCCCCATTTCTCCAGCTATTTAGTAAACAGAAAATACATTTTCAGTTCAGGATACCAATTTCATCCAATCGGGAGAGATAACCCTACAGGACGCAGGATAAACAAGTGAAATTAGAAGAGATGAAACTGAAACAAACAAACAAAAAAAGATAGCAGACAAATTTGGAACTGGAACACTATGAAATGGAAGCTGATAAATGTGTTCTCTCTAGTGATTGGAGGAAATTCGTGTCCCACTTGAAAATGTATTTTCTGTTTACTAAAGAGCTGGAGAGATGGGGAGACCCCTGTTACTGAACAAACTCTCAAAAGCAACCAAAACATAATAATATCACTTACAGCACATTTTAAACCCTATATACGTCACTGACCGGAGTCCTCCGGGGGTCTATCCTAGACCCCCTCCCTTAGGGTTCACATTAAAGGACCACTTCAGCCATTTTCAACCTATCTTTGTACGATTGGTGCCTGTTCATAAAATGGAACCATTTCTTTCTGCTCACTCTGTGTGTATCAGTGGAGGGCTGTGGACATTTCAGAAACCTTCCTACCTGTGACATCACCGGTGGGCAAGTTTGATCATTTCAAACGAGATTTACATTTTGTTTTTTTTATTAATAAGAACAACGGCTTCTATTTGAGAGTGTTAACTTTCCAGGAAGATAAAGGCTTCAGTTTCTACTCGCTTGGAATCCCCGCCGATGACGTCATTGGTAGGCAGGTTTCTCCTCTGAGACACAGAGTAGACGGAAACGGTGCCACTGTATGAACATGAGTGAAGATACGTTGAAAATGGCTGCTCCTTTAACCACTTAAACCCTATATGGTCGTCCTCAGCCCCTCAGCACTTTTATAGCTTGGAGATCTGCTATTTTCCGCTAAAGCTTTCCCCCTCAGAATACGGATCCCGGTGTGTCAGCGGTCAAGCTTCCCCCTCCGAGGCCTGGGTGACTGAAACCCGATGGCTCGCTCGCTCGCTTTGCCCTCCCCGCCGCCCGTCCTCACAGGTCGAACGCGGCGGGCGGCGGGGGCCTGTAGTAGCTGAGGTGCTTCTTGAGGACGGGCGGCCGGTTCCGGTCCTCCTTGGTGATGGGCACGAGCACCAGGCCCACCACGAACACCATCAGGCCGATGGAGACCAGCGCCGGGCCCAGGATGTTGGTCACCTTCCGGCAGTGGCCGGCGAAGTACAGGCCGCTGATGATGAAGCCGCACGCCAGGAAGCTCCCGCCCGTGGACATCAGGTGGACGGGGAACCAGTAGACGTCGCAGACGCTGTCGCCGCTGCCGCGCCCGCCGCCACCGGGGGCGCCGCCGCCGTTGTCGTTGTTGGTCCAGAGGGATTCGCTCCGGGACAGGCTGAACACGGTGCTGTCGGTCCTATGGGCAAGTGGTGGGAAAAAAAGTATACTCGCATTTTTTTTACTTGAGTAAACGTGTCAATGCTGCGATGTAGAAATACTCTGTTAACAAGTGAGAGTCCACAATTCAAAATGTACTTGAGTAAAAGTGCAAAATGAGTGGTAGCAAAATGTACTTAAAAGTACCAAAAGTAAAAAGTGCTCATTGTGCAGAATGTCCCATTTCAAGTTTTCAAATGTATACAAATCTTTTGAAAATAGCAGATCTACAAGCTCACAATGCGTCGTTTCGCGACGCATTGTGAGCTTGTAGATCGGCTATGTTCAAATGGCCGAAATGTATGTAGGGCTGAAGTGGTTAATGTATGTTTTGTAATTATAATCAAATCTATAAAGTAACTATTAATTCAAGTTTTCAAATAATTGTAGAGGAGTAAAAGTACAATATTTGCCTCTGAGATGTAGTGGAGTAGAAGTAAAAGAACTGAAAATTGGAAATGCTCCAGTAAAGTAAAAATACATCAAAATTGTACTTAAGTACAGTACTTGAGTACATGTACTTATTTTCCACCACTGGTCCTGGGAAGGGGGGGGGGGGGGGGGTGTGACAGTTTTATTGAAACGGATCGATTTAATCAATTATAAAGATATACAAATAAATCGATGATTGTATACGATAAGCGATTGATGATCTATGGCTAATTATGGCATGTCATAATGGGTGAAAAGTTTCCAAAAATGTAAATAAATCCCAAGTTCACACAACGTGTCGCGTTGTGAGCTTGCATATCGTCACCTTCCTAAACTAATGGCCCAAGAAGTTTTTCAGATTTTGTTTTTCAGAAAACTGATCCAAAACTTTATGATATTTCTTAATTATTTCACCCAAAACGTTTATAACAAATTATGACTATTAACATAAAAATAACACAGTCAGTTATGTAACATAAGAGATTTAAATAGGTTTACATAGGTTTAAACCTGACTTAGGCCAAATGGTTTACTGATTTACTCCAGACTTTACACCAGCCATTTATTTGGCCTAAGTCACAAAACCATGTGACTTAGGCAAAAAAAGAAAATACTATTTTGGCCTAAGTCACACTAGGGAGTTAGGCCATTATACTAAAAGGGGAGTGAACAGCATGATCCTTTTCAATTAGACGATAGGCGATTTTTACCAGAGTTGGCCAGTGTCATGAAGAGCTAACTTAGGCAAAAATATTATTTTCCTAAAAAATGACTTAATAGGCCATTAGTTTAGGAAGGTGACGATATCGGCTATTTTCACTATTTCTGCACGACACCGTTGTGCGACAAAGTATAAATCTGGTTAATCGAGCTGTTGATGTGTATATATATACATATTTTTTTCCGATCGATCGCTTCATCGAGAAAGTAATCGCTGAGAGGATAACGGAGAGTTTTGCAGCCCCCCTTACCTGCTTCCTAGTGGGGTCAGCTGCTCCCTGGAGCGAGAGACGGTACACTCCCCGAGAGGGATGTTCTCTGGGCCGCCGACTGGCATGGTTTCACCGGTGCTGCCCGCGTCCTGAACCCGCCTGGCGCTGCCGCTCTCCTCTGCAAGGTCGGAACAGAAATGACTTTCTTTTTAACCCACTCAATCCGGGAAAGCATCAGTGTGTCATTTGAGATTTTTTTCCCCCCGGCTATTCAAAAATAGCAGATCTACAAGCTCATAGCGCGGTACTATGAGCTTGTAGATCTGCTATTCTTTTGCAAAATCGTGAACATTTGTGCAAATCTTTGAATATATATATATATATATTTTCTAAAGCGAACATTTGTAACTCAAATCTTTGCTTCTGGGGGGTCCCTCGAACAACACATTTTTAAATGGAGGTCGGCGGACAAATACATATAATTGTGGGTGGGCCTTGACATGAAAAAGTTTGAGAACCACTGATATAGAAACATACGTTTTTTTCAGAAAATCCTGTTAGGATTTAGAAGACATTTGTAGAATCCCCCAGAAGCAAAGATTTGAGTTAAAAATGTCCACTTTATAAGGATTTTCACACATTTTCTAGTTTTTCCCCAAAAATAGCAGATCTACAAGCTCATAGCGCGGCACTCGGTTTGTACATCTGCTATTTTTGAATAGCCAAAAGAATATCTAAAAAATGACACAGATGCGTTTCCGGTCTTAATGGGTTAAACAGACAGATGAGCATCAGCCGCAACGCCTCTGCCTCCATCTCTCTGGAGGGGAGATGCAGGGAGACACAGAGAGAGAGACGGCCATGGCTGCCACAGCAGCAGGCCATCGCTATATGGTGTAGAGCAGTGGTTTCCAAACTTTTTCCATGCCCAAATTGATACATATGTGGCTACAGGGGTGTCATTTGGGGGTTCCGGGGGATGGCAATTGCCACCCCCTTAGCTTTCGCATTTGACCTCAAAATGCAGGTATTTTATTCAACTTTCCTCTTCCACCTCTTCTCCATGTTTTTTTTTGCAGATTAATCAGATTTTAGATCGACACATATAGACACTTTGTTTTCTTCCTGCAGCCGTACACTCATTAATCACTTTAAAACTGGCCTCCCTATTTTAATGAGTGTGCTATATTTCCATAGTTGTCCAGAGCCAAGGGCATGCATGCCAATGTGCAAGTCTGATAGACAGTACTTACACACCTAAAATGTACTCAAGTACTGTACTTAAGTACAATTGTGAGGTACTTTTACTTTACTGGAGTCATTCCAATTGTCTATACTTTTACTTTACTCCACTACATCTCAGAGGCAAATATTGTACTTTTACTTTTACTAGTTACTTACTTACTAACCACTGTAGCCCTATTCTATAGGCTATTTGAAAATAGCCGATCTACAAGCTCACAACGCGTCGCGATGTAGATCTGCTATTTTCAAACATTTTAGTACTTTTACTTTTGGTACTTTAAGTGCATAACTTTTGTACTTTTACTCAAGTAAATGTTTAACTCCAGACTTTTACTTACTTACAGAGTACTTCTATATTGAAGTATTGATGCTTTTACTTAAGTAAAACATTTGAGTACTTTTTCCACCACTGCAAAAAATGTTAACACGTCCATTATTAATTTGATTAGCTGCAGCTGTGTTGCTTACATTATTGTGTACTATAAGGTCTTGTGCAGCTTGCCATGTTTTTACCCTGCTGTAGTTTTTAACCTGAAGTGGAAAACAAACTGCAAAATCAGCCTATAGGCTTTCATACCCATCTAGTTAAAAAAAAGAAAAAAGAAAAAAACATGTTATGAAATGACGTCTCTTGAAGAGAGGCCATCAGAGATACAGATCTCCGGTTTGTGTCTTGGCCCCTGCTATGTGTTGAAGTGTCCCCGAGCAAAACACTTAAGCCCCCCAGAGCACTCCTCAGGACCATCAGTTCCAACATACAATAAGGTCAGACTGAAGAAGTCTTTTGTCTTTTGTTTGTAATTTGTTTTGTTTCTGTGTTACGTCAAATGTGTGTATTATGTGTTGCATACGTGGCTGCTGGGTCGCAAGACACATTTCAGTGAGAGCTGATAATAAAGTCATATTGTATCGTGTCGTATCTGAGCATGCCATCAGCTGGGTGAAGCTGAAACGGAACCCCCTCCCCTGTGGGAATAACACAGGTGTCCAATCCTTTCAATTTGGTCTACTTTACCGATTGGCTTATGAAGTTCTGTGACAGGGCTAAATCAAGGGTTGGTTCAATCAATTAAAAAAAAACTGACATTGCCTACTTGTTGTCAATTATTTGCACAAGCTCTTGTTTTATTGGATCTTGGTTATTTTGATACACTTATTGGTTTTAGCTTTTGCTCATTTGATTTTCCTATTTGTCTCATCTGTTTAAGAAAGTAGGTAGCTGATATATTCCACTTTTACCTTAGCGCTAGGTATACTCTTAGTTGCTTGTTTTAGAAGACTTTCGGTGATTAGTAGTTTCCTTGCCTACCTATGTTGAATGCACTTATTGTAAGTCGCTTTGGATAAAAGCGTCTGCTAAATGACCGTAATGTAATGTAATCTCAGGGGCACTTATCAATGTCAACAACATGAACATTAATAATGTAATTAATTGCTGGCTGACATGTGCATTACTATTAACTCCATCACATTGACTGAAAACTGTATTGTAAATGCACATCATTATTTCAACAATATCTGCCTGTGTCCATTCTAGCTCCAAAGCAATACAGGAGAGTGTAGACAAACACCTACCTTTCAAATCTGAAGCAAGTTGCTTTTGGGCTCTATTTCTGAGGAAGTGACACTATAGGTTTGAACCCCTTTATCCAGGAAACACAGAGGCATGGACAAGCTGTCATGGACTCCCCCCCGCATGCAGGCTGACGTTCAGCCAGAAACAACAAGTAAATGCATTTGGACAAACTAAACCCACCCTTTTTCTCTCCACCTCCTCAACAGCACGCTCTGAACAGTGAACTCCCATCCCTTACCATCATCTACCAGCGCAGGCACTTAGTCCTGATGCTGCATCCAGGGCAAGGGGCTCGCCTCCATAGGTCCCTGTGGGATATCCATTGAAAACCCCACTGCAGTGAGCTCACACCTCAAAACCTCAATGGCATGGCGTCTCTATTGATCCATTCAATATAGTATATTTTCTAAACTTCTCTGAATGGCTCGGACGTTCCCTTTTAGGATGAAACCTGGCGAGTTCCTCCACAAATTGGACAATCAAGGGAAGATAACCGGTCTTGAGCACGACAGGCGGACAGACTTTCCACACAATGAAGAGCTGGGGCAGGGAAAAGTGGAAAGCAAATGGATCTCTGTGCCCCGGCCGGATTGACGTGAGCAAGCAATCACCCGTACATACATACGGGGGCTTTCCAATATGGCCTCACATGTTGGTACCGTATTGATCTCAAAATACCCCCGGAGCTATTACCCGCAAGTTGTGGTATTGTTCTGTGCATTGTGAGATCAATGAGATGTGTGTGGCAGTGCACCAGGCCTCAGACAATGCGGAGAGAAGCACATATAGAATTGTGCGTTCCTGGCCGTAAACAGAGAATTCTTGTCTCATTTCTGACTGTGTGTGTGTGTGTGTGTGTGTGTGTGTGTGTGTGTGTGTGTGTGTGTGTGTGTGTGTGTGTGTGTGTGTGTGTGTGTGTGTGTGTGTGTGTGTGTGTGGATGTATTTCCCTGCCTCAGACTCGAGGGGAAATGCTATATGAAACATGATACCGTTCCACACTCGTTTCCAGTAAACCGTCTTCTCCATGAAACTTTTGCCCAGTGGTGGAAGAAGTACTCACATTTTGTACTTAAGTAAAAGTACCAATAGTACCACAATGTAGAAATACTAAAAGGCTGGTATTCAAAATTCAAAATGTACTAAAAGTACAAAAGTATTCGCATTAAAATATACATAGTACTGAAAGTAAACATACTCATTAAGCAGAATGTCCCATTTCACAAGAGTTCAATACGAATGCTTTGGAAATAGCAGATCTACAAGCTCACAATGCGTCACTTTGGGACGCGTTGTGAGCTTGTAGATCTGCTATTTTCAAATAACCTATTGTAAGTATAGAGGGCTGAAGTGGCTAATGTATGTTTTGTAATAATAGCAATCTACAAAGTAACTAGTAACTAAAGTTTTCAAATAATTGTATTGGAGTAAAACCATAATATTTGCCTCTGAGATGTATAGTGGAGTAGGAGTAAAAGTATTGAAAATTGGAAACACTCAAGTAAAGTAAGAATTCCTCAAAAGTGCACTGAAGTACAGTACTTGAGTAAACGTGCTTAGTTTCTTTGCACCACTTCTCTTGCCATCGGTCGTTTTGCCTCGGAACAGTTGTTCTAGATTGTGGCCATTGATCGGAAACGCGATCCCTCACTTTAATCAACTTAAAATGTACAGACAGCTGCTTCGCAGGGAAATGGCTTATTAGGATTACTACTTAGCAAGCACTCGTCATTATTAGATTGCCACTGTCATCTGTCTCAAATGTAACCGTCTATGCTCAAAATGATGTTCCACCCTATATGTCCATGCATGTGTCCCTTTGTCGGTCCCTGGCTAAGCGTATACGGCTTGTATAGATAACTGAGCTCTATACTTGTCCTCAAAGCGAAGCACTTGCACATAGGCTCTACGCACAGCAGCCATATTGGAAACAAATTGGGCCTCTTCTTACTTCCTTCACAGGTGTTACCAATAATACTAATGAAGGCTCTGTTCCATTCTGGTCTCAAAGTGTGGTCCAGGGACCCTCATGGTTCCTTGAGGGGGTTCTAAATGGCCCCTTGCGGGTGTGTAACTCTGGGAGTGTACAAATGGAACCAAATGGACCCGTAAGGGTCCATTTGGTTCCATGTGTACACACTCAGAGTTATGGGAGTCCTTGAAATTAAAACGTTTGAGAACCACTGTGCTACACTAAATGGAACAGAGCCTTCATTAGTATCATTGGTAACACCTGTGAAGGCCCAATTTCCTTCCATTATGGCTGCTGTGCATATAGCCTATTGCCACTCCTGGCACAGAACAGGTTAAGAAGCACCCATATCACGATAGCACCCTGTGTGGCATGAACACGTCAATGTGTGCAATAGATGGATGAGCCCAGCAGAGGGCAGTACGTCCCTGTGCCTTGCCGCATGCATGGCCACGTTTCAGTGCTGTATGACTTGCAGTGGTGAGCTGTGGATTTTTGAACTAAGGGTACTGTATTTTATGACGTCACGTGCGCGCGCACGTGCGCAGGCATGTGCACATAGCCACTTACTAATACTGTATTCAACATGTGATTATTAATGTATTGATATTTCTTATTATTTTGTTGCATTGTTCATTTTTTGTTTTTATTTTTGTTTCAATTAATCAATTATTTTATTTTCCTTTTAGTTTTATATAAAAGCCCTTTACATAGACTCACCCACACATAAGCAGTTAAAATAATCAGACACCTTGTCTTTGTCTTGTCTCAGAGAACTGGGTGCTCTGCTAAGCAATCCCCCTCACACTCTGCAGTGCACATTCAATTCAAGTCCATGGCTTTTCTCCAGTAGCCTAATGTTATGCAAAGCAGCCAGGTAGACGCTATTGAGAATGTCTCGCCACTGACGGCGCGAACCTTCAGAGGCTATTGTTTAAACTTTAAGGTGTTAACGACCGCCGCTGACGGTGAGTGCATGTGGAGCACGCGCGAGCCCCCAGCCCCCACAGTCTCAGAACTAAGGGTACGCCGTACCCGCCCGTACCCCCTAGAGCTCAACCCTGATGACTTGTGAAATGCTCAGTGGTGGAAAAAGCACTCAAATGTTTTACTTGAAGTAAAAGCATCAATACTGCAATATAGAAGTATCCAGAAAGTCTGGAATAAAACATTTACTTGAGTAAAAGGTACAAAAGTGTTGGTATCAAAATGTACTTCAAGTACCAAAAGTACTAAAATGTTTGAAAATAGCAGATCTACAAGCTCACAACGCGCGTCGCAATCATGCACCGCATTGTGATATATCGGCTATTTTCAAATAGCCTAGGTATGAAATAAGGCTAAAGTGGTTAATGTATGTTTTATAATGTAATAATTTATATCTGCAAAGTAACTAGTAACTAAAGCTTTCAAATAATTGCAGTGGAGTAAAAGTACAACATTTGCCTCTGAGATGTGGTGGAGTAGAAGTAAAAGTACTGAAAATTGAGTAAATGTACTTAGTTACTTTACACAACACGAAATGTAATGATAATAATGTAAGAAAATATGAGGGTTTTTTTTCTTCCTCTTTTTTTTTTTTTTTTTTTTTACAAATGAAACCTTGCATGTAATGTGCCATCTAGTGATTGTAATGTATTCGGCATAGTATAGTCAGTAAGAATAGCCCCATGATTCTGCTTCAATCAGTCATGGGCATGCTTGAGGTCATGCCTAAAAGACACAAGTCATCTACGATATCTATATTTGTTTCACCAGCATCCATATTCTGGGGGAGAATTAGCCAAACGAATGGCAGATCTACATGCTCACAATGGTGTGAGCTTGTAGATCTGTTATTTTTGGTGAAAAGATTTGGTGTAGACGGAAAAAAGCGGTCCAAGTACAGTTGGAACTTAAACTAACTGGGTTTAAGTGGTATTTAGGCCTAAATTCATTCCAATGACTGTTATTCAGCACAGCTCAGTGTAGATTTAAAGTAGCACTTCACCCAATTTCAACCATATCTTCATATTATAGTTTTTTGTCTATTCATTATGTGTCTCATTGGTAGGGCTGTGAATCTTCAGCTATCTCACAATTCAATTCCAATTCTTGGGGTCACGATTCGATTACAAATCGAATCGTGCAGAAACTACAGCCTTTCGTGTACTGAAAAGTTAGGGGGATCTTTTTTTCACTTCTCTTCTCAGTCTGGTAATGCTGCTATCTCCAAGGGGCGGGACCGCCTGAATGGGCAACCAGGTGCCGTGGCTTCTGATTGGTCTGTGGGGGAGAGGGACCAGTGGCTTCCACTATAAAACGAGTCACTTCCTGAATTGCCTACGTAATTGGTAACGTTTGGAAATCCAGCTCAAACTGAAACTCAAACAGGATGATAGCCAGACGGGGAAGCAGAGCGACAACAACAAAAAAAAGCCTAAACGAGGGCCTGCGTCTGGATTCCAGGCTACCAAATCGTCTGATTTAAAAAAAACTAAAAACTTTTACTCCTTAGTATTTGGTCAAAATGTAAAAGTAGCAAAGATAAACATTTTTCTTAAAAAAAGATATACTTAATAAAAAGTGAAAAGTATGTTACCTTAAAATCACTCTTACAAGTTCAATTTATTCACAGTTAAATGTTACTTAGTCTTAGCCTAATGATTACCCACCGCTGCTCTTCTTCTTCTTCTTCTTCCTCTCGTTTTGGATTTATGGTGGGTTGCAACCATTGAGGTGCATACCGCCACCTACTGTACCAAAGGATGACCACTGGGTTTTATCAGCTTCTCAGTGCAAATTATAAACGTTTGACCAAACAGATCCCTTTGCACCACATTGTCCATCCTATAACCCACACACCAATGTCTTCTTAGTTGGTGCAAATCCTTCCGTCAGTGTATCGTCCCCCGGATCTTATATCCACAACACATTCAAGAACCTCCCGGTTGCATCAGGGACAATCTTTATTCTGCCTGACCTCCCTTGGATGTCCTCAGCACCGTTTATGAACGCCAAAAATCACTTTTTTGTCCAAGCAGACGGTTTTTCCAGCTCCATTCCATTTTATCCTCTGGTAATTTTTTTTTGCTCTGCCACCCTTTCATTCCCCTCCAGTCTCTTGAAAGCTTCAGCGTGTGACCTTCTCTTTTCTTGTCAAATTCTGTTCACCTTCACTTCCTTAATTCTTTGAGGACATTGTGCTGGCATTATCCTGCACAATGGTTCCCCTCACAACGCAGACACTTAGCTTGTACTTGCTTGTCTTCACATGCCGTCTACCTTTCCACGTCTCCCGTCTCTTCCACAGACCTCCGCAGCAACATGCCCGTATTCCTGACAGCAAAAATCACCTGATCGGAGTTTTCTCAAATGGCCTGACTCTTTAACACACATATTCCAAATATACTCCGTCCGGCAAATGCCCTTCAAAGTCAAACGTATTGGCTTGCTGTCCTCCTTCTTCCCTTCTCTAAACTGTGTCACTATTCAGGCCTCACACAGCTTCAACTACAAGTTGATAGGCTATTGCTGTCTTTATCGGGTCAAGTCAAGTCAAGTAAGGCAAGTCAGGGCACTTAAATGGCACACTGGTAAAGTGCCTGCCCACAACCGCAGAGTCTGTGGGTTCAAATCCATCGTGGTGCATCTGGCTTTGCTGAGTGTCTATTCGAACCCATTTGGCCCGTGTTCGGGCAAGCCGGGTGGAGATGGTGATATCCGTCACTGCACGTATGCCCCTACGGGCTGGGGGCGACACCTGTCAGCAGGGAGTGTTGGGCGAGAGGATTAGAATGGAGATCTTCCTGGTGGGGGTTCCTCACTGGCAGTTGAGCCAGTATGCACAACAGCAGTGCCAAAACACAGACATGTGTGCGGGGAGGAATCAATTGGCTCTATGCACAGCAGCCATTTTGGAGAAAAATTGGGCCTCTTCTTACTGCCTTCGCAGGTGTTACCAATGATACTAATGAAGGCTCTGTTCAGTGGTGTCTTCTACCGTCAGATGCTGTGTACGGCGTATACCTTGAGATTTTTTTTCGTCGCTACGTATACCTTCAAAAACTGTTTCATCCATTGAAAACGCGAGAGCGTATACCCACGACCACGCGCATCGTATCAAAGCGTATACCTTACGAAAAAAACTAGAACACAACACTGGCTCTGTTCCATTCTGTTCAAACAGAGTCAGGGTGCTGATATTGTGCATGTTGGCTCACTAGAAATACTAGTGGGTCTCAAAGTGTGGTCCAGGGACCCTCATGGTTCCTTGAGAGGGTGTAACTCTTGAGAGTGTACAAATGGAACCAAATGGACCCTCCCGGGTCCATTTGGTTCCATTTGTACACTCTCAGAGTTATGGGGGTCCTTGAAATTAAAAAGTTTGAGAACCACTGTGCTACACTAAATGGAACAGAGCCTTCATTAGTGTCATTGGTAACACCTGTGAAGGAAGCAAGGAAGGGGCCCAATTTCTGTCCAATATGGCTGCTGTGCATAGAGCCTATTGCCATAATGACTTTGGGGGGAAAAGGGGTAAAAAGAAAAACAGAATACCCCAAAAAAACAGAAGTGCTTTCCCTATCGAGAGAAACATAAACAACACCATAGACCACAGTCCATCCTATTCTATATTGTCGCCGTCGGGCGAAAACCTTGTATGTCCATGTTATGTTTTTATTATTTAAAAAAGACAAAATAGTGAAATTAGCCAATCTACAAGTTCACTACGTGTCGCTTTCATGTGACACAAAAGAAGCTGAAATATGGAGATATGAGGTTTCTGCCCGACAGCAACGATAATATTCAAATTGTGATGTGGGCGGGCGTCACAAACTAATGTCCCATTTGTAGGCACAAACAGACACTATCAAAACAACTGAGCAACACTCCGTCGGGTGGAAACATGTCACATGTCCAAAACTGTTACCGTTCAGGATTCAAGTTCAAAAATAGCAAAAGTAGCAGATCGACAAGCCCAAAGCTTCAAGCTTGTCGATCTGCTGCTTTTGGTGCTTTTGTGTGACGCTGTGGGATGATCAAGTAGGGCAAAATAGCCGATCTACAAGCTCACAAGGCCTCGCGCTGCGAGGCATTGTGAGCGTGTAGATCGGCTATTTTTGGCAAAGAGGTATAGGTGTAGAGGGAAGAAAGAGCAGACCAAGTAAACAAACGTGTACGACCATGTCTTTGGTCGTATTCTGGTTCGTCTTCATATCGTAAAATCGGGGCGTTTTTGAGAATATTTAAGGGCGTGTTATTTAAATGACGCTCGTTTCAGCCGTGACATTTATCAACGCTGGGACCAAGTGTACGCTCGGATCAGCTGTGTAGGATGCGTTGATAAATGTGACGTCGACGTTGGTGTACGGCCGAATATATGGAAAAATATACGGCGGTTTATACGCTGCGTTGATAAATGAGGGCCAGTGTGTCTTCCACACGTTAAAGCATCCAACAAAGACTCTCTCTATAACAACTCCTGCCCTCACTGTTTGCCAAGGTTGAGCATTATAAACAGCGATACTTTCAACAGCACCAGCCCTCGCTGTTTGTCAGGGTTGAGGATTAAACGGCGATACTCTTAACAGCAACCAACTCTCACTGTTTGTTAAGCCATTCAAACCGGGAACATGTCTGTGTCATCTTTAGATATCTTTGGCTATTCAAAAATAGCAGATATACAAGCTCATAGCGCGGCACCGAGTGCCGCACTATGAGCTTCGGTGCCGCGCTATGAGCTTGTAGATCTGCTATTTTTGAATGGGTTAAGGCTGCATGAGGATTAAACGGCAATAACTTTGGCCAAGTGAAGTCGCAAACAGAGCGCTGTTAAAGGCTGAGTAAATATCAATACCACAACGGTAGTACCCTAATTAAACATTCATCTAGACCAATTCTTTTTTTTTTCACTCCTTTTTGGGTCACGGACCCATTTTTATGGGTCACTCACAAGTAAATATTACGTTTTTTAATGTTTCCTATACAATTTTAATTGTATTTTTTTTAATAGTAATTTTTCCAAATTTTAAGAAATACTTATATGGCTTATATAACTTATACTGTATGCGTTGTCAGCTGATCCACAAGCTGACAACGCACTGAGCTTATGGAGCTATTTAGAGCTATTTAGAGCTATATTTTCAGTATTTTTGAGGGCTTTTGAGACAGAGCTTAAAGGGCAAGACCACTTTGGTAGAGGTTTGGGTTGTGTAGTTAGCTTGCCATGATGTAACGCGAAAGGTGGACAAGAAATCAAAAATAATTGCTCCATTGATTAGAAATTGATAATTCTAAATTTGCTTCTCATTGACTTACATTGTATGGTAAAACAGCTCTCAAAGTCACTCTTTTAGCACGTAAATGAACACGAACAAAGCTGATTCAGACAATATAGAACATCACCAAACCCAGTACTGTTTGTTTTTTTAATAAAAATGTTAACTTCCTGCTGATTTTACTATTTCAAGATCCGGATCCGCAAATCCAGTCCGGGTTTTCTTCTTAATAAACATAGCGAAATCAACAGGAAGTTAACATTAAAAAAAAAAAAAAAAAAAACAGTACTGGGTTTGGCGATGTTCTATATTGTCTGAATCAACTTTGTTTGCGTTCGTTTACGTGGTAAAAGAGTGACTTTGAGAGCTGTTTTACCGTACAATGTAAGTCAATGAGGAGCATATTTTGAATTATCAATTTCTAATCAATGGAGCAATTATTTTTGATTTCTTGTCCACCTTTGGAGTTACATCATGGCAAGGTAACCACACAACCCAAACCTCTAACAAAGTGGTCTTGCCCTTTAAGTGATTGATTCATAAATTATGTATTATTTTGTAAGTTTGGGTCCGGGTGAGAGACACCACATTATCCTTTAGGTCTCGAGCTGAAAAGTTTTGAAACCGATAGACATCTGATGTTATTGCAAACTCCTCAGCTCAAAAGGCTAGAAAGTTCTGCAACTTCACTCCATATTATAGACTGCGACGTCTCCCAAAAAGGACAGATTTACAAGTTACAATCACGTTGCAATGCAACATGTTGATACGTTATAGATTTGTTTTCGTTTTTGTCAAGCATGCAACACCGCTGTGCGATGGAACATAAACGTTATAGCCTACATAAAACATAACCTAATCATTAATTGGAATGTCCAAGGAAACGTCTGTGAAAAAAACAAAACATTTGGAAGGTCCATCTCGATAATAATCTTGCATACAAATATAGAAGCCTTGGCCATATACACAGCGTTTTGTCTGGAGGCAGTCCACAGAGCCAGCATGACATTTCTTTCATATTCACTGCTGTAACCACGTCATCCTAGGGGACACAGTGTATAAATGGTACACCTAGATCAAACGAAGCCTACCCATGGTGAAGAACTGTTAGGTTCAGTAAAAGAGGTTTACCCAACAGCAACATTGTTCTTTGTTCGTTTTTGGGCGGTGTAGCCGCCCCTATAAGTGGGTTTGGGACTCATCCGTAGCAAAAGTTTGTCTTCCGTCACGAAAATGTGTCTTTTGCTGTGCTGTGATTGGCTGATTGGCTGCGACGTACTGTGATTGGCTAGCGAGAAATTAAGAACCCATAAATAGGACTATGCACTTCAAAAAAATCATATTTTTTTTTGAAGTGAACTTGTATATTTTGAGCCTCCATCACTCTGATGACCACTGTGATGACCACACCGCCCACTTCACACTGGGTGTGATTTTTTGAATTACATTCATGAGACGGGTGCAACACTTTCATTCTGCTGTGCACTCCAGTGTAAAGTTTAAATGTCAATAAATGTAGCCTTGAACTTTTATTTATTTAAACTAGACTACACATTTTGTGTATTCATAGTAATATGTTGTTCTTTCTTTTTATTTTCTTAGATTTATTTGCGCTGACTGCGCCACCGTTGGGAGGTGGCGCTGGTGGTGGTAATCATGGCTGACAGTTCCCACCTGATGTTGTGTGGGAGTTCTGACTGCTTCAGGCCATACTGAATAACTGCTAGCTTACATAACGTCTTCAGACCAGGACTTAAGTCTAAGATATACAGCAGGTCAGGCCTCTTGTCATCAGCTTCATCATCAACATCCATCGGAGCCATTGTCAATCTGTGTCCTCCAAAGATGATGATACGATCTCCCACCATGCAGCAGCACATTTCGGACATCCATGGACACGGGCCTTTCCCCTTGGGCTCAACCCTCTTCCAGGAGAAGGTCCCTGGGTTGAATTTCCACAGATCATTGAAGGTCTGGTCCAGTTGGTAGTTGCTACCACCAAATATGTACAGCTCTCCATTGTAGGCAAAGGTTGAATGACCCGAGCGTCCTTCTAGAGGAACCTGTGCAGAAGGCGTGCTCAGCCAGCAGTTGGTCTCTGTGTCAAACACTCTGACGTTGTTGAAGTAGTCCTCGTCGTCCTGGTCCCCACAGCCCCCAAATACAAACATCTTTGTCCCGATCATTGTGGCAGAGTGATATGCTGAAGTACGTACCAGAGTGCCTTTGTTGCTAATTAAAGACCAGACCATTGTGGTTGTGTCCAACTTGAGGATGTTCTTGTAGAATTTACCCTGCATTGTCATGATTCTGGTTCCTCCAAAGATATACATGGCCTTCCCCAAGACGCATGCTGAGTGGAAGCACCTCGCCTCCGGAACAGGCCCAGAAACCTTTGGATCGAACCATCTGTGGGTGTCGACATCAAACGCATAAAGCACGTTGCAGAACTCATCTTTGCCCCCATCTTTGGCCCCATCTTTGACCCCTCCCCATATGTATATGACACCCTCTATCAGCACAGTTGTGTTGAAAATTCGCTTGGAGGGTACTTCAAGGGGACTTCCTTCTCTTCCGGTTGTCATCGGAGGCAACTTCGTCCATTGCAGAGACACTGTGTCGAAGACACTCACACAAAGCACTTTAAGATCCATGTTGTTGATGTAACTGGTCTCTGCCTCAAAGGCGTACACCTTGTGTCCCATCGCTATTGCAGTGGGACCACTGCAGATTCTGTGGGACACCGGTGCTCCTTTTAGATTCACCGTCCAGCATTGCATTTCACACAGGAGATGATGTTCTGTTTACAGAATATTATGCTAGAAGCCTTGATCTGTAAAATATAAAAAAATATCAATGGGTGCACACTTATAGAAACTGATATCGGCTGATTCGTTAACCAGATCCAAGTCCAGTATGAGAATATGCTTTAGGCTCTGGCAATCGCCTATTGCTGGAATCTCTTCGATGCTCCTCTCTCTGGTAGTTAAGGTAGCTCGGGTTACTGCTGGAACTGAACTGAACCTAGGCATTCCGAGCCTTTATACTGTTTTAGCGGTGTCCCTAGTGTCCCTATGATGATGTCAGGTAGTGTCAGACATCTCCGTTTATGGGTCGGCCCTAGAGTTCTCAAATTCTACCCGAACCCGACCGGGCCCGACCCGACCCGACATTTTCGGGCCGAGCCGGGCCTCAAAAGTATGCTAATTGGTCGGGTCGAGCCGAGCCTCGGGCTCCATGAAAAATAAATAAATATATATATATATTTTTTAATGATTTTTTTAAATAATAATAATAATAATAATAGATAAATACACATTCAGAACAGAAAAAAAAATCTTATTTTTTCCCCCCTCAGGTTTTTTCAGGCTTTCGGGCCTGAACATGATGGTAATAGTCGGGTTCGGGCCGAGCCTCGGGCCAGCCCAGTCGGGCCCAGTTAGGGCCGAGCCTTAATTTTCAGGCCCGTTGAGAACTCTAGTCGGCCCACGTCGGTTATGCCCGAATATGGGACTATGCTGTCAGTCCTGGACGTGACGGTTATCTCTATATATGGAGGTCTGGGCCAAGGTTGCTGATGATGTCAGACTCCGTACATATGGCACATTTTAGGTCTCTATGACGACTAGCCGGTCGATTGTCTCCATCTACAGTATGGGGATCTCCATATGAATGTTTTCTACATCATACAGATGCACTCACATCACACAAAGTTTGGCCAATCCCTGCAGCCAATTGATTGGGTTAACCATTTAGGGAAGATGATGCTGGTTGATCCCCCTAATATGGCAACTGATCACCTTAGCAAACTGGTCCCGTGTGCTTTACATGGAGATCCCTGATGTCATTGGTATGTGCCCATATATGGGCATAGCCATGTATGGCCATATCAGTCAGATCGGCAGTTCTAGGCAAGCGGATTTCCATATATGCCTATATATGGGCATACTGGTTAAATCGGCGGTTCTGGACAACCGCCTATACAATAACAATACTAACTAGAGCTGGTATTGAGTATTGATAGTGTTAGTAGTGTTATAGTAGGGTCATAATACAATGACATCAGTATTATGACGTCACTAGAATGGCATTACCATTCACTAGAATGGCATTATGCATTACGACGTCACTAAATGGCACTTCTCCATTGAAATGACCCAAAAAACGGGGCGAATAATAATAACTAGAATGGCATTACCATTCACTAGAATGGAATTATGCATTATGACGTCACTAAATGGTATCTCTCCATTGAAATGACCCAAAAAACGGGGGGAATAATAATAACTTGAAAAAGTGCTCCTCGGAGCACAACTCTCCGCCAGAAGACTTGTGTTGGGAATGTTGGGAATGTTCTATCTGTATAAGTGTCCTATCCGTCCTGTCTGTATAAGTGTCCTATCCCTCCTGTCTGTATAAGTGTCCTATCCGTCCTGTTTGTATAAGTGTCCTATCCGTCCTGTCTGTGTAAGTGTCATATCCCTCCTGTCTATATAAGTGTCCTATCTGTCCTATCCAATTCTGTCCATCTGTCCAATTATGTATCCTATGTAATTGTTACAGTATCCACCATTTCTCAGCCATTTCGTCATGGTTCCTGTCTTACCTCACTTTGAAAGTGGCGCAGACACTTTCAAAGTGACGCCATGTATTTATAGGCCGCTATGCGTCACTAGCCAATCAGATCACAGTATTTCACAGTATTGTCACGTGTCTCCCACTCGGTCACCGTATGGACCGAGTGGGAGTGAGCGAGTGGCCGGATTTTCGGTATTGGAATCTGGCTTATGACTCTTTCCAAGTGACACATGTATTTATAGGCCGCTATCCGTCCTGTCTATGTAAGTGTCCTATCCGTCCTGTCTGTGTAAGTGTCCTCTTCCGTCCTGTCTGTGTAAGTGTCCTATCCCTCCTGTCTGTATAAGTGTCCTATCCGTCCTGTCTATGTAAGTGTCCTATCCGTCCTGTCTGTGTAAGTGTTCTATCCGTCCTGTCTGTATAAGTGTCCTATCCGTCCTGTCTGTATAAGTGTCCTATCCCTCCTGTCTGTATAAGTGTCCTATCCGTCCTGTCTGTGTAAGTGTCATATCCCTCCTGTCTATATAAGTGTCCTATCTGTCCTATCTGTCCAATTATGTATCCTATCTAATTGTTACAGTATCCACCATTTCTCAGCCATTTCGTGATGGTTCCTGTCTTACCTCATTTTGAAAGTGGCGCAGACACTTTCAAAATGACGCCATGTATTTATAGACCGCTATGCGTCACTAGCCAATCAGATCACAGTATTTCACCGTATTGTCACGTGTCACGTGAGGCTTGACCAATCGGTGTGTCATATTTAGAAAGTGAAAACAAACTCTCCTGGCGGAGAGAACTAGAATGGCATTACCATTCACTAGAATGGCATTACCATTCCTTAGAATGGCATTATGCATTATGACGTCACTAAATGGCATTTCTCCATTGAAATGACCCAAAAAACGGGGGGAATAACAATAATAATTAGAAAATGTGCTCCTCGGAGCACAAGTCTCCGCCAGCAAATATTGATTAGTCCTGTCTAAGCTATTTATATTACGTATTGTGATGACACCAGTGTGTCTACATAATGTATTGCTCCGCCATTTCTCAGCCATTTCGTGATTATTCCTGTCTTACCTCACTTTGAAAGAGACACAGACTCTTTCAAAGTGACACATCTATTTATAGGCCGCTATACGTCATGCGTCTCACTAGCCAATCAGAGCACACTCTTTCAACGTATTGTCACGTGTCACGTGAGGCTTGACCAAGGTTAGCTTGGCCGGGGGGGACGGGGGGGGGGGGGGGGGGGGGGAAAGTGAAAACATAGTCTCCTGGCGGAGACAATAATGATAATAATAAATAGTGAAGATAACATTAGTGTGATAAAGCGATCCCACAACTAGAAAAAGTGTCTCCGCCAGGTCAGGTAGGTTATTGTGGGGTAGCAATGTTCGGAATTCGCCAATCAGGATGGAATATGAGAAATCGGACGGAACCATCTTGATCACTTGACTATAGAGATAACTAGAAGTTCGGGCCGCTTCGCGGCCCTCACATCTAGCCCTCCCGCCGACGGCTCCCCTAATGTGTATTGGAGAAGGAAAGGTGAAGTGAAACATATGTGACCATAAAGCGTGCAATGGTAGTGTTGAATAGGTGTTTTTATTAGGGTTTTTTTTACAGCACGGAATGGTTGGAAGCGTACGGTGTGTTATTAATACAGTGTGAAATTGAAAGAAAGGAAATAAATGTACAATATTGCGTGAATGTGTTCAGCAGCACTTGGCGACAGGCTAGTATGTTATGATGAAGGCAGCTATGTTATTGTAACATCAAGTCAATCATTCAAATAAGTTCTGTGTATACAATGTTGTTGGTTTTGCCCTCGTCATTGTCAACAATGAAAGCTTTCACAGCGTTGGCTTTCTTTCCCCTGGAGAAGGCTGTGTACAGTTGACCATGAGCGAACACAGGCTGAGGCAGGTAGATGCCAACTCTGTCATTCTCTTGGCCCTGACCTTTATTTATGGTAACTGAGAAAGCCAACCTGATAGGGAACTGTCGTCTGATAAAGGTGAAGGGAAGCTCTTCACCTCTGTCATGGTGTGGGATTCTTGGGAGGAAGATTCTTTGACTACTGTTTGCTCCTACTGCGATCTCGCACTCAATTATTCTGTCCATCATTTGCACCACGACCATTCTAGTGGCATTTTTTAGAGTGCGGTCAGGACCTGCTTGCAGGTTCCTAAGCAGCATAACTGGAGTGCCGACTTTTAGCTTGAGGTTGTGGTCAGGGATTCCAGAGGGTGTCAGGGAATTGAGGAATTCAGTGGGCACAGAATCCTTTTGATTGTCCTCTAGAATAGAATCAGCGGAGAAGTATACTTTCTCTTCTCCAGGGAACTGAGCCAAGCACATGTTGTTGATGTCTCTCATGTCATTGTTCAGAGGAGTGTATATAGTGCCTTGTAGAAGGTTGTCTTTGTGGCCACATCCATTGTGGAGGTCAGGGAAGGTGTACGTAATGAGACTGTGCAGATCATGCACCAAGTGCTGTGGAGGAATGTGGATTTGAATGTCTGTGTCTCCGTGTGGTAATTTGTCTTCGCCCAAGGCAAGCAGATAGTTTGCGAAGTCCTTTTCTGATGGATCAGTGCGCATGTTGATGTGAAGGTTGTGCTGCTTGATGTCACGATAGAGGTGTGACATCTGGATGCAAGCGCAAATGATTTGTGCTCTGCTTCCCTTCTTGACAATAGGGAGTGTCTGCCTAGGGTCTCCACCCAGCAGGACAGTTTTGCCACCCCAAGGTTTTTGTGAGTCCATAAGGTCCCTGAGTGTTCTTTCGACACATTCGACATTGTGTCGGTGAACACTGAAGATCTCGTCCCAGATTATTAACGTGCTCTCTCGAATGAGCTTAGCAAGGGAGGACTCAACTTTGATACTGCAGACAGAGTCTTCAAAGATGGGGATCGGGATCTTGAATCTAGAATGAGCTGTCCTGCCACCCTCGAGGTTCTGAGCAGCCAAACCTGTGCTGCCGACGCACAGCACAATGCCATTGTTGGATCGGATGGTAGCTGCAATCACCTTAAATGTGAAGGTTTTGCCATAGCCTGCAGGTGAGTTCAGAACAAACTGTCTTGTGATGTCGTGCTCCTTTGGTGTATGCACTGCCTGATAGACTGCGTCACAGAGTTCCCTCTGGTCAGCATTCAGCAGAGGAATAAGTGAGAGTACAATTTGTTGTTGCTCCGTTGTGTTGAATTGTTCTGATCTGAAGAGTTTAGTGACCTTTTCAAGCTCAGATAGTGCTCTTGGTTGTGGCATGGCCTTGTAGTTGGATAGGCTACTTCCCATTTGCGTGAGCTCATCATCAATTGCCAGCAGCACCAGATTGTGGATTAAGTCCTTGTGTACTTCATCTCGAGGACACCTCTGTGCGTTGGCCTCCTCATGGACAAAGTCATCGCCAAGCTGCTCCAAGAAGTTTTGAAATAGAAGTTGGGGCTCTGATGGGTGACAGTACTGGAGAATGATGGCAAAGGTTTCTCTGACTTTCCTTGAGGATGCATAGCTTGAGACTTCATGCATGGCGGCAGTCCATTCTGCATCATCCTGAAGCAAGCCCATGGCTCGAGCGGTGTCTTTGAAAGTGTCATACTTGTTGCCAGCATGCACTTTAAGGTCGTCATAGCTCTGTGGTCCTTTGATGTGGGCTAGGAGCAATTTCATGTAGAATCTCTCTCCTTGGACTACTGATACATTGCACATCCTGCCTATTGTTCTTGGAATCTCTCCCTGCATGGGTTGCGTGCATCTGTCGTGCCACATGTGTTCCTTTTTATTCCAAGTGTAGTGTTCAGGAATGTCCATGTAAAGATATTGCCTTGCGTGTGGGTCAGTGTGGTTTAGGTGGAAGAAGGCCAACAATGTTGTGCGTTTGGCAGCAGTCAAGGCGTCCTGTGCATGGCCTTCTGTGAAGACGATATTTTGTTGGCCTTCTGTGTGGATAGCGAGAGTGAGCACAGCAGGGTATCTGTCCTGGATTTTGTATTCCATTGTTCTCCAGTGTGCCTCATAAGCGTCAATGGTCCTGGCATTGATGAATTTTGAGATCTCGTCCCTATTTTCAATGGTGACAGTCCCAACATCAACTCCCTTATGGATGTACTTGTAGAGGTATTTGATTGTATGGAAGGATCCGACAAATTCAACATTGATGTGGCACTTGAACTTGAGAAGGAGCCAGGGGTTGTAAGGCACGACCCACCTGCTGTCAAACACAAAGCCATGCTTTTCAATGGTGTGAGCATTCTGGGGTCTTCTGTACTGTGGGTAGCCATGACCATTGTGAGGCAGGCGAGTGTCAATACAGAAGTCCTTAGGGAAGTTCTTGCTGCAGCTACCATTGACCATGCAGGGGCTGTGAGAGTAAGCTGTCCCACAGGGTCCATGTAGCATGGATTGTGATACCAGCGCATGCAGCTCTGGCTCCTTTAGTTTGTCGGGTATGTCTGCCCGAATGATTTGGTCAATATCATCAACAGTCAAGATTTCTTGTAGGAGTAGCAGGATGTGGGCGTGTTTCAGTCCTCTCAGCTGTCCCTCAATGGTATGTACTCTGGCTTTGATCGTTCCGAAGAGACCCTGCTTTATGTTTTTGAGCAGCTCATCGAGACATTTTTTGAAGACTTTGTTGACAATGTCTGGTCTGTCGTTGGGCTGCTGTCCTGGAAAGAGGTTGTCCAGCACACCTGCACTGCTTGGGTTAGCGGTCATAGTGATGAAGAGGTCGAAGTTCTTGTATCTGGCTGCTATAGCGAGGGCATCCAGATAGTGCTTGTAGAGGAATCGGGGGCTGCCAGAGTGTGATGCTGGAAGAATGATCTGTTGACCAACCCTGGTTTCCTCAGTTTGTCCTGGCAGATTTTGCTGGGTAGCCAAGGCATCAATAAGACCTGAATACTGGTGGACCCTGTACTTGTCTTGCAGTTCCTTACTTCTGTAGTAGTGCATACGGCGACTTTCAATTTTGCTGTACTGATCACAGAAGTATTCTTGACCAAGTCTCCCTGATTTGAGTAAAGTGTTGAATGAATTCCCTCTCTGTTGCAGATGGAATCTGAAGAATTCTTGAAGAGTAACTTTCTTTGTGGTGGTTGAGTTTCCATTAACCTTACCTTATTGATGGGATTGTCGATGCTGAAGCCAGCATCTCCATGCGGCAAGATCAAGGGATAGGCGGCTGGGTCATACATGGGATGGAGTTCATGAATTGTTGTTGTCTGTCTCTTGTCAGGTGCATGATCAGGTGTTCTGTACAGTACTATGTCCCTGGGCTGTGTCTGGTCTCCTGGTGCCACAACAACTACGCCAGTGACATTAGGGTTAAGGTGAGGTTTGTTTGCCCCCTGTGAGCTTTTGGCCTTGAAGACCATTCGGAGGTCTTGAGTTGGCTGTTCATTGAAGATTTGTGCTTCGCTCTTGAAGGACCTTACTAAAGGATTTATTGTTTTTAATTGCTCTTGAAGCAAGGTCAAAGTGTCTTCCCTAATAGGTGTGTCTCCCTTTACGTGGTGAAGGCGGTTCTTTATTTCATTGTCTTGGTCAAAGACAAAGATTTGAGAGAATGCAGGTGGTTTTGTGTTGTCAGGAAAGATTGCTGAGGGAGTGAGGTGGTACATCTGGCCACTCATTTTGAATGTGGGGGGTCCACGTCCTTTGAAGTCGAGTATCTTGCCAGTGACATTCTTTGAAGCCAGTGAGACCAAGCCATTATACTGTCTGATGTTGTCCATGAATTGTTTAGATTGTGCAGAAGTCCTGTCGAACAGAGCCTGTAGTGGTGGAGGGGGGTCCATGAATGGCTGGAGTTGGATCTTGCCATAACTGCAGCAGGCACTGAATGTTTTGTTTCCATTTTTCGTTGTTGACGTCTCCCAGGGGAACATGACAGCAGCGCATGAACTACAGACAGAGTCCATTTTAGGTATTGGAAAGGGAGCAGTTTTTGTGAGTTGTTGTGGAGGTGTCCATGCTGTTCTGAAGTGTTTGTTATTCCTTTGTGTTTTCTTCCGTTGTGATGGAGCGCGTCTTCTGTGTTGGGTGTCCTCATGGCATTGTTCTGCAAAGTGAGATTGGACAGCATGCATGAATGATGGAGCGAGGGGGGATTGGTAAAAGGTTCGCATAATGTGGTCATTGTGCATATTTTGTTTTGATGCCAATGTCAGTGTGGTGGGGAGAGTGTTGAACAGGCTGAATGGGAAAGCATGAGTATGTACCTGAGGTGGGGGGCGGATTGAATGATCGGGTGCGCTTGTTTCTCTGGCGACTGTCGTCAAGGCGCTGAGCTGTGAAGGGAAGACATTTGGAAGTTGTTGTTTTAGTCTGAATAATGAATATGTGATGTATGGAGCAAATATGTGACATAATTTGTGCGTTGTTGTGCTAAAGGAATATTGTGAAGTGTAGGGGTTAGCATGTATTGCAGGGTGAATGGAGAACATGTGTATGTACCTGTGGCGTTGGGTGGCTGTAATGACTCAGTGTCATGGTCCATTGGCGGGGAATGGTCATCAGGGCATGTAGCTGCGAATGGCAAGACAGTTGGAAGCGTGTTTTTGATGCATGTGATATGTGTCAAATGTGGAAGGCCGTATGTGTGACAATGCTGTAATGTGGCGTAATATGATATGAATGGGGGAAGCTGAGTATTTACCTGAGGTGTGGGGCGTGTGGAAGGGTCTGGTGCGCTTGTTTGTCCGGCGATTGTCCTGAAGGCGCTGAGCTGAGAAGGGACGACATTGGGATGTAGTTGTTTAAGTCTGAACAATGAATCTGTGATGTATGGAACCAAAGGTGTGATATTGTTTTTGTTGATGTGCTAAAGGACTATATGTAAGTGTAGTGGGTGGCACATACAACAGGGTGAATGGAAAACATGAGTAGTTACCTGTGGCGTTGGGCGGCTCCAATGACTGCGTGTCATGGTCCATTGGCTGGGAATGGTCATCATGGCACGTGGCTGAGAAGGCAAGGCAGTTGGATCCGTGTTTTTGATGGCATGTGATGATATGGAGCAAAAGTGGAAGACCGTATGTGACAATGCACTAATGAACGTATAATATACTGTATTTATGTAGCACCTTTTTAAACAATGTAAGAAAGTGCTTAACAGCATAAAATCAAACAGGGAATCAAAGATCTTAGATAATTACAACAGTGAAAAATAACACATAACAGTATCAGTGAGTATAGATGCACCACAGTTCTGCTGTGTAGGAGGTAAGGAAAGGCTCTGTATGAAAATGACGATACAGTAATGTGTCCTTATATGATTGTAATGGGCAAATGTGAGTATGTACCTGAGGTGTGTGGTGTTGTGAATGATCTGGTCTGCTTGTTTGTCCGCCGATTGTCCTCAAGGCGTGGAGCTGAGAAGGGAAGACAGTTGGATGTAGTTGTTTGAGTGGGAACAATGAATATGTGATGTACACAAAAGCAATTGTGTGTTGATGTGGTGAAGGAATATATGTAAGTGTAGTGGCTAGCATGTATTCCAGGGTTAATGGGAAAAGAGGCGTTTTTACCCCCGGGGTTGTCTGTTGCCAATGAGGGGGTGTTTGTGTGTCTGTGAGGATCTTTCTGAAGGCGCTGAGCTGAGAAATGAAGACAGTAGTATGTAATGTTAACAGTAGTATGTGATGTAGTGGGCAAGAAATGGCATTTGTACTTGCAGCCAATGAAATGTCTGAGTCTAGGCAGTAATTACATCTGGCCTGGGGCGGCTCCACCGAGTGTGCGGTGGCAACGTGGCCGTGAGTGTGCTCGCGGTGGTCATCTGAGAAATGAGATGACATGTAGGTGTCATTATTGGCACATGTTAATGTGTGGTGGGAATGTGTAGGCAGGCAGGAGATTGCAACCGTACAGTGTTTGTACCCAGAGATAGACACACTGACTCTCACACACACACACACACACACACACACACACACTTGCGTGGGGAGGGGGTGTGGTTGTGAAGGAAGTGCACACACACACACACACACACACGTGCAACCAATGGGATTTGTGAGGGTGAGCAGTAATTACCTGTGGCCTGGGTCATCTCAGGCGAGTGTGTGTTGGTAACGGCGATGTAAGTGTGGTCTTGGTGAGCTTCTGAGGAAGTAGAAGGCATGTAGGTGTTATCATGAGCACATGTTAATACATGTAGTAAATGTGGATGCAGTCAGAGTCGTGCATACATACAGTATTTGTAGCCAGAGACAAACACACACTTGGGGAGGTGGGTGGGTATGCAAGCAAAGTACACACACACACACACACACACACACACACACACACACACACACACACACACACACACACACACACACACACACACACACACACACACACACACACACAGTACATGTGAGGTGAGGAAGTACATGTGGATGTCAGCAGAATATTTCATGCACACGTGTGTGTGTGTGTGTGTGTGTGTGTGTGTGTGTGTGTGTGTGTGTGTGTGTGTGTGTGTGTGTGTGTGTGTGTGTGTGTGTGTGTGTGTGTGTGTGTGTGTGTGTGTGTGTGTGTGTGTAGGAGGGGTGAATGATTTGTGCTGTAATTTTAAGGGAACAGTAGTAGCTCACAGGTGGTGCATTGTGAAGCTGCAGGGGGTAGGTGTGTGAGATGCATGCAGGCTGACTTGGGGGGAGGGTAGTGTTAGTAAAGGAAGTGTGTGGGCTATGTAAACAAAGTAGAGAGAGAGACAGACACACACACGCACACGCACACGCACACACACACACACACACAGTAGGTGTTGTAATGTACACATGTGAATGGAGGAAGAGAATGTGGATGGAGGCTGAATGTTGCATGGGTACATGTGTGTGTGAAGGAGGGGTGAATGATGATTTGTGCTGTAATAGTAAGGGGACAGTAGTGGCTCACAGTTGGTACATTGTGAAGCTGCAGGGGGTTGGTCTGTGAGAGGCACACACAGACACACGCTGAAGGGGGGGGGGGTGTCGGGAGGCGTTGGGTTAGTGAAGAAAGTGGACATGCAAAATGCAAAGTTAGGTGAGTAACAGCGCTGCAGAAACACACGCACGCTGAAGGGGGGGGGGGGTGTCGGGAGGCGTTGGGTTAGTGAAGAAAGTGGACATGCAAAATGCAAAGTTAGGTGAGTAACAGCGCGCTGCAGAAACACACGCATACGTAAAAGTGGGCATTGCAGTGCGCAGCAGAAATGGAGAAAACACACACACACACACACACACACACACACACACACACACACACACACACACACACACACACACACACACACACACACACACACACACACACGTGTGTATTACTATACTTGTGAGGACACCAACACTTTAGGACAGCCATGTTGCCATTTGGAACGGCGAAAAACAGCAGATCTACAAGGCCGCAAGAGCTTGTAGATCAGCTATTTTTCGGTGCATGACACTGGCGCGCAACTAAGTATGAATTGTTTGTAATGCTAATTCCAATTTACTATGAAAGAGGCATGGACCTGCGCGACGCGTTGTGGGCTTGTAGATTAGCTAGTTTTCGGTGATCATTTTTAAAGGCTGATGTCAATGTACTGTAGAATATAACCATTTGTCTTGAGAGGACCAGAGAAATGGTCCGCACAATGTAGATGTCTGCAAATTCAGCTGTACTGGGTCCTCACAAGTATAGCAACACACACACACACAGACACGTAGCCTACGTGTGAAGTTAAATAAGCACATTCACCTGGCATGCGCAGTCGCTTCATCCATGGGCCGTGGTGTGTAGTCCGTTTTCTGCGAGGCATCGTAACTGGTGTCTTGCGTTGCAGAAAAGTGAATGGAGTGTGTTGGTCCGTGCGTATCTTTGTGTGTGTGTGTGTGTGTGTGTGTGTGTGTGTGTGCGAGTCTGTCGACGTGAATGGAGTTTGTTGGTCCGTGCGTGGCTGGCGACGCTGATTGGCTGCATGTAGCTGTGACGTTGAAATGGGGTGCCAGGTCTGCTTTGTGTGTAAGCGATTTTGGGCTCATTTGGGCGCGCGTTTGGGCTGTTTTCCATAGAGGTCGGCAGGGCTTGTTTCTGGCCCGTGACGGATGTGGCAAAAAAGGTGCCAAACGAACCATCCGGAAGTGAAGTGCGAGATGAAATATATTGCACTTTTTGATTATTAGAGAAGGAGACAGATGTGAAGGTGGAAAATGGAATGTAGGAGATTATATAGTTTTGCATGAGGGATTTTTGTAGCAAGTTGTGAGTGAATTGGGCCACTCCTGTGGGCGGGGGGCTCAATAGAACCATTGGGGTTTGAGAAGGAGACGCTCTCTGTTTGAGTGGTGAGATAGGTACCAATTTGCATGATGTTTGGACAAGAGTTGTAGAAGTTACGTATATAAAAAAGAGAAGTTTTGCAAAAATCGGCCTCCTGGTGGCGCTATAATAGGGCAATGTTAAAAGGGTGGCATTAGTTCTGCGAATGTGCCTGCAAAGTGTCACCGCAATTGGATGCTGCGTTCATGATTTGTGGCATTTTGTTCAAAACGGGCCACTCCTGAAAACTTTAGATGTCAGATGGAATATGAAAAATGTCCATCTTGATCACTTGAAATGACCATCTTGATCACTTGACTATAGAGATCATGTGTACCGATTTGCGTGAAATTTGGATACATTCTGAAGGCTTATATCAAAAAATGTGTTTCACATAAGTCGGCCTCCTGGTGGCGCTATAAAAGGCAAATGTGAAAAATGCAGGGCAGATGTTTTTCCTTGGCCTTTAGGGAGTGTGCGTGCAAAGTTTCATGCAGATCGGTGCAGTTATAGTTAAAAACGCGAATCAGCCTTTTATAGCGCCGCCATGAGGCTGATTTGAAAATGTTCAAGTGGCATTTATTCCTCGGCCTAGTGGGAATGTGCGTGTGAAATCGCAAGCTGCGTTCATGATTTGAGGCATTTTGTTGAAAACAGAGCAATCCTGCAAACTTTGGAAGCCAACCTTATAATCAGAATGGAATATGGAAAATTGGACAAATCCGTGTTGATCAAATGACTATAAAGATACTGTGTACTGATTTGCGTGACGGACGGACGGACACACAGACGGACCTACGGACAGGGGGTAAAACATACTCTCTCGCCATGCCTTTCGGCCTGGTGGAGACAATAATACATAATAATAATACTAATAATACAAATAATATTAATAATACTAATAATTATACTAATAATAATACTAATACTAATACTACTAATAATAAGGGTAATAATAATAATAATAATAATAATAATAATAATAATAATAATAATACATAATAAATAATAATAAAAATAATACAAATAATATGTGATTTTGAAAGTTTTCAGTTCAACATTTTTATTTAATTTAAAAATGGTAGTTCTTCAAGATTGCAACACGTTGTGAGCTTGTAGTGGCGCTATTTAAAAAATGTTTTAAAAATAATCCGTTGTTAAAATTGGCTAATGGGTGGGCCAGCTGGCCAGTCGGCCCTGTATGACTCGGTCATAACCATGGAGTTCTCTATGACTTAGACATAACCATAGATTTCCCACTGCAGCTTACACTCAAGTATGCCGACTATGACAGCATGACATCAGACCCAAACAAACCGTGTCGTCATGACATCAGAATCTTCATAAGTCGGATCGGCGGTGCGACGCAGGTGTGACGGCCCGTACCTCTGAAAAAGGAATGGTTATGGACATACAAGGTTTCCACCCAACAGCAACGACACTCACTATAGGCAGTGGTGGAAAAAGTACTCAAATGTTTTACTTAAGTAAAAGTATCAATGTGTCACAACGTGTTGCGATGCGACGCATAGTGAGCTTTGAAATGGCTTTCAAAATGGCTGTATTGATATTTTTACTCAAGTAAAGATTTTGAGTGCTTTTTGCATCGCTGGGCCTAGTAGTAAATCACTTTACACATTCATCAGGATCCTGGATGGCTTCGTTCCAGGCTTAAATCTCCATGGGAAAAGTCAATAGGTTTTCTATCTTTGGCACCACAAAATGGCCGCCACTGCTATGCCCTATAGGCTAAGTGTAAACAGGGTATTTGCACATTTTTAACTTTATAAAGTTACAATTTAATGACTTTTGGCCAAATGGTCAAATTATACGTAAGAAAGAGGCAAACATAGTGAAAATAGCCGATCTACAAGCTTTACGTATACTAGGCTGTATGTTGTGACAGGATACAGTATACGTATACTAGGCTGTATGTTGTGACAGGATACAGTATACATACTATACTAGTGTGAAGTCAACTTGGGAAATCCTCACTGGAACCAAAAGGGTTAAAAAGTCGGGCTGATCGACAGAGGGGCAGCTGTCTGAAATCATTCCCCAATCACCAATCAGCGTCGCTACACTATAACGCGCCACACCTGAAAGAAGCCTGTAAACCAAACCACAGTGGAAGAGAAGGGAGAAGGAGGAGAATCCTCCACAATCCGCCATTATTATCAAACAAACAAGTGTGCGTCCTGCAACAGCAACGTCGCGCAGAACATCAAAGCAGCACTGGTGCAGTCATAAAAAGCTGGAGAGGCAGTCGGTGAGAGACGAACTGTTTGTTTGTTTAAGAGTCATAAAACTTGCCGTTTGTGGCACAACGTTAGAACGTGCGTTGTAGTTCAATGTCAATTGTTTGTTTGATGTCCTCAAGTTAAAGCAACATCATTGTTTGTTGTTTTAAAAACGAATGTGATTTGTTTATTGAGAAATGTAAATTGATAGAAACAGTTTAAATGCTGCTAAAATTCAGTCTATTATATTTGCATTTCATATGAGACTGCTTTTGTTAAAAACTGTCTAAAAACCTAATTCATAAAAAGACACTAAGAAAGTAAAAACAATATTCACAAGTGTTAAAAAATATATGTAAAACATTTATATTTTGCATTTATTATTTAATGTGCATTGTATTTACAGTAATTATTTCTTATTTTTCATTTAAGGTTTTTTACCTATACCTATACCTTACAACCTTAAAACTACACACATAAGCTGTACTGCAACAACAACAACTAAAGTAAAGAAGAACTAAAAGGAACACCAAAGTTGTGGTCATTGTATGAGTGAAACCCAGTTAAAACCTCCTATGGACTGTACCATCCCTTTCAAGCGGGGGAAAGTGCAAATATACTAAATAGCTTGACAATAACTAGGCTGTATGTTGTTAGAGTATACGTATATGTGGCTCTCGGTTACTTGAATTCATCTTTCTTTCTTTCTTTCTGATACTCAAGGCTGGAGGGACCCCCCCCCCCCCCTCCCCCTCCCCCCTCCTCTTCATTAAGCGTGGACTATGAAGACAGGCCATCAGTGGAAGAGGGGAGCAAGAACTGGGCTTAACTACTACAACTAGGAGGTCTAGATGACTCTCTAATGTAGTATTTTTTTTATTTTATAAACACACACACACACACAAACACACCCCACACACACACCCACACACACACACACACACACACACACACACACACACACACACACACACACACACACACACACACACACACACACACATATGACGATGCAGATGACATCTGCATCATAAATGCCCAGAAGACTGAGGTTCTCACCTCCAGAGAGATGTAAAGTACTGGTGAAGCTAACCAGAGAGATGTAAAGTACTGGTGAAGCTAACCAGAGAGATGTAAAGTACTGGTGAAGCTAACCAGAGAGATGTAAAGTACTGGTGAAGCTAACCAGAGAGATGTAAAGTACTGGTGAAGCTATAACCTGATGTATGGAGGATGAAGATGACGGGAGACGCCCGCCGGAAGGCTCATCCGAGGATGCCCTGCCCTAGAGATCAAGATCTGGAGATCTCTCTCTATCCATGGGTTTGTCTGCATGGGGGATTCCTCCGAAGACTTGGTCCGACACGGTCGAACGGCCGAAGACCTTGTCCTTCTCGGGGGTTTCCCCTGAAGACGGCTGATGAAGACGACTCAAAGTAGGAACCTTTTTAGGGCTGTCACGATTATGACATTTTACTTGACTTTTTAATTGTCGCTCAAATAATTGTGATTAACTAGGCCGAATTAATTCACCCATTTAGACCTGGAACGCATCTGTGTCATTTTTAGATTTCTTTGGCTTTTCTAAAATAGCAGATATATAAGCTCATAGTGCGGCACCGAGTGCCGCGCTATGAGCTTGTAGATCTGCTATTTTAGAAAAATCGTGAAACTGTGTGCCAATCTTTGAATACATTTTTTAAATAATTTTCTTTTTTAATCAAATCTTTGCTTCTGGGGGGTCCCTGGAACAACATATTTTGAGATGGGGGTCCGCGGTAGCCTCGCGTGGCCAGACAATATCACACGACACACTGCGTGGATATTAGTCTGGTCCCTATCAACGATAGATTTTTTTCCAAGGGGCGGTTACAAAAAGATCCAAACGGACTCTATTGGTTAGACTTAAACCAATCAGAGCAGTGCTTCCTTGTACGAACCAATCAGAGCAGTGCTTCCTTGTTGATAAGCCCGCCCACATTTGAATACTGGGCCCTGGTTGGTCCCGCACAACCTCTGCGGGAGAGAAATAAATTCTCTATGGAGGGGGGCCAGACCTAATCTGCCGAGGGCTAAAGTGCATGCAATTTTGCAAAGGCAGATTCGTCTGGAACCAGGCTAGGTCCGCGGCCAAATACATATAATTTTGTGGTCCTTGACATGAAAACCACTGATATTATAGCAACAAATTTTTTCTTCTTTGTTAGGATTTAGAAGACAATTGTAGAATCCCCCAGAAGCAAAGATTTGAGTTAAAAATGTTTGCTTTAAAAATATATATATATATTCAAAGATTTGCAAAAACAAACATATGAACATTTTTCAACATGGAAATGATTATGTTGATTAATCCAAAAAAAAGTATTGCGATTATCTCAAATACTTGCGATCAGGTGATTATGTAATAATTGTGACATACCTCATTTTTCCTTTGCTGGATGCTGCTGCTGCTGCTGTATGATGTTCTTGTTGTTTATGCTGTTTGCCGTTGTTTATGCCGTGTTTGATGCTGTTCGTGTCATGTGCTGATGTGGTTCAAGATGTACAGTAGCTCTGTTGCTGTCATGTTGGCCCGGTGTGGCAGTGAAACATGTTGCTGTGATGTTGGGGCCCGGTGTGGTAGTGCGGGAGCGTACTCAAGTTCCCTCAACCCTATGTTCCCTCAGCCTATGTTCCCTCAGCCCCATGTTCCCTCAGCCTTATGTTCCCTCAGCCCTATGTTCCCTCATCCCAAATTAGACCCTATGTTCCCTCAGCCCTATGTTCCCTCATCCCAAAATAGACCCTATGTTCCCTCAGCCCTATGTTCCCTCAGCCCTATGTTCCTTCAGCCTTATGTTCCATCAGCCCATGTAATATTCTAATGTCTTGTCTGTCTTGTCTTGTCAGTCAGTCAGTCAGTCAGTCAGTCAGTCAGTCAGTCAGTCAGTCAGTCAGTATCATGTCAGTATCATGTCAGTATCATGGTCAGTATCATGTCAGTATCATGTCAGTATCATGGTCAGTATCATGTCAGTATCATGGCCAGTATCATGGTCAGTATCATGGCCAGTATCATGGTCAGTATTATGTCAGTATTATGTCAGTATTATGTCAGTATCATGGTCAGTATCATGTCAGTATTATGTCAATATCAGGAGTGGTTATTTGCTTCAGTCATCAAAATGATTTCTATAAGTTTAGGTTTGTAATGGATAAAATAAAATAATTTACCCATAATTTTCCTATTACTGATAAAAGTATTAAACTCCCTTTTTAATACAGTATCTACTGTGTTAAAAGGTTTCTGGGGGAGGACCCCCCGCCATATACAGTATATCCAACCCGTATTCATTTGACTGTATAATGTTCATGTCTGTATATCAGAACTTTGTTTGAACTAATTTAAATCACCCTTTATTTTTTTATTTTTTTTATAATAAGCTAAGTTTTACATAGCTTATTATACCTTTAAACTCTTTTTTTTGGTAATATAGTTGTTTTGGATATCTACAAAAGCTCTATATTAGTATAGACATGTATTATTATTATTATTATTATTATTATTATCAATATTTTACTTTATTAGCTGTGATAAAAGTTCAACAGTTCAATAGTTCACTGCAATGATCAGTAATTATTTGCAGCTGTTGTTATAGGTGCCTATAGGTTTCACAGCTGTTTGAATTTGAATTGATGAGAAATTATCAATATAATTTAATATCAGTCAGTTTCACAGCTGTCTGAATTTGAATTGATGAGAGAAACTATACATATAGTTTAATATGTCTTAGCTGACCAGGTCAAAGCAATTAAGTTTGGCCAATCATGTTGCCCAAGCATCATGGTCAGCATCATGGTCAGTATCATGGTCAGTAGCATGGTCAGCATCATGGTCAGTCATGGTCATGGTCATCATGGTCAAGTTTTCCTTGTGACATAATGTACACGTATACGTACCCCCAGAACATATGCTTTCAACACGTACAATTTAAGGTTACGTGGCGCGGCTCCGAAAGCCGAAATCCGGGCTCAAAAAGGGTGGAAAAAGAGCAGATCCACAAGCTTGTAAAAGCCTGTAAAAGCCTGTTGTCGTGGGGCGCAATACCACCGGCGGCCACAGGTGGCGCCGTTCCCGGTCCATAGTCCCCCAGGGGTCCATGGACCACCTCAGTGCCCGGGACGGTGTCTCCCGGGCGGGTAGAGCGGGCGAGTGTGAACCCGGCACTGTGAGAGAAGGGCCGACTGGTGCCATCGGATAGGTAGGGAACATGCCCAGGCACCTTCCTGGGGGAAGCGATGGGGCTAAGTGTCCACATGGAGCCAGGGACCCCTGGGGGTCCCCGACCCACCTCCGGGGGCGGGTAGAGCAACCGAGTGTGAACCCGGCATTCTGCCGGGAGGCCCAGGGCTCCTGGCCATGGTCCCCCCCAGGTCCATGGTCCCCCCCAGGGGTCCCCGGCCCACCTCCGCGCCCAGGGACGGTGGCTCCCGGGGCGGGTAGAGCAACCGAGTGTGAAGGCCCAGGGCTCCTGGCCTCTCCCCTGCTGGAAGGGGGAAGCCAGGGAGAAGGGCCGACTCGTGCCAGAGGATAGCTAGGGATCATGCCCAAGCGACGGGGTGGCGAAGACCCCCAAAATCATGGTTCTTTAAAATAAAAATATGTTTTTTTTTTCTAAGTGTCCGCATGGGCTCCAGAGATAATAATAATAATAATAATAATGCATTTTATTTATAACGCACTTTACATTCTTGCGAATCTCAAAGTGCTACAGGTTAAAAGCATGGCATAAAAACTACATATAGGCACAAATCAGTTACAGGGGACCCAGCTTGGCGAAACTAAAATGGGTCAAAATAAAACTAGGCAAAACAGGGAAGACAAAAAAGATCCCCGGGGACCCCCTGGAGGACCCCCGCCCTAAAATTCCAACTTTTTTCGGCTTGTCGATCTGCGCTTTTTCGGGCTAAAACGTCCGGTACCTCCCGGTCCGTGGATCGCCCGAGGCGGGCGGAGGGCTCGTTGGATCCGGGCCGGGTGCGGGGGTGGCTGCCCGGGCAAACGGCGGACGAAAAACCAGAAAAAAGCTCAGGAAGGCTCAGGAGCTTTAGGGCTCGCGGCCTCTCCCATGCGTGGAATTTTGCATGGGGGGAAAGTGGCCACATGACCGGACATGGTGCACCATATTCGGGGGCGTCCCCGTGCCTCGCAGGGCCATGGATCCTGGAGGTTGCAGCCTGAAGTGTTGCAGCCTCAGGTCGCCCTGGGCTCCCTGGCTCTCCCCTGGTGGAGACTGGTGCCATAGGATAGCTAGGGCGACGGAGCCTCGTCTGGGCGGCGGCGCGGGCCGCCTTGCCCTGGATCTCCGCGTCGTACCTCCCTGTCCCCTCCCCGTGGCCCAGGAGGCGTCCCGCTCGTCCCTGCCTCCCTCTTGTGAAAAAGTCTCCCGGTCGGGACGCCCACTCGCTCTAGAACGTACCTGTGGAGCTTGGCCGTGGCGATGCCCGACACGAGGCTCCGTCTGGGGCGGCCCGGGTGGGCCGAGCAGCCATGGGTCCCTTCCCCCCCTCCCCGACACGGGGGAAAGAGCCATGAAATTGGAGGCCACGGTGGCCATCGGGCTTATGGTAAGACAGAGGCCTCCGCTCTGGAGGTCCTCGGAGAGCCCAGGAGGATCTGGGGTCCACCATGGCCCCCTCTTTTGAAATTCTCTCCCGGTACAATCGGCAACTTTTCCCAGACCGGATATGTTGATCCGGCGTGCGGATGCTCGGGACGGACGGTAGGCCTGCCCGAATGCAGGGCCCGCCGTCGGCCACGGTGGCCACTCTAGTCAAAGCACTGTGTTCCGGGAACCACGCCGCCCGCAAGAGCCGTGGAACCCACAATTGATTCTGACCGATTGGCAATCGTAGCCCGCCTCTTGCAAGGGCCCTGCCGGCACCTCTAGTGCACCTCTGGTGTCTCGGCGGACGCTGCCAACCAGGCGCGGAGGGACCACGTGCAGAGAGGCCCCGGCCTCCTCCGCACTCCTCCGCGGCCCACCCCGGCCTATCGACACCGAAACGCCCCGTTTGCCCTAGATGTCCTGCCACGGACCTCCCGAGGGCCCCTCAAAGGCGCCCAAAGAAGCGCTCCGGAGACTCCGTTTCTCAAACCCTGCTTGCGTCGCGTACTCCGGCGACCGACCAAACAGCTGCGTACCACGGGCGCCGATCCCCCGTAACATGCCGTCGACCTGGCTAGGGGGCAAAGGAAGATGTGGTGACCGTCGCAGTGCGCGCCGCCGGGAGCTCCCGCCGCCCCTCTCACGGGGGGCCTTGGCGGTCTCCGCGGACCGGCAACCCCACGGTGCGCGCCTCACCTGGGCGCGCTGTCTCCGTGGCGGAGCAGGAGGCCTACCTGGTTAATCCTGCCAGTAGCATATGCTTGTCTTAAAGGGCGCTGCAGACTCGTCTGAGTTGGGCGTGCAGTCACTGCCAAGTGACCACGCCGGGACAGTAACTGATATGGGTGTAGACAACATAGGTGGCGCACGCAGGAGTTGAGTAAACCAAAGTTCCCGATTGTAGACCCACAAGGCAAGTTACCTTGATGGGGTTGGGGGCGGGGGAACTTGACATGAACCTGCGAGCAGCTACGTATCTATGTGGGTTGTGCCCGGCGCCGCGGTTGTCCCGCAACTCAGCAGTGGCTGCGCCCGAGTTAATCGAACGAGATTCCCATTGTCCTTACCAGCTATCGAGTGAAACCATAGCCAAGAGAAATGAAATCAGCTCAGACCATAGAGGGAAGAAGACAATCTTCAGCGAGGAAACAAGACCCTGCTAATGGGCGTGATAACTATTGCGGCACCGCTTGTACCACCTGAGGTCTGTAGGCCGCGGGATCCCCCCCGACTTTTCGCCCGCCAAGGGGTGCTTAAGCGTGGGTACACGGGACCGGCCGATAAGCCGGGCCCGACGCGTTAAGTTCAGAATAGTCCCAGGGGCGACTATTCTGGTTTGTACCACCAGGTCCCCGCGGTGCTAGGGCCGCGGTCTGTCACTTCACTTAACGCCCACTGAGGGGTGCTTAAGAGTGGGTCCACGGGACCGCCTGGAGAGCCGGGTGTCCCCCGGAGGCAGGGGTCCCCCCGGACTGGAGCGAGTACCCAGGTTCGGGCATCCCCGGGGGTCCCTGGCTGGAGAGGCCTGGGTTAAGCCTCCGGAGCCAGGGACCCCCGGGGGTCCCCGGTCCACCTCCGCGCCCAGGGACGACTGACGACTGGTGGGCTTTCGGAGCAGCGGGCCGTCGGAGCTGCACCACGTAGCCACAATTTAATGTTGTGGTCACCATCATCATCGGTGTAAAGAAAAGTTTATGAAGTCTTATAACTTATAACTTACTAATAATATATCTATATATAGTCTTATACCTTTGGGGGATACCTTGGGGAGCCCGGGGGAACCCCAACAGCACATTATGGAAGGGCCATATGTGACGCTGAAGGAACATAGGGCTGAGGGAAGATAGGGTCTAATTTGGGATGAGGGAACATAGGGCTGAGGGAACATAGGGTCTAATTTGGGATGAGGGAACATAGGGCTGAGGGAACATAGGGTCTAATTTGGGATGAGGGAACATAGGGCTGAGGGAACATAGGGTCTAATTTGGGATGAGGGAACATAGGGCTGAGGGAACATAGGGTCTAATTTGGGATGAGGGAACATAGGGTTGAGGGAACATAGAGCTGAGGGAACATAGGGACTAATTTGGATAAAATAAATTTGTTAGGGATTGAGGGAACATAGGGCTGAGGGAACATAGGGCTGAGGGAACATAGGCATGACCCCTGGTAGTGCAACATGTGACTGTTGAGTGACTGTTGGTTTGTGGCTCTGGAATTGAAGGCTAATGTGAATTACAATGTTATGTCGGTTGTGTGAGAGAGAGCGAGCGTGTGTGTGTGTGTGTGTGTGTGTGTGTGTGTGTGTGTGTGTGTGTGTGTGTGTGTGTGTGTGATAGAGAAAATGTGCATTAAACATTTTTTAGACGTAGTCCTCTGTAAATCCAGGCCATTTGAAAAGGTAACTTTCTGGTAGGTACCAAAAGATCACTTTCTGGTGTAAAGTGGGTGTGGGGGGGGGGACCAAGTGGGTGTGGGGGGGGGGGGGGGGGGGGGGGCAAGTCCCACCTCAGCAGCTGCCAGACTAGTGGTGCACCTCCTACTGGCTCCAATACAGTATATTGCACTAGGTGCAATACAGTATAAATACTAGAAAAAGTGCTTCTCGGAGCACAGGTCTCCGCCAGGTCAGCTATGTTATTGTGGCCTCGATCCTGGTGGTGCTATAATAGGCCATTGTGAAAAGGGTGCCATTTCTTCTTAAGCCTTTCAATCGGACACTGCATTCATGATTTGTTCCAAAAGTGTGCTTTGCAAAATTAGACCTGCTGGTGGCGCTATAACAGGCAATGTTAAAAGGGTGGCATTTGTTCCTCAACATAGTGTGAATGTGCGTGCAAAGTTTGACCGCAATCGGACACTGCATATGATTTGCCTCATTTTGTTCAAAACAAGTCTCTACTGCAAACTTTAGCTTTGAATCTTAGCCAATCAGGATGGAATATGAAAAATCAAACACATCCGTCTTAATTACATGACTATAGAGATCATGTGTACCGATTTGCGTGAAATTTGGATAAAATGGGAAGGAGTAATATAAGAAAATGTGTTTTACATAAGTCGGCCTTCTGGTGACGCTATAAAAGGCAGATGTGAAAAATGCAGTGCAAAGGTTTTTCCTTGGCCACTAGGGAGTGCACATACAAAGTTTTACACAGATCGGTGCGGTTATACTGTAGGTAAAAACACGAATCGGCCTGTTATAGCGCCACCATGAGGCTGATTAAAACATTTTCAAGTGGCATTTCTTCCTCGGCCTAGTGGGAATGTGCGTGCGAAATGTCACGAAGTTACATGCTGTGTTCATGATTTGAGGCATTTTGTTTAAAACAGAGCACTCCTGCAAACTTTGGAAGCCATTTTTAGCCAATCAGGATGGAACATGAAAGATCTGAAAGACTCGTTTCGTTTAATGACTATAGAGATACTATGTAGCGATTTGCGTGATGTTTGGACAAAATCTGTAAGAGTACTGTCAAAAATGTGTTTTGCAAAAAGCAGCCTCGTGGTGGCGCTATAACAGGCCCATGTGAAACATTTGGGGCAGAGGTTCTGAATTGGCATCCAGGGAGTGTGTGTGTGTGTGCGCACCGTTTCGCTGTGCCAACAGTGCCGGAGATTAGCTGTACACAGTCAGACAGAATGTCTGACTGTGTCTCGCCATGTCTTTCTGCCTGGCGGAGGCACAAATATTTCACGTCAACGTATGCAATTGTATGACAGTAAAGTTGAGTTTTATTTAAAAGGAAATGTGTTTTGGTCAGCGTTGCCTGGGTTGAAGAAGAAAGGAAAGAAGAAGTTAATAAATGACTAAGGCCTAAATAACTATAGCCTATACGTACCAATGCATGATGGAGCTCGGCCACTCCAACGTCCATTTTCACCACAGCGGATACGTTCTGGTCCATCCAGATGCTTATCAGGTGACTTGCAACTAAACACGAGTACATGACCAGAAGTTGCCTCCTGGCTGTCTCCAAATATTTGAACGTTGTTTCTTGCTTCTATCACTGGGCAATGAATGGCTGCACAGAGATAATTAAATGAAGAGGAAGAACAACAACTTGCATTACCAATGAACACTGAATCACTTTCAACCTGGCATCCCTATTTTGGGCATGTCATGAACATGAATAAATTCTCAAACATTCTCAAAAATAGCCAATCTACAAGCTCACAACGCATTACATATTGCGACATGTTGTGAGCTTGCAGATCGGCTATTTTCACCATACAACAACACCGTCATACGACGATGGCTTATTTGGTGAATGTCTGTAAAAGATAAGCATTACACACACATAAATCAGGAGCATTGTCACGTCATATGCATAGTGCACACTATTGTTGAAGTCATGTTCATTGAATGTTTTGTCTGTACAATTTGGTCGTCTCTTTTTTTTATGTCGGCAAAATGTGCCTTTTGGGACTATGATTAAAAGCAAACTCAATTTCAAAACAGAAATTGCAAAAACGTAACTTTGACCTCTTTTGGAGAAGTTGACAGAGAATATATCACATCACGGAAGAAGTTAATATTTGTGGCCAAACATGACAAAGCCTGTCTATTTATTGTATTTGTTTAAATGAAAGTTGAAAATCATAGCTACAACACATGATTATTATTATTGACTCAATACTTTTGGAACAAAACAATGAATTGAATTTAAAAACACACTGAGAAATACACAATTGGGTAGTTTGCCCATGCATGGAGTCGTTAAAATTCCTTTTGTTCTCTCACTGTCCTTTATTCTCTCTATTTGAATGAAATATATATTCACAAATGGCCTTTCTTTAAAAAAAAAAAGAAACATGTGATTTAACCATTTCAAGGTTAACTAGAGAAAGTGCTCCTCGGAGCACAGGTGTCCGCCAGGTCAGTTATTGTGGGCCCGCAATGTTCGGAATTAGCCAATCAGTTTGGAATATGAAAAATCGGATGGAACCATCTACATAATGTGTACTGATTTGCATGATGTTTGGAAAAAAATTGTAGGAATTATATAAAAAAGAAAAATCGGCCTCCTGGTGGCGCTATAATAGGGCAGTGTTAAAAGGGTGGCGTTTGTTCTTAAACCTAGTGCGAATGTTCGTGCAAAGGTCCACCGCAAATCGACATTTTTTAGCGCCACCATGAGGCTGATTTGAAAATGTTCTAGTGGCATTTGTTCCTTGGCCTAGTGGGAATGTGCGTGTGAAATTTTATGGAAATCGCAAGCTGCGTTCATGATTTGAGGCATTTAGTTCAAAACGGACCAATCCTGCAAACTTTGGAAGCCAACCTTAGCCAATCAGGATGGAACATGGAAAATCAGACAGATCCGTGTTGATCACATGACTATAGAGATACTGTGTCCTGATTTGCGTGATGTTTGGATACAATCTGTAGGAGTAATATTAAAAAATGGGTTTTGCACAAATTGGCCTCCTGGTGGTGCTATAACAGGGCCATGTAAAAAAAATTGGGGCAGAGATTCTGAATTGGCATCCAGGGAGTGTGTGTGCACAGTTTCGCAGTGACCGGGCCAACGGTGCCGGAGATTAGCTGTTCACAGACAGATGGACACACGGACACACGGACGGAGACACGGACGGACGGACAGGGGGTAAAACATACTCTCTCGCCATGCCTTTCGGCCTGGCGGAGACAATAATGTGTATCTGCAAAGTAACTAGTAACTAAAGTTTTCATATAATTGTAATGGAGTAAAAGTACAATATTTTCCTCTGAGATGTAGTGGAGTAGAAGTACTGAAAATCGGAATTACTCCAGTAAAGTAAAAAATACCCCAACAAATTACTTAAGTACAGTGCTTAAGTAAATGTACTTAGTTACTTTACACCACTGACTATAGGCTACCAGCAGAGTAAACAACATTTCCACGATCAAAAGAGGAAGGGACCTCACCATCGCGGTGACATCAGTCGGCCGGCAATTGTTCCACCTCCCCGCCGTGACATGGGACCGATGGAGGAGAGAGACAGACGGCACTAATACAATCCAGGGGGAAAGGTGTAGAGCAGATTGTATAAACAGATCAATAGCATTTATTACACATTTGTTTTCACAGCCTGGTAACTGGGCAGGAGGAGCTCGCCTCACTCCTCTCCTTAATCTGGTGGACCGTGTTTAACCGCATGAAACCCATACTACTTGGTTGACCGGAGTCCCTCAGGGCTCTGTTAAACATCTTTGCTGAAAATAGCGAAGATATTTAACCAAATGGACCCTTACATTCGGTTCCATTTGCGCACTTTGAGGGTTAAGGCTGATGCATTCTACAATTTTAAAGCTGAAATAAAATCGGTTCGCGAGGAGCCCCCGACCCGATTTTATTTCGGGTCTTTAAAAGTCATTTCATACTAACGTGGCTCGCACCGAAGTCGCTTGTAAATATTAAGGATCCTTGACATGACATTTTTTGTAAGCCACTGCTCTAAAAACAACAGACAATAAAGTTTGACTGACCTCCTCATAGGTGCTTATTTTGGGCTTGTTTTCATAGACCTGGTTACATGTAGTCATTTGCGCCCTTGGTCTTTGATAATAATAATAGCATATTTTGTTTGTATTGCACTTTACATTTGAACAAACCTCAAAGAGCTACAGTACTCATCACGATCCTAGCAGCACTGTTTTGGATGTATTGGAGCCTTTGAAGGCTCTTGCTCGGTATCCCGATGAGAAGTGTGTTACACCAATGGCACCGTATCAGGGGCCACGTGTGGCAGTGGCCCTGCCACGCTGCCTGGGTTCCACAGGCGCACTGTTGGCACAAACACTGTTCAGGGGTCTGCCATGACAGTAGTCACACCAGGGGCCACGTTAGGGGCCCCCGGGGCCGGGGTGGCTCCAATCTGCACCAACCTTGACACAAATGCTGTTCAGGGGGTCTGCCATGACAATTGTCACACCAAAAAACCTAAGTTGCACACAGATGGGCCACTACATCAGTGTTACAGCAATGTCTAACATTTCAAATGGCCATAACGCGGTGACCATTGCTCTGATCAGTGCGATATAGGACTGGATCTGAAGTCTGCGTAGTGGCCTGATAATCTAGTATTTATAAAACCCGGAGACACACTTAACTACTTTGACTTTGACTATCAAAATGTTTCAGAAAAAAGCGGAAATAGATGATCTACAAGCTCACAACGCATCGCGATGCGACCCGTTGTGAGCTTGCAGATCGCCACTACTTTCACTACTTTTGCGTGACAGCCTTGCATAACAAACTAGGGCACTAATTTGTGAATAGAACATAAAAAGTTGGAACCAGGAGATACAAGGTTTCTATGATGACTCATCCGCTTCCATTCTGTGTTGTGTGAATGGCAAGTCAATAAACAGAGTCAATGCGGCATGACTGAGGTGTCTGTTGACTCAAAAATGAAGGCACAATAACACCAAATCACTCATTTCAGACATGTTTTCAGTGCTGTGTGGCGCAAGTGCTAAAAGTAGAACATTCATTAGTTCTAGATATTGAACGTTTATTGTTTCATTGTGGTGGTTTATGAATGGGGGCGTCGCTCTCTTGCCTCAAGCGTAAAGCTATTGTAACAAAGTTTGTTTACGAATCCTCGCTGTCTGCTGGAGACCGTGTAAGTCTGAAACTGTTACTTTACAGCAAGCAAGGGTTCCCAAACTTTTCAGGCCGTGACCCCCCCAAAATCATCATATTTGAACTGGGGGACCCCCCCCCCCCCCCTCCCACCCTGACAATCACTTGGAATTGTAGGAGTTGAGGCATTAACATCAGTGTTACGAAACCCCTTTAAAAGTCTAGGGTAGAGTTTGCAACATAAAAAAATGCGAAGATGGAATTGTCGGGCTGTGGAGCATGAGGTGCAGATAGAGGAGACCACACAAGGTTTCAAAGTGCAAAGGTGGCCATTTTAGTGAGTTTCTCATTTACAAGATTTACATTACTATATGCACAGGGCATAAACAAAGAAGTTAACCACGCCCACTACCATGGGACATTGGTGTTGCCAAAACAACAAAAGAAGCAGCTAGGGTAAACAAAAGGCAGACTAACCAACTAAGTAAGTAGTATAGAAAACAAAAGCCTGTCTACCTAACTACTCTAACCAAACAATGTTCAAAAATACCTAAGTGGCAACCACCTCTTACCTAGTGTGCTTAACAAAGGTTCTGCCTACGTTAGTGCAGCACAATTAATCAAAAAAAGATTGTGATCTCGATTCAGACACCTATGCAATCTCGATTTTAAATTATGGCGATTTTATTTTCAATATAAAATATATTGATATATATATTGGCTTAATATTTTTATATTTACAAGAGAATCGTGTGAGAATCGTGATCTCAATTCATATGGAGGGAAATCGTGATTCACATTTGAGCAAGAATCGTGCAGCACTAGCCTACGTGGTGTCTATATAGTCTTTCCTGTCACAAGGCAGCAGCATATACAATACAAGAAGGAGAACAGATACCTAATAAATAACTATTGTTTGCTCTGGGAACATAAATGAGGGCTACAAAACAAGGCTACACAGACAGGGCTACAAATAGGTGAAATGGTTGAGAGAGAGAGAGGTGGGACCCAGCCTTTTATAGACAGCAGATGGTGGTGATTGGATGAAGGTGGGGCCAGGTAACAGGTTGATATACAGCTGATCAGACCTGTAGTGAGTGACAGAGGAAAGGAGATATAGACAAGGGGAGGAATACAGAAATCCCAGACAAACCTACGTGGAACGTAACGATCAGTTTGACTCGGTTCCACAGATAAATATTGTGAAAGTAGCCGAACTACAAGCTCACAACGCCTTGCACTGCGAGGCGGTGTGAGCTTGAAGATCAGCTATTTTCAAAATGTTTGTCTCTTTCTTAGTTAATATTAGAAAATGTGGCCAATGTTCGTCAATTTAATATAGTTTGTTGGTTAATTTAGCCGTAGTAATAATTATAGTATAATGTATTCCTTTCAGTTTAGAGTTATTAAAAGGTCTTTAAAGTGTTGTCACTTTAGAAATGTGCAGATACCTTGTATACACATTAAGCTTAATCATCTGGGGACCCCCCCAAAATCCCAGTTTGGAAACCATTGCTTTTTACAGGATTAGGACCAAAAAAAAGAACCTGTGTTCCAATGGATTCATTCAATGTAGTTATTATATGGTGACAAGCTCTTTGTCACAGACTCACTCAGGAAGAACGGTGTAGGACCCAAAAATGCAGAGACCACGAGGTTGTAGGCTGAAAACTGAAATCTTTACCAGAGCAGCATACTCTAAGTACACACCTCTAAAAGAGGGAACAAACAGGTAACAAAGAATCTTCCTCACACGAGGGAAAAGCACAAACAAACAATTACTCGAGCTATAGGCAAATAACATGCACGACCGGCAGCAACACAAGACAATTAGAAACAGGAGCAGGGACACAACTAGACAGGGCAGATGTGTAATTACCTATTTATTTTTATTTATAGTTATTACTTTCTGATTATTGCATTTTATTTCTTTAACACTGGGTGTATAGATAGAAAAAAGGAAAAAGAAAATGTTTGCAAGAAGATAAAGAATGAAATGTAATATGAAATGTAAACATGAATAAATCTTGCAATAAAAGTATTTAAAAAAATAACTAGACATGGCAGGGCTCACATGTCTAGGACGGGACACACATGGTATAGGATAGGGGAAGAGGCCATGGTCGTGAGTCGTGACACTATTGCTATAGCTTTCAAAATATTGCAAAACTAGTGAAAATAGCAGACCGTACAATGTCATCTGTAGATCAGCTTTTTTCACTACTTTTGTGTGAAACTGTTGTACCACAAAGTAGGGCATTATTTTACAAAAAAAATTAAACAAATGCGAAATCAGTTGAAATATGGAGATACAGCGGTTTCTGCCTGACAGCGCTGATACGCGCCTCGCGCTGTATGTAGACTTGTCCACCAGAGAGTGCCGGAAATGCCCAAGGCGGCGGCTTTACTATGCACACCTCTAGTGCTGTCACCATGCACTGTTTTTAAAAAATATTAGAGGCTTTTTAAGTCTTTCACTAAAAGAGTGTCTTGTTTTTTCCCTTCGTTGTACCTTTTGTTCCCCAACCAAAGAGCACTTTTCATTACATTTTCATTCCGACTTCCGAGGCGAGCACTCCAGACCATTACCTTTTTCATGATCATGGGTTTGTTGCTACATTAAGTACGAGATTTCCTTTGTTAAAGGAAGTATTAAAACGTAAACCAAAAGGGCAAGACCTTTTCAAAAGTGTTCGCCTGTAATGACATGCTCAAATCAGGGGACGCCAGGGTTAATATATGTATGAAGATTTTATTCTGTATTTATGCAGGGTTAGCCGTGGCAGTGACTGGCTGTACCCCGAGCCAGTGTCCCCACGGCTTGAGTGTGCCTGTGAGTGACACTCCCAGAGAGAGGCCAGCCGACAGCTTAATCCGTTCATTCCGGGAACGCATGCTGTTTGTGTCATTTTAGATGTGAGGTTTAACCATTATTTTATCCTTTGGCTATTCAAAAAATAGCAGATCTACAAGCTCGTAGCGCGGCACCGAGTGCCGCGCTATGAGCTTGTAGATCTGCTATTTTAGAAAAATCTTGAACATTAAGTGCAAATCTTTGAATACATTTTCCTTTTTTTAAACAGCATTTTTAACTCAAATCTTTGCTTCTGGAGGTCCCTGGAACAAAATATTTTACAAATGTTCGCTTTAAAAACTATGTATTCAAAGATTTGCACACATTTTCACGATAAAAAAAAAATAGCAGATCTACAAGCTCATAGCGCGGCACTCTGTGCTATCAAATCACACAGATGCGTTCCCCGATTGAATGGGTTAACCTTTGCAGCGAATATCAAAGCCTCAAGATTGTCATCTGAGATCAAGTTAAGTTGGAGTGGTGAGAAAGAAGCACTCAGATATATTTTGTTGCTGTCGGGTAGAAACCTCCTGTATCCGTATTCAAACTTTTTGTGTTTTTTTCGTAAATGAATGCCCTACTTGATCGTGCTACTGCGTCACACAAAAGTATCAAAAACAGCAGATCTACAAGCTCGAAACGCGGCTATTTTGGGATTTGAATCCTGAAAAGTGACAGTTTTGGACATATGCGGTTTCCACCCGAAAGAGTAGCAATACCACAATGTAAAAATACTATATATAAGTAAAAGGCCTGTATTTAAATTCAAATTCAAATTATAGGCTACTTTCAGTACCAAAGTAAAAGTACCAAACTATTTAAAAAAAAAAAAAAAACACTTTCAAGTAGATCTACAAGCTTGTAGATCGGCTATTTTTAAATAGACACACTATAAATAAGGGCTTTAGGGGTTCATGTAGGTTTTTTTTTTTTTATTAATAATCTAAATCTGCTAATTAAGTAACTACTAGTACGTAATCTTTTCAAATAATTGTAGCACAGTAAAAAGTGCAACACTTGCCTCTGAGATGTAGCAGAGTATAAGTATAAAGTATTGACATATGGACATAGTCCGGTAACTTAAAAGTACCTACAAATTGTGCTTAAGCTTTGACCCCACGTTGACCCCAGCATCCCTATTGTGGGGAAAGCTTTCACTGAAAACAGGAGATCGACACGACCCTCACAACGACAAGCACAACGCTCACAATGCGCCATGTTGCGACGCGTCGTGAGCTTGTCGATCGGCTGTTTTCAGCGAAAGCTTTCCCCACAATAACAGAAAACAGAAAAGATACTAGAGCTCTGAGGGACCTTATGGGGTTTCAGTGGTTACGCACTGCCCTTGAGTAAATGTACTTGCGTGCTGTGAGGAGGATCAGTTTTATCTGGGTATGAAGGATTTTACCAGTACATCCAATCCCACACTTTTACACATCCAGTACAAATGCACACAGAAATACAGACAGACATACAGATAGGATACAGGCAGGCAGACAGACAGACAGACGGGGGGGGGGGGGTCAAAGGGATAAAAGAGGGGGCAGCTGCCCCCGCCACCCCCCCCCCCCCCCCCCCCTCTTTAACCCACTGAGACCTGAAGCCGATTCTACATGTCTCCTAAACCTCAACAGTTTTCTGAAAAACATATGTTTCTATATCAGTGGTGCTCAATCTTTTTCATGTCAAGGACCCCCAAAACTATATGTATTTGGCCGCGGACCCCCATCAAAATATTTAGTTCCAGGGACCCCCAGAAGCAAAGATTTGAGTTAAAAATGTTCCCTTTGAAAATATATATATTCAATGATTTGCACACATTTTCACGATTTTTCAAAAATAGCAGATCTACAAGCTCGTAGCGCGGCACTCGGTGCCGCGCTACGAGCTTGTATATCTGCTATTTTTGAATAGCCAAAGTGTAAAAAAAAGCTTTTTAGCTCAAATCTAAAAATGACACAGTTCCAGGTCTTAATGGGTTAAATATGATTGAGCTTTGACAGCCCTGTCACTTTATTTTGGCACAGGTCTGTGTAACTGCATGGGGGGGCCATCTCAACAGAGCAGCGGAGTTATTGGAGGGTGCGTCTTTTGGCGGCACACAGAGTTCAGAGGTCGCGGTATCGATCTCTGGTGCGCTGGGTGGGGGTGAACGTGTCCCCCCTTTGATGCTATGATTTTGGGAGATGTCATCGGTCTGATACGTTTAACGTCTGCTCAGATCACAGTAACAATTGTATTACATATTGTGCTGCGTTGTGAGCTTGCAGATTGTGTGTTTTTGTATACGCCCCAAAGTATATAGGGTTTTAAGTGGTTTAGAAAATGGACCCCAAATAATTGTGATTATGTAATCATGTAATAATTGTAATAATTGTGAGAGGCCTAGTCACCTCACAGGTGTCTCCGCTTTCTACTCACGTCATGAGCGTCAGTTTTTTATTGTGTGGACCTACCAAAGGACTTCTCAGAGGTGGATAGAGTAGGCAAAAACTGGACTCAAGTAAAACTGTTACTTTGAAATAATAATGACTCAAGGTGAAGCAAAAGTAGTAAGAATAATGTAGCTAGTCAAAAGACTACTAGTACTCAAGTACTGAGTTTTACTTTATATGATCTGACACTATTTATCAAAACATAACTGAAAAGTCCAATAGAAGTAAACAATAAAATGGCCATGTGCAAATTAAGATATGGCCTGAACCACTTTATATAGAACTGTACACACGTCTTCTGAGAGAATGAGACGGAGAAAACATACATTTAATAATATTAATAACAAAAGAAGAAAGAAAATAAAGATAGATGTCACAAGCGGAATGTAGCCTAATCATTTGATTATTTTACTCCTTTTACTCAAATATACTTGAGTAAAAGTGAAAACTACTCACTCAAGAACAATTTAATCAAAACGTTACTCAAGTAAATGCAACTGAGTAAATGACCAGCCCCCTGTGTCAGTGGGAGAGCGTTCAGCGAGGGGCATTCTGGTCAGGTCGGTACAGATGTTCAGTACAGATGTTCAGGCCTAATCAAGATAAATGAGAGTTAGTTCACTGCATGCTGAATATTCAATATGGTCACTGCCGGCAGTGTCGGGTGGAAACCTTTTTAAGACCAAAACGGTTACTTTTTAGGATATGGAAATAAAATAACCTGTTCTAATGGATAAAATGTAGTTATTAATTAGTCACAAGCTCTTGTTAATACTTTCCATTGGTTCAATGTTCATAAAATCCACATACACACTTAACAATTTTCATTTTCATTTTTGCCTCTTTGCACAACACTCTTGTACGACAAAGTAGGCATTCATTTAGGAAGAAAATATAAAAAAGTTGAAATATGGAGATACAAGGTTTCTGCCCGACAGCAACGAGCCCAAGCTGCTACCTGGGGAGTGCATGGTCCCTGTGGAGTGCCAGGCCCCACACTTCACTTAGAGGAAACCACAGCAACAGACTTTTAAACATTGCAATTAAAAACTTTATGTCCACTGTAGGCCTACATTGATTCTGGAATGTGTGATTACTGTAGATGCGCTACACAGTAAAATCCTGAGTGTCCATTTAACTCAGAAGAGTGTGCAAGTGGAAGTTGAAAAGTACTTTCAAAGGTACACATTACAGTTGCACATTTTTGTTCAATATTCAGTTCACTGCTGTATTGAAATTTAGACATTTTCCCCAAAGATTTTTTAAATATTTGTAGTTTTTTGTACACTCCTTTTGAAATAGGGCATAAGAGCTTAATTGATCATGCATTTTTGTAAGTTTGGGTAAAAAAGAAAAATGTCTAAAGGAGAAAAATACAAAGTTGTTATAGCATATGGACAATCAAAATCATTTGGAAATATTAAATATTAAAATACTAAATTAAATGTGTGGTGTCATAATTAAACTTAATGTTGATATGGCACGCTGACTATCAAGATAATGAAAACATGGCACTTCATGTCAAAAAGGTTGCCGAGCCCAGTTCTAAAAGAACATGCACACACCTGCATATAGCTACAATGCATATTGTTGCTGTCGGACATATTTTAACTTATTCGTAAATTAATGTCATTCTAGTATGTCACACAAAAGCAGCAAAAATAGCTGATCTACAAGCTCAAAACTCGTCGCATCGCAATGCGTTTTGAGCTTGTAGATCAGCTATTGTTTGCTATTTTGGAATTGGAATCCTGAATTATTTTTTGCTATTTTGGAATAGGAATCCTGAAAAGTAAATGTTTTATTTAATTTGAAGTGCATTTAGTTATACTTACGTTTACTTTTTGAACTTAAATACAAATGCATTAGACATCAAAAAGTCATTAAACTAATATTATAGACTGAAGTAATTAAAGAGGGTCATGTTTGCATGTTTGGAACTGTAACAGCTGAGATCAATAATATTTCTGTACTCCGAGTAAAATTGAGGTACTTTTACTTTACTGGAGTATTTCCAATTGTCTATGCTTTTACTTCTACTCCACTACATCTCAGAGGCAAATATTGTACTTTTACTCCACAGCAATTATTTGAAAACTTTAGTTACTTAGCAGATATCAATTATTATATTATAAAACAGACATTAACCACTTTAGCCCTATTTTATACCTAGCCTATTTGAAAATAGCCGATCTGCAACCGCATTTGTGAGCTTGTAGATCTGCTATTTTCAAACATTTTAGTACTACTACTACTGTACTACTAAGTAAATTTAGAATTCTGAACTTTTACTGGTAACAGAGTACTTCACACTACATTGCAGTATTTATACCTTTACTTAAGTAAAACATTTGAGTACTTTTTCCACCACTGGTTATAATTGAAATAAGTAAGACTCATCATCCATGAATAGGACAATTTATTTATTATTCTCACTTGGCAAATTACAACATTAAGCGCCTATATTCTTTTAATTTAATATCCATTGGACTTCTGCATGAGGAGCCAGACCAGGAATGCCACCAGGGCCATCGTCAGCCCCTGCTGAAATCTGAGGGTTTGCAGCATGCCCATGAGGAATCTGTCGTGTCTCTCCTCCCGCTCACGGTGCCGGTCCTCCATTTTGGCGATGACGTTCTGCATCAGCTCACCGTACTTTTTCTCCCGCTCGCGGTACTGGCCCTCCCTGAGGGCGAGGTCTTTCTGCAGCTCTCTGTTCTGGCATTCCAGCTGACCTTCCCTCTGTGTGGGTTGGTAAATTACCGTTTCCCTAATTGTTTCCTTCGTCTTACTTTGACCGTCCCCCATGGCGTAGAACAGAGAGGAGTTCAGAGGAGAGTGCGTAAAGCAGACAGCTTATGATCAGCAAGGCTCCGTCAAAGACTGTAGGATCAAGCAGACAGAAATATAGGATCATTATATTTTCAGTTCCAGTTGACTACAGCATGTAGACAGCTGACCCCACAGAGGTTTGTTTGTGTGTGTGTGTGTTTGTGTGTGTGTGTGTGTGTGTGTGTGTGTGTGTGTGTGTGTGTGTGTGTGTGTGTGTGTGTGTGTGTGTGTGTGTGTGTGTGTGTGTGTGTATTTACAAAATAAACAAAAAAAAAAATTGATAATCACTAATAATATTAATAATTATTATTATTAAAAATAAACAAAGCTTATTGTACACACATACACTGCCTGAACTAGGCCTACATGGTCACTTGCCTGATTGACTCTGTATTACTCTCGACTGTTAAGCTGTTTTGCACTTGCCATGTATGCTATCTATTTATACTGACCGATACTGTTAAGCACATATATGTAGTTTAGATTTTAGTATGAATTGTTATTATTATTTTTATTTTTGTATTTAGTTTTAGCACCGAACACATTGAGGTTTTAACACTGGAGTTTTTGATGTCTAACTTCTTGAGACTGTAGCTGTCATGTGAGGTTTAGTGCACGTGACTTTTAGTATGTGGTATTGGTGACAATAAAGTTGAACCTGGAATCTTGAACGTGGTCATATAGTAGTAAATTCTGAGATAAGACATTATATTTATGGTCATTGTATTGTAAGCTAGAACAGTACTTCTGTATTTTCAATATTAGAATGATACATCATGCAATTCTGTTGGCTACAGCCTACTTTTGAGCTCAAAACTAGTTTTGTTAAAGTATTGATTTTAGTTGTGTTTTGTTGAGCTCTTTTTAAGGGCCATTTCACGTTGGTTATTTGTTTAGAGTTTTGAAAAACAGTTTTGCCATGTGCTTTTACTGCTTAGTTCACGATAAACCCGGCTACAACAGTGTCACTCATGAATTATTCCACATTCTCATAAAATGTTACAATTCAGTGTTACTTAGGACATTGGTTCTCAAAGTGGGGTACGGGGACCCCCAGGGGTACTTGAGGCGGTTCCAGGGGGTCCCCAGCTAAATGATGGATAGGAACCAAATGGACTCTTATGGTTCTGTAACTCTGAGAGTGTACAAATGGAACCAAATGGACCCTAACGGGTCCATTTGGTTCCATTTGAACACTCTCAGAGTTAAATTAACATCGATTTTATAATATACATTCGGGTCCCAGAGGTATAAATGCCATTAAATGGGGGTCCGTAGCCTAATACATGTCAAGCTGGGGGTCCTTGACATTAAAATGGTTGAGAATCACTGCTAGAAAGCCGTATAAACCTTCTCTTATTGGGGTCCCTGGCTTATCTTTTCAAATGGGGGTCCGCGGGCTAATAAGTGTCCATTTGGGGGTCCTTGACATGAAAAAGTTTGAGAACCACTGACTTAGGATATAGTCAGAAAATATCAATTCCAGCAATATCTTTCCAGTCATTGAGAATAGACATCCTTACCTTTCGTTGAAAACACGTTCTGTTTTGTTACTTTCGGTTTTGACAGGACGTGTCCTAGATTCTGTCTTATTGTCGGCACGGGTCAGAAGACATGGAATGTCTTTCCATTGTTATGCTGATGACCCACAGCTGTACATTAAGACTGCCCCCACCCCCTCTGCAGCTATGTCATATCTCACTACCTGTCTGGAGGAGATAAAGGCATGGACAAGCAACAACTTCCTTCAGTTAAACAGCAACAAAACTGAAGCTCTCCTTGTCGGCACACCACACCAGGTCCAGTCATGCCCCATATCTCATCTCACCTTCGACGGTCAGGTCATCCCCTTCTCCTCCTCAGTCACAAATTTGGGTGTTACATTTGACCCTCACCTGACTTTCAATGACCATATAAAACATCTGACCAGAACTGCATTCTATCATCTCAAAAACATCTCCAAACTCCGCCCCCTTCTAACCCTGTCAGATTCAGAGCAGCGCTGCCAGGATCCTAATGCGAGTGCGTACGCATGATAATATAACAACACCGAACCTATTTTCACTGCACTGGCTCCCCGTCTAAGCCAGGATCGACTACAAGGTCCTACTAATCACCCACAACTGCATAAATGGACATGCCCCTCCCTACCTACAGAAATTAATTAAGCCCCCCCAAACTTCCACCCGCACCCCCAGATCTACGAGCAGATTCCTCCTCGATGTTCGCTGCCGAGCCTTCTGCTCAGCGCCGTGCCTATGGAACAGCCTTCCTAATGACCAGAGAGCACCACAGACCCTGGACTCTTAAAATAGGCCTGAAAACGTTTTTGTTTCAGAGGGCATTTTCGTGTTGAATTGTTATTTAGGCATCTGTTTTTAAACCCTGCTTTTTTAACTTTATATGATTGATGATTTGTTTTACCATGTGGCACTCTGAGATTCCTTGTGAATGAAAAGTGCATTACAAATAAAATGTATTATTATTTGTCTCCGCCAGGCCAAAAGGCATGGCGAGAGAGTATGTTTTGCACCCTGTCCGTCCGTCCGTCCTTCCGTGTGTTCGTCCGTCCGTCCGTCGCCCCCTCAATCTGTGGACAGCTAATTCAGAACCTTTGCTCTGAATTTTTCACATGGGCCTGTTATAGCGCCACCAGGAGGCCACTTTTTGCAAAACATTTTTTTTGACAGTACTCCTACAGATTTTGTCCAAACGTCACGCAAATCGGTACACAGTATTTCTATAGTCATCAAACAAAACGTATCTTTCAGATTTCTCATATTTCATCCTGATTGGCTAAGAATGGCTTCCAAAGTTTGCAGGACTGCTCCGTTTTCAACAAAATGCCTCAAATCATGAAGACATTGTGCGATTTCCATGAAATTTTGCACCCACATTTCCAATAGGCCGAGGAAGAAATACCACTTACATTTTTCAAATCAGCCTCATGGTGGCGCTATGACAGGCCAATTTGTGTTTTTACCTATAACTGCACCGATCTTTGTAAAACTTTGTATGTGCACTCCCTAGAGGCCAAGGAACAACATTTGCCCTGCATTTTTCACATCTGTCTTTTATAGCGCCACCTGGTGGCCGACTTATGTAAAACACATTTTTTTATATCAAGCCTTCAGATTTTATCCAAATTTCACGCAAATCGGTACACATGATCTCTATAGTCATGTGTTCAAGACGGATCTGTTTGATTTTTCATATTCCATCCTGATTGGCTAAGATTGACATCTAAAGTTTGCAGGAGTGGCCCGTTTCGAACAAAATGCTGCAAATCATGAACGCAGCGTCCGTTTGAGGTGAAATATTGCAGGCATATTCGCACTACGTTGAGGAACAAATGCCACCCATTTAACATTGCCCTATTATAGCGCCACCAGGAGGCCGATTTTTGCAAAAAAAACAATTCCAAACATCACGCAAATCTCTATAGTCAAGTGATCAAGACAGATCCTTTTCATATTCTATCCTGATTGGCAAATTCCGAACATTGCTGCCCCACACCTGACCTGGCGGAGACCTGTCATTCTCTGCTATACTATCAATAAAGGCAGCAAAGCCCCCCA